>NW_020448307.1:2499867-2613726 GCF_003343035.1 Apteryx rowi | reverse complement strand
CCCCCCCTCCCCGAGGCACCCGCTGAATTAAAACCCTCGGAGCTCCGGGCCTGCGTCACCCGCGGCAACGAACCCGTGCGCAGACCTGGCTACCTAGGCTGTCGCCGGCAGGATTATATTATTATATATCCTGAAAGGGAAGCGAACGACGGGCATCGGGGCGCAAAAAATAGGTCCTGTTAATTTACGTTGATCACTGATAATAACATAACAAAAACTTCGCAATTAATTGCTGCTGCTTCTCCAGAGAATTCTCAAGCATCGTTAACTACTCCTGGGTGAAGAAGGGCAAACACGTAATGAGATTTCAGGCACGCTGTCAAACATCACGCGTTTGCCTCAAATTTGGGTGTTCTGCAATCACAGATTGAGTACGCACAGTATCTAGAGCGCAGCGGCAGCGCAGGGGGCCGAGCTCGGAGGCGCCGGGCGCGACGGCCGCCCCCAGCGCACAGGGCTCCCAGCGGGCTCCCTGCTCCCACGGGGCTCGGACGAGCACCCCGGGGAATCTGCCGCCCGCCGACTGTCCCGCCGTGGGCCCCACGGCCGGATGCTTGTACTGTGCGAGGGAAACCAGCCCTCACCTCGCGTGCTGGTTACCGCTCGGTCGAAAGCCCCCTGAGATCCACCTACCAGTAAAACCAACGGAAAGACTTCAAGGACTTTTATGGGATTTGGCCGAGACCCCACGTGCTCAGGAAAAAGAAAAGTGGTATCAGTAAGTCACGGTGTTTAAGCTGTTCACAAGCAAACACAATTTGAAAGAAGATTTCTGCAGAAGGAAGAAACCCTTCTCTGAACTTCTCTATGCTATTACGCCTTATCAAAAATTAATGAGAAACTCAGGTTAAGTTTGAATTTTAAATGTAGTGAGGCTTATGGCGAGGAGGATGCAGAGCCATCGTGGCAGTCGGACCAGGACGGCACCAGCAGCAAAACAGTCACATAAAAAACGGAGGGAGGAGAGGGCTTCACACCTCTGCGTTTCCCTCCCTAGCAGTGACCCAGAGGCGCCGTGGGCAGCCGGTCCGCGGCACTGCACGAGAAAACGGGGGCAAAGTGGGGGCCAGCACCGACCTCGGGGAAGATAGTGGAAAAATCTGTGGCTGTGCTGCGATTCGAGATGTCCATAAATATTCAATATTAAATACTTCATTGAAACTATTTATATTATATATATATATAATATATGTTTGGATAATAATAGCAGCAAGTGGTTGTACTGTTCGGATGTTTTAAAACTCTTGGTTTACATGTCAGGATCTCTGCTGTTGAGTTAGGGTTTTTTTAAGTAATTTAAGCAGAAATTAGGCCAAGAGTTGTATTTTTGTTTCTGGTCAGGTTTACTGGCTGGGTTTCACACTCCACAGCACGCTGGCGCGCTTGTGTTCCCAACACTGCTGAAACTTAGTTTTCATCATAACTCGCCTATTTTCTTAGGTATTTCCAAGTCACTGGGAAAGCACTTCACTTCTGTTCATGCTGAATTTTGTACGTTCCTCTCCAAGCGCAGCTTTTCGCTTCCGGACGCCTGGGCCCTTTCTGCCGCCTCTTTGTTCGGGAAAGCCTCTGCCGTCAGGCTTCATCCCATCTCTGTCCCTGCTGCAAAAGCAGCCGCGAAAATCCTCTTTTCAGGGCACTTTATGCCCTCACTAAGCCATTCCTTTTTTCTCGGCCCTCCCCTGCCCGGCGACCGAGGTTTCAAAGAGTTAATTTGGGGAGCGAAGCCCTCGGACAGCCCCTTCTGGTCCCAGCGCCCGGAGCCTTTGCCATCCCGAACGAACGTGCCCGAGCAAATAAAGCGAGCGGAGCCGCCGCGGACGGCTCTGCCCCGGCGCGCCGCAGCATCGCGCCACCCGCGGCAGCCTGTCAGCGGAAGGGATTTGCTCCCGCGCTGGCATCAGCGCCGCGGCGGCTGCGGACGCGGGGCCGTTCCCAGCGCGGAGCCGTTCCCAGCACGGGGCACGCAGAGCCGTTCCCGCAGAGGCAAAGGCAGCCGGGGGCATCGCGCCGAGGTTACTCACAGCCGCTCGCCCCAGCCCTGCGGACCAGAAGGCCAAGTACAAAAATGCTAGTAATAATAACCGATATGCCAACCAAAAATGCCAATAATCATCATAAAACCACCGGATCGCCAGCAGGGCTGTCGCCTCCCCAGAGTGAGGGGAAACCAGTGCAAACGTCTAATGGCAGCGCTGTGTAGAGCGTCATGGTGATAACTCACTAAAAAAATAATAAAGTCGGATAAAACACCATGCAAATGACTTCTCAGTGTTTTAGAGTAGTCCGGGTTGCTGGTGTAACTCGTGTAACCTTATGAAAGCAACCAAGAGACCGCGGGAGGTGGGGTGGTATTCCGGGGTCGTCTGGGCATTCTGCGGAAAATAATTACATTTCCGCAGAAAATAATAATTCTGGTTTAGATCATCCAGACTCACTGCAAATCGGTGTTAATCTAAAACTGAACTGTACTGGACGCACTAAGCAAAACACGTTCCAGATTTGAAGAGGGACTAGAGTATCTTTGTCTTTTTTCTCCCGCATTGTGAAACAATCTCTAAATAATGTCAGAACAATTTCCACCTTTTCTGCCTAAAACTGGTCTATGCAGAAATCTGCAAGAGAGACATTTAAAGCCCTTGAATTAGCACCTTTTGTTCTTTCAGCCTTTTGTTATTTATTCACAGCTTTTGCTATTTCAAATGCAAATTTGGCTTCCGGATTTATTTAGAACAACAATTGAAAGATTTACGCCCTTTCTAGATACTTTTCCAAGCAGAAAAAAAAAAAAAAGAGTAAAATAGTTTAGTAATGTCAATACCGGCTCCTGGGTAGACCAGCTCCCATTCACCTTAGAGAAAAAAATAAGCGCAGTTTAGCAAAACCTTCACGGGACCTCGCCGCTCACCCGCCAGGCCCACGCTCAGCGCCGGCGGGACCGACGAGCCGCCCAGCGCCGAGCGGGGCTCCGTGGCCGGCCGCGCTTCGCTGCCAGCCTGGCGCCGGGGTCTGCTGCGCTTGACCGTGCCAAACTGGAGACGCGAGCCCAGGACGAGACGCCTCCCTCGTGGCGGGATCCAGCCCCCTCCATCAGCACCTGTGTCACTCCGAGCTGGGCTGGGAGGTTTGGTGGCCCTAGGAAAGAAGTCACTTATTGCTTTAGGGGGTCAAGGTGAACACAGCTTTAGCTTTTGCTGTGTGGAGCCCTTGGTAGAAGTGGGCCTACAGGAACAGAAGTAAAAGACAGTCATGACATAAATCTGTTATTTAAAGAAGAAATTGAGCAATGTAAGTGGGAAGAATTGGTCGCGTTCGCAGAGAATATTTTGTGTAGGTATATGTGGAAGTATGACAGGATGGCTGTTCAGAAAAGCCCTGAAACAGCACCAATAAAAACATAAGAGAAAACACTAGACTAAAAATATCCGCCTGAAGGGAACTGGCTCTGCTTTGCTTTTTTAAGCGGTACCACGGCCCAGAAATATTTGAATGATTTGGTAACCACGTTCAGAGCAACCGTCACCAGCCAGGCGAGACAAGACGGGCAGAGCCACAGGACGGTACAGGCGGAGGAGGCCAGGCCTGCTCTGGCAGGAAGGAGATGCCAAGAGGAAAGCGAACGGCTCCACTGAAACACCACGCCGGTGCGACAGCAAAGAGGGTGCAAGGCCATCATAAATAAATCTGGGCTGAAAGCTAGAAGCTTCCAGAGCAAAAGGCTCTAGAATGACTTTCCAAAAAAAGATAAAAATAAAAGCACGCATAGGGAAGCCGTGTTTACCGATGGGCAGTCCACACATTTACCCAAGCACTAGATGCGGTGGCAGCCCACCATGGGGTCCCACCAGTGTCAGCTCACACCACGCGGCCCCATCTGGACCTGCCGCTCCGACAGAAGCAAAGAGCGTGTGGTGAACACCTTTGGGCTGACAGCTTTGAAGATGACTGTCCATCTGTCTCCAAAGCCCAGCCCTGAGAGCAGGGTGTCTGGACGGAGCAGCACATCGTGCCCCTATGTGTGGGGCTGGACTCTGAGCCCATCTGCCCTCACAGTGTCACTACTGCTCTCAGCAGCAGGATGGTGGAGGTTGTCTTTGACTTTTACCAGTACATGACGGCCTTACAAGCGTAACCATCTCTGGATGGTCTCTACTATAGATGATGAAGAGACCCTTCTCTGGGATTCTCATTTTCTAAGTCACCCAGCCTTTGCATGTGGTCCCCATCCGACAGTGACCTGCACCAAACTGCCCAGCTAACATCAGCAAGGAAAGCCACAGAGCAAAATCCCGGTACCTCTGGAGCCAGTTGACCTCACCATGGCCAACCCATCACACACCGATTTGGCAGCATTACTTTGCACTAATGAAATGGAAACTGTTCACTGCCGTTCACATGTGGTGTTTCTGAGATTGTATCTACACCACAGCGGCCACATAGTTGAGCAAATGGAAATGTGAACTGTATTCTTGCAATACCATCATGCATGGCTCTAGACAAGAAAACTTTTCCTCCCTTAATTGGGGGTTTCCTAACTACATGGTGATTTCCACTGAATAATACATTTTTTTGACAAGTGACACTTCTTTCCTGTAGTGCAAAGGAAGATACTGTGGACAAGATAAATCCAGTTATCACCTTTTGACATTTCTGGAAATGATGCAATACGCAATGTGAAAGACTAAAATGCCTTGCTGGCCAGCAGGGTAGGTTGTTACCTTGGGAGTTTCAGCAACAGCAAGTGCAATATTTGGGTTTTGTGGGAGAATCACTGACGGGTCTTAGCTGGAGGCTGCATTTCAGAGGCACTTTTCCAAAGCTCCCACTTCACACCGTAACTGCGTTGCTGTTCGCAAAACCCAAGGCAGTTAAGTAGGGAGTAGGCGAAGCCTGGCAGAAGCCAGGGGAATTTGTCAGTCGGCCCCATGGCCCCGCATGCCCGGCTGCCTTCATGACTTTGAAACTCCCTTTCCTGGGAAAAAATCCCCATTTCATCTCCCTCACTTACCTTTCTCATCAGCAGCCACCAAGTTTCCCCTAGCACAGTCTCCAGTCCAAAGCTAAAATATTTATAATTTTGCTTATATACCAAACAAAGAAGCCAAAACACATCAGCAAAAGCCTTCCTTTGGCTGTCTCATCCTCCCTTGCTCTCTCCTGCTTTCCCCCGAGCAGCCGGGCACCTTGGAGGCTCCCTGACAATGTTTACGGCGAGAGAGGGCTTTGACACAGTAAGTGACTTGTCGTCAATAAGCGCTGATAGCACACTAAGGCAATCGACCCGAGCCCAGAAAAACGTTTGCCCGTATCGCGCCGTACGGTAACAACGCCAAGTTCCTCATAGTCTCCAAAACAGGATTTGCGAAGCCTCTGAATCAGCACGTCTGGAAATAAAAGCCCCTGGAGAGACAGCCTTGGCTCACGGCAGCCTACGGAGAAGCTCAGAGAGGCGCGTGAGGGCTCCCGCTTTTAAGGTGGGTTTTATGGATTTCACAGATACATTTTTAGCATATTAATTCGTATCTTAAAGCCACATGCTGTGTAGTACGTCTTACTACAGTGCGTCCGACTAGGCTCCAGCACGGGAGGGTGGCGGGGTCCACGAGCAAACCCGCCACCCCCGGCTCCGTGGCGCGTTTCGGACCCGATGCCGTCGGAGGCACCGCCGGGCCAGCAGCCGCTGGGGAGGCCTGGCATGGGGCTGCCTTGCATTTGCCCCCAGCCCCCCGCCTGGCTGCCCTGCGGCCGTGGGAGCAGAGCGGAGCCGAGGTGCGACCAAACCCCCGGAGCACTTTGACTTCTCGCCCAAGACACAAATGGCCACGATGGAATAATCTAATTACTTGCATTGATCCCTCAAAGGAACACATGCGGAGCACTTAAAAATAAAAGTTATATTAATAGATGCTCCTCTTTCTTGTTCCTTTCCAATAAGGAAGAGCATGATTAAGCTGATGATTTTGTTTGGGTCTGTAGGAAGAAATCATCCATCAAAGTCAGGAAGAAAGCCATGGGGAAAGAGCTGCCCTTGATGCCTGGGCAGCCTCTCAAGGGGTAAACACTCCCACGCTGCGTTTTACCTACAGGCACTTCTTAAGCCTTGCCCAGGCTTGGCTCTGGTTAGCTAAAAGTCTTCTGGGTGCTGATTGAAACTGTGCAGCAATAGAGATGCGATGCAGATATTTCTCTCAGAGCTCCCGGAAACGTAACGATGAGGAAAGGTTTAAGCCCTGCGGTGCTCTGCAGTGTTCGGTGATGTCAGAAAAATGACAACCATACCGCTACTGATGTAACGGTGCATTTCCATGTTCCTGGCCTGCGCCCAAGTCAGCTTTTCTATTTCAGTGGGTATTCAGTTAATTCAGTTTACCATCTGTCTTCAAAGCTTTTCTCCTCTTTTCATTACTTGAATATATTTGTAGTATCGATAGTAGAGTGGAGACAGTCAAATCTATGTCTCGATTAGCCTAGAGCACCAGAGAAAAATTGGTATGTGCTATCTTTCCCTCCAAGCAAGCAGGGAAATCCAAAGACATTTGCTCTTTCGTTTTGATGGTATCTAGCAACCATTTAAATGGAAATTAATAGATGGATGGAGACGAAAAGCAACTAAATATCTCTCATCAAATAACACAGGTTTCCCCTCTTGTGCAGCAGCCAGCACTTCACAGTTTGGTCTGAGCAACCTTGGGTGTCTGCTCAGGTCCACACCCAAAGTTCACCAGGAGATATTTCTTACCCAGGGACCGAAACTTCAGGGCGTCATCAAGGACTCCTGTGTCACCGCATGAGAACCAAATTTAGACATGGGAGCATAGAAGTCTGTTGCAATATCAGATTAACCTTTGCAGATACGCACTGAAAAACATTTTGAGTTGCGCTGACCCTGGCGGGGAGAAGGATACAACCCTGCGACAGCTAAACACGAGGTGTCTCCAGCCTCCTCCTCAGGCGAGCCAGCAGGGCTTGGAGTAATGCGGAGCGCTCCGGTAAGCTCCTTCACAGCTCTTCCTCGAAGGCGCAGGCACGTGTCTGCCTGCAACCCGCCACCGAGCGCGGCGAAGGGCACCGAGCCCGCAGCATGCCCCGCTCCCGGCGCTGGGCTCCTCCAGCGGCACACAGGTGCCCGGGCCAGGGGAGCTCCACCGGGTGCCCGACCCAGCAGGGCCTGCATCACCCCGCTAGGGAAATCGGTACACTTCAGCCAAACTAGCCCCGTGGACAGACCCCTCTTGCTTTTTTGGTTACTGAGCCCAGTCTATGCGCACAACAGACTATCCAGGTAACTGAGCTTGCCTCCATGTTGGGCAGTAACCAGCTTTGCCTTCCTCTGACTTTTACCATTATTGCTTTTAAGGTGGGCATTACAGACGGGTTCTCTGCTAGTCAAAATTCTCGTAACGATGCAAGGTTTTCATTTTAACTAAACAGGCGTGCTGCACTGGGTTGCGATGGGCAGCCACAAGCATCTCGTTCAGTAAACCAGGGCAGCCAGGACCGACTCCTTCTCAGAGCAGAGGGGTCTCCAGCAGGATGGAGCCGCACTGGAAAACTGAGGCTGTGCATGGAACCGCCAGCAAGAGCGCATCGGAAAAAGCACCAAGCTGCTGGGTCAAACAGAGGGTCTCATCTCCAGCGAGACACGTCTCCAATAGACGATCCGTGTTGACATCTCTCGCGGCTGCTAAGTGCAGTGCAATATGGCAAGGGCAGCACATCTATCTAAGGGCATCTATCCTGCTGATCAAAATGTTAGGCTAAAATCACCCTCCACGCTGAAATAAAGCAGGCAAGGAACCAAGGGAGGTCACAAGTCAGCCTCACCTCAACAGACACACTTCAGGACAGCTGGACTCGCAGGTGAAGTGCGTTGGGACACAGCAGAGTAAGCACCGAGATGGGAGGCCCAAGGCTTGCGTTCGGGCCAGCGCCACGAGATGGACATGGAGGCGTTCACAGGGTGCACATGTTCACCGTGGGCCAAATCCTTCTCACTGCCATAAACGAAGCCCGTGGAGCCCATAACGTAGCTCGGAGCAGTCCCTGCGGCCTCTGGGCACAAAACACCGCAATACGCGTTTGCCTGCAGCCTCCGAGCCAAATTTGGCTATCTATCTCATTCACCCGTGCAACTCCCTTTGGGTGAAATTTTGCACTGTGAGAGTTTTGCTGCTGCTCAAAAGCAGCTGATTCAAGCTGCCGGCACAAGCAGCTGTTAGCCCACCGACTCTAATGGGAGCTGCCAGTATATCTCCAAAGACAAAATTTAGGCCAGTGATATTAGGTTCCCTTTTTTTCAGGGTTGAAACTTTCCTTTCCATAAGGAAAAATACCAAGTTAAATATGAATGTAAATAATAACTATACATTTTCCATTCTTGGTGCTTTCCAGAGTATTTATCTAATGATGCAACGATACTGTCTTTTAAAATCATTTTCCCCTTTGTACTTCTCCCCCTTAGAAGTCTGTTTGTCTAGAGGAAAGCTGTTTGATAAACAAAAGAGGAAATAGCACAGATATTGAATGTTACCTTGCCTTAGGAAGAGATGCTTTACACGTATTCAAAGTGCTTGATTTTGAATCGGTGCAGGTCATTTAAAGCTGAACCTTTAAATACCTTACAGAAAGTCACCTATTTCAGACATGCAATAATTTTCTAGTCCTGTCAGACACTTTAAATCACGGCTGCATACCAACAAAGCAATGTGATCCATTTTCACCCTTTGTTCTATATATATGTACACACTACAGACACGTACACGCACATGCATCTAAACGCACATCCCTATTTCACAAATTCACTACAAATAAAGAGAAAGTGCCCCAGCAAATTAGCCACAGATGGACCAATGGAATAAATCGGCAAGATCATTTCAGGGAAATTATGTAATGCATTCAGCCGAGCGCACGGCTGTGCTTGCTCTGGCAGGCTGCAATAACATCTCCCTGTGCCTGTATTTAAATCCCAGGCATGCAGCAGAATAATAAATATTCATCTCTGAAACCATCTTGGCTGTTGAGTGTGCGCTCTTGCCTGTCTCCCTTTAAAATATCTGAAATAACCTTGCAATGGAGCCGGGGGAGCAGAGGGGCCGGGAGCGGGGGGAGCGTGCCGAGCAGCCGGAGCAGGGCAAGGCCCACGCGCAGAGGTCATTCCGGAGAGGTCCCGGCTCTCATTCCCCCATCGCGGGGGCACAACAGAGCCCCACGCTCACGCTCACGCAACCCCCGTGCCGCCTCCTCCCGCATCGTACCGCAAACGAGAGGAAAAACCCAGGGCAGAGCGGGCAAAGCCAAGCGCAAAGGCCGAGCGAGGGGCGAGGCGGCGAGGCCGGGGGAGCCGGCGCGGCACTTACCCACGAGCAGCCAGCCGGAGCCCCCGGAGGCCAGCAGGCAGGCGAGCATCCCTGCGCCCGCCTGCGCGCCCGCCTGCGCGCCCGCCGCTGCGCCGCGCTCACTGCGCACCGGCCGCGCCTGGGCCGCTGCGCTGCGCTGCGCCGCGCCGGGCGCCTCGCGCTGCCCCGGCGCAGGGCGGCGTTTCCAGCAGCCCTCCTCCTCCTCCTCCTCCTCCTCTGCCCATCCCTGCGCCCCCGCCGGCTCCTTCCTAAAAGGGGCGATGCTGGCGGCTCGCGCGGAGGCTCGCCAGGCCCGCGGGCAGGGGACTCCGTCCCCCCTCAACGGCCGCAGCAGCCACCAGGGAAAAGCAGAGGGAGGGGAAAGCAGGGATGGGAAGGGGGAGAAACTTTCTTCCATAACTCCTCTTGCTTAGGCCATAGCTCCCGTTATTTTTGCCTCTGGCTGATGAAACTGTCCCGGTATGGTGAGCGATCCTAAAATCTCAACTAGCCGCAATGCTGAAACACCTATGACCCCCTCAACAGTGGCTGGGACAAAGATTAGCATCTCTAGATATGTTAACATCTCAAAAATAYGGTGAGAGAGAAAGGAGCCAAACTGCATGTAATGGCAAATACACGGGGCGAGAAAAAAAGGCAGATTTGTGTTATTAGTGATCCCATCTTTCCTGAGCAAGCTGATCTTAGAAAATTAATCTCTGAGCTCCATGGTACAAAACACGCTTTGCAGAAAAAGGCTGCACCAGTGGTGAGCTCACATGTTATGTCCCTTTGATGGTCATAATGCCAGTGGGATAAAAATGGGACAGCAGTGGCAAGAAGTAGAATATATGCTATATCAGTTTGTCATCCTTTTGAGTGACTGTAACATGGCAGATCTGCAAAGCAGATGGAACCGCTCTATGGTGAAATGCAGCTGTTTAACTCTTTGTTAACTTGAATCAAAATACACCAAAAAAATCTTCCACCCATACTAGGAATTAACACTAGTTCAGCTATAGCTTTGGCTGTCCAGGACATGCATTTTTCTTTGAAGAAGGCCTTTGGTTTTCTTAAAGATGAGACTGGAGTTGATGCAAGTGAAGAATTTCCATTTCACAGGTAACTTTGGGTTTTTTGTGGTGTCTTTTGATTCACCATGAAAAGGACTTTCAAAAGTTTCCTGCATACAGAGGATCAGCATCTGTCTAAATGATGTCACTCTGATGCCACTCATGTCAGTGTCACCACTGCCCACTCCTGAAAGCTGCTAGGCAATAGTCACAAATGATATCCATTTTATTCAAAGGCTGCTGGGCTTTTAAGATCCTTGGCCTCAAAGCAAACCCCATCAAGTGGGCTAACAAGTTATCTGGGAAGGAAAGACGTCTGAATCTGGCTCAGACTATGATTGTCATGGTAGATGCCACTACAGACTGCAGGGATTGTGAATTCAGCTAATCCTGGCATCAGAAAGGTGTCAGTCCATCCATCTCTTTACTGCTAAAGAAGGTCTGTTTTACTTAAGAACTTGTCTAACCTGTTCCTACAACCCTTCAGTAGTATGTTCAAACTAAAACTCCATTGCTGCTACACAAGCTCAATCCTTTCCCTACAGTTACTGGACAAGAAGTTTCTACCCTGGTTTGTACCTTCTTCTCTGCAGCAAGTTTTACATGTTTAAAGACTGTTAGCATGTCTTGTTTCCTCAAGGCTATCCAAATCCTGCAATCCCTGTGTCTAAGCAAGCCCAGAAGTACTTCTGTGAGAACTGCCAGTGTCCTTCACTGAGCCCTGCCTCTGGAGCTCCTGAAAATCTCCATTAGCTAGAAGTGACAATATTGGACATGATGGATAGGACAAACTAAATTGTCCTAATGATATGGGATCTCTTGTCCTTTTAGGAGATTAACCTTTCTAATAATATCTTCTGGAAGCTGAGGGAGCAATAGGAAATGCTTGAAGTCCATCAGCTCCCAGAACTGCACTGAATAGGTTTACAAACTTACATGTATGGTTGCACACTGAGTTCTGAAAATGCCTTTCCTCTAAGAGGAGAGGAAGAGGAGCAAAGATCACTAACAGAACAAGAAGTACCTGGACATCCAAGCCCTGACTCTGGCTTGTCCTTCTCTGGGGAGCCCTGGGGTCTGTCTGTGCTCTGCGAGGAAGAGCTTTCCTGACCTTATCAGCTCTTGCAGCAGCTTCCCTAATCTTATGCTGATTAAAAAAAGACTTGTGGTGGAAGACAGGAAGGCACTAACTTCCTGTCTCATGATCCTTTCTAGTTTGTGACTTCTGTTTCAGATCTTCGGCAACTTTCTACTTCACAGTACTCTAGAGCCCAAGGCAAACCTGGCCAGACTGGTTAGCCCAAGTCCCAGCTGGTCCATTTTCTGAAGCTGTTCATGCCACAACGGGGGCCAGTTTAAGTGCTCTCATCCAGGAAAATGGTAATGGAGATTGTCTTCAGAAGTGTAATAATGACAGGCACCTGTCATGACGCTGAAATTTTCCACAGTAAGAAACCAGCCAGAATCTCACTCAAAATTCAGGAATCACATATTAGTGACCCCAATTGCTACAACTGTACAGAGCTGTCTCTCCTGCAGAGGTTGCACCTCTAGCCATCAAGAGACTTAAGTCACAACCACAGGCAAACAAAGATCTTCCTAACATCCAGAGCAGAGGACATCATCAGAAGAGACTGGGCAAAGAATTTGAGCCTATATTCCTCTATAATACACTAAGTTTTCCAATTCACCTCAAAGCCTGTTACCACCAGAAGACCCCTTTACTCCATGTTCCTTCACAGCCTGGGTTGGGCTGTAGGGAAGGTGCACAGTACCACATCCCTGTGAGTAAGCAAATTCAAAATGGCTCCTGCTTGTTCTCACAATTATGTGAGAGAACATTAGCCTATCAGAGAATAAATAGTGGTTTCTTATTCAACTGCAATCTAAACTTACTCAAGTACTCTTACATGTCCATTTAACACTCAGTTGACCTAATCTGGTTGTCCCAAATAATGGTAACATAAGAAACTCTTATAAAGTGTTTCATTCTACTATTAAGTTTCTTAAAAGATACATAATATATTCCAAGCTGTAACTTGTCTGATTTCTATTTCAGGTTTTTCAGTCTCTCCTCCTTTCCAACCAGCTGGTAAATAGTTACTATGGCAGCACTTAATACAGGATGACTCAGCACTCCCCCACATCTCAGTATCAGCTGTCTGCCCTTCTAATTTCTTATGATCATAACCTTGCCCTTTCTCTTCTGTTTCATTGCAAAATTATGATTTTAAAAAATTGTCCTTCCTTGTGTAATTTAGCATTTATTTTGGGAACCAAAGCAAGAACCTGTTCAGTAAAGACCATACCTATTCAGGATGCTATTTCAGCTTTCCTTTTGTATTGATCACCAAGATATTCGAACTGTTTCCATCATCTCTCTGTTTCAGTATAGAATCCTCTGTAGACTTAAATTACCCTTTGATAAGTGAGCTAGTCTAATATCAAACCACGACATGCTCAGCTCCAAGAACTTCAGCTCTGTTTTGTTGGCTATGAGCAGAAAAAAGCACCTCCTCCTTTGGTTATTGTTCAAAGCTCCTTGCTTTCTGCTCCTGGACAGGAATTTCAGTTTTTGCATTTACATTGGATTGCAGGTTGTGTTTAAATCTTGAGTTCTCTCCTTGATCCTCTGTTCTTTAGAGGGGAACAGGTCAGCCACTTATTATTACTGCCAGCACTACTGTTCAGGTGCAGAGAGAAGCCACACATCTCTTCACCTGTATCTTAAGGGAACTTGCCAGGACCAGGAACCAAGCACACCAGGAACCAAGCACACCAGGAACCAAGCACACCAGGAACCAAGCACACCAGGAACCTAGTCATGTAATCTGCCACATCTAAAAGCATAAGATGGTTTTGGTTAGTCATCAGTTCAGACAAGTAATTTTGTTTCTAGTGGAACCTGCAAAGTCTGTGGCTTTGAGTCACATGGTTGGATTGTTCCAGGGCAAGAAGGGCACAAACTCTCACCAGAGCTTTTCCTGCAGTTGAGATGTTTGTTAAACCTTCTTCTGGCATCTAGTACAGGTGAGTAAATTGGCTGGCTTGGGATCTCATCTCAGTCAATTTCTTGACTCCCACTTTCTAAAATGGTAGCTGACATGTTTATGAGAAATGACATGACAAATATCTGTGGAAAGGTTTAAGGTTTAGACAACTCCACTTGATGAAAGTTAGCATAGTCTTTTTTTAACCCTTCAATGCAAAAATGTACTTGAGGAAGAATCATTTATTTTTTTTGTAGAGGTCCTCAGGCGCCTTCCATGTTTCTATAAAAAATTCTAAGCATTTACACTCCTGACCTTATACAGAAAGTGCTAAGTACTTTCCACTGCACTAGCACCTTCTTTCTAAGGATTTAAAAGCATGAATAAGTAAAATTGTCACCTGGATCAACAACATGATCTGTAGGTGCTGTAGAGAGAAGGAACAGGAGGAAAAGACAAGTGACAAACCCAAGTCCTTACAGGAGAGGAGCGTGAGCTCTACCCTTGATCATCCCTGAAAGACACTACCCCGTGGGGCAGACAAGGCATTTTTGCAATGCCTCGCTGGACTGCTAACAACAGAATTCATCGGAGCCGGGAACCAGCAATAGCTTTTGCTCCTAAATCAGCGAGAGCCCGAGGCCGGCAGCGGCGGCGAGAGCGGCCCGGCGGCGGCTCAGCACCGCGGACAGCGCCCGCGCTCCCGGCGGCGCCTGCGGCTGGGGCTGCTGGGTTCCTCTTTTTAAAAAATAAAAAATAAAAAATCCTGCCCCATTAAATCACCGAGTTTTGTGATTGACTTCTCACAGTGTTCAGTGTTACTTGCCGGTGCTCTGGATGATACTTATTGTTTAATATGTTGTATATTATATATAATATATTGTTTACTATACCATCCTAGAAGCTCCACTTGTTCCTTCTGAAGTGTATGTCTTCTCTCTCTGCATTCTCTTTAACCATTTCTTCCACCTGTGAAAGAGAAGACAATTAAGTGCATACTGTATTTCCCAACAACCATCTTATACCCAAGAACGTGGACTGAGAGCTGGCGAGCAGTGCAGGTATTCGGGATGAGAAGATGGTATATTTACCAGAGGACCAGCACACAGATCTATGCTGTTTGGCAGCTCAGATCAGAAGCAAATGATAGTAGGACTGTCATTATGATAAGTCTATTTTCCATCCCACAGCCAAGAGAACAGTACAAATTGCTCCTGAAGGCTATATGAACATGCTGTATAGTGCCAAAGCATAAGTGTTCTTACCTACTTAGAAGATTTAAACAAACATATATTTTGGAGAGGTGAAGAGCTAAGATCAGCCCTTTGAAGACAAATGTAAGTCTTCCATCAAGTCAATAGAAGTGGCTACCTCCTCTGACCGCTACATAGGTGCTTACAGCATCATTGACCTTTGTATCATTGATACTAGCCTGCAGAACACTTTGATTTGCTAGCAGCGCTTGGCTAAACTGTGTTTCTGTTATTGTGTATCTTACCTTATCTGCAAACATGTGGTTACTATCAGAGAGCAGCAATGGCCAGCTGCTCCCTAAGGGACAGGGAGCTGGGAGCCAAGCCCAAACACACAGCCAGCAGGACAGAGCCCTCACCACCAGGGCCCAGTCCCACAGTACCTGAGCCAGCTAAGCAAGACAGGCCTAGGGATGGCAGCTAGGAGTCAACCAAGAGCCCAGATGGTCAGACAAGTTTGCAATGAAGAGGCAGGTCCAAGGTCAAGCCAGGAAGTCAGTCAGTGGCCAGGTTCTGGATCAACGGGGACCTTGGCCAGGCACAGGCATGGCTGTGGCTGAGATGGAGGCTGGTGCTCCTCTGACAGAGCTCAGACAGGGAGTGAGGGCCCTGGGACTGAGCTTAAATAAGCTTCTGGGCCCATGGGCAGAGTGTGCATGAAGGCCCCAGCTGAGGCTGATCAGGGCCATTAAGGTCTGTTAGTGCCCCCGGGGCCCTGCCAATTATCTGTGGCAGGAGAACTGTTGGAGAAGTGGCTTAGGGTCCAAACTTTCTGTAGTAAGGGCTGTCTTTCAGTGTTTGACTCCACAGTACTTGGCATAATGAGGGCCCCGCATGATACTGTAATATCATCATTAAACAACTTCATTTATCTATTAAATATTCACAATAAAGACATTTCATTTGGTAACTACATATACGTATACAAATTGTAATTCTTGGACTCTAAAACAATCTAGCAAGCATGGTGTTTTAATATGTCTCATTAATTTTGTAGAATTTACCCTATCCACACCTGTTAGCTGAGATGAATGACTGTAGTGACAAAATTCTTCCCCATTGTAAGGAAAAGGCTGGATGCAAAATTTCTACTCAACTGTTCACAGGAAAAGTCAGTTGACTGCCTATACAAGTTAGGAAAAACAAAACATTTCATTCTGATGGTACAAAAATACCAGCAGTACTAGATTTAAATGATTTAAAACCCTACTTTACTTGTTTGGTTTCTGTTCACATCCTGTTCACCATCGTGAACTCTCTGAACTACTTCTGGCAGAGTTATGCAAGGAGAGGGGTGATGACACTGCTCTGCTGCTGCTGCTGCACCAGTCAGAGGGCTCCAGTTGCAAAAACAAAGCAAAAAGTTATAAGAGCTTTTTGAGAACAAACACATTCTTGTCCTGCTTTTCCTACATTACAGTAAGAAAAAACAAGTAGCTCTCTTAAAGTTGTTCTGGAACAAACTAAGACATCTGAGCTGGACAGAGCAGCTGTTTGATCTCATAACCCTTCATGCTGGCTACACTGCAATCACATAAGGCAAAAGAAAGATATTCAGCTTAACCTCTTCTGGCTTAGAGGACATACTTAGAGCTTGGATCCAAAAGACTCCTGTCGACACACTGGGCCTGGCTCTAGCCTCAGTTATGCTGAGATCAATCAGGATTAATTCTTTTGAAGCAAATTAAGTTACACCTCTATCAGGCTGGAAATAAAGCATCAGCCCTAATATAAATACAAACATGCACCATAATAACCTCTGTGTTTTCATTAGACAGAAGCTCTTCTGCTTGGATTCGGATGACAGAAAAATACAGATATTGTCATTCTAGCTGTGGCTAATGAGCCACACCTCCCAAGTAAACCAGTGACAAAGCCACTTGTACCTGAGCACATATGAAAATTCCACCTTCTCACAGTATTTTTGATGGGAATTCCTCAACTTTAAGTGGTATTTTAAAGGATAACTTACATATCTTGAATTATTTTGATACAAATTTGGGGTGAAGGAGTCACAGGAGAATAAAGATTTTTGTGTAACTATAGCTATATTTTATATATATATATAATTGTATATGTATACCAAAATCTATAAATATATCTAATAGGCCCACACATATGCGTACATAAATATATACATATAAATACAAGTTACGCATATCAAAAAGACATATTTCACACATTAGCAGCAAAATGTGAACATTTAACCTTTCAGTAACAAAGACAATCTGTGTGAAACATTACTTTGTACAGCAGATTCTGCTTTAACCAGGATAATTTGAGAAGCTGTGAGTTTACAGTTGACATATAAAGTCATCTGTTTGGTTTTAAACTTTTTATACAAATGGACCCTGTTCATATAGACTGGTAACCAGAGAGTCATCTGGTTTCTGCAGTTCAGTCGTCTATAAATTTATAGCAAAGCCAGCAACAGTAACTGCTAATGCTTAAAGAGGCAATAAAAATCTGGAGGAAACTAAAATGTTGCTTCTGCTAGAGAAAAGACATCCAAAAGGAGGAGTGCAGACAAAATGTTTGAGTCACGAAGACTTAGAGTGAATTAATTGCCTGGGGAATTATCTCATTCAGGTATAATAATAACATTTAAACAGAAGAGAGCAAGTTCTCCTGGGGAAAATACAGGTTCTGGCAGAAATGGGCTTGAGGAGGGCTTGGGGAAAGAGATCAGCTTAGATTTAAGCTTAGGAAATTTATCCAGATTCATCTTATTTAAATTAGAAACAAGGGATGTCCATAAAATTTCACCTGACAAAGACTAAATGAATAGTTTTTCTCCCCAGACACCAGAGCACATAATTCCTTAACCATTCTTCACTTGCCTTTTTAAAAAAATCTCCTTCTGCTGGTCAGTCTCTAAGATCTCAAGGCAAGTATCAGATGTTTCAAAATTTAATGAATACATCAAAACCCCTGAGCATCACCCACAGGCACAGCGGTGCAGTATGTCATCACCCGATGAGTCGTACTGAAGATACATAAGCAGATACAGAAAGCTCGTGCTTTTTCTTACCCTTCTGAAATGTCTGAAGCCTTATTTCATGTGTGCTCCTTTCCATTTTCTAAAATTCACGTTTGGGATTGCTTTGTTTCTTTGGTAATATTTTTGTAAGGAATACCCGTCAGCATTTTCTGCAACAAGGAAAATTCATGAAAACAGTATGTTAGTGTGTGCACATGCTTCAGAATTTCTTACAGAGACACTGAAATAAAACACGCGCTTACCCAGGAGCGACACAATGCTGTATGTGAAGACCTGCCTTAATAATACGTAGCTGATTGTCAGCTTTGGTACAAAACCAGCTCTGGAAAAAATCAGGTTCCTCAGAGCACACGCTTGCATTAGCTGAGCACCCTCTTTTAATTAAATAGAGTGGCCTTGGAAAATAAATGAAAAATCTCTTAGATAAAACACTGTATTTTACAGTTCAGCCTCGCCATGTAACTGCTGTGTCCACGGTGCCTGTTTGCATCACTGCGAGGAGTTTCTCATTTGTAAAGGAATTCCGCAATATGTTCCTGGTTATGTTATGTCCACCTCTATTTTTTGATTTTAGAACTGAAATGATAATTAAATGGTGCTAACAAAGGCCACAGCTAACTGTGCTTCCCCTTCCCTTCCTCACCGGCCTGCGAGAGGTCTCAGGAGGAGGATGAAGGAGAGGACGGAGAGCTGTTACCGGCAGTGCTGCAGCGCTACGCACGGCACACCGTGAGGCTGTGACAGACTGCACTCCGGAGCTTTGGAGCGACTGTTGATCACATTATTTTAAAAGTGACCATTTGTGCTCTAAATGCTACACAGAAAAATAAACCACTCTCACTTTCCCAGCCTAGGCAAGAGCTGAGATCCCCCCAATGCCGATTTTTGCCGCTGGTCAGTGGCCCGACCTTGCCAACAGCAGCCGGCTGGCAGAGCACAATAGTGAGCTTTTGGCTTTGTTTTCTTCTGTCGCAATCCCTTTTCCCCCTTGTTTTTTGAGAAAGCTGCCATCTGCTGTCAGGAGCTCATGGAGACGCACGGTGCTCTGGGACTGATCCAAAGCCAGGGAAGCAGCGGGAATCAGAGCTGGAGGAGCAGCTCGTTGAGAATGCATACTCAAGTGCCTTTTATATGACTTCGTATTAACAGCTGTCTCACACATTCATTCCTGACATAATAGATCTAGATTGCAGTGAAACGGAGCATCTTTCAAACGAGAGTCCTGGCATTTGCATTGCAATGAGCTGCTAAAGCCGGTCTGTCAGGACGTTTGTGTCCTTCCTTTATTCAGTATGGCCAACTGCCAGCTGCTTATTTGTGTTGATTTAATTAAAATATAGAAAGGATAGGCCATGTAACTTTTATAGCAGCAAGGTTAAGAAGTTAGAAAACTGTTCAAAATTAAAGATAAATGCAGTCTGAATATCAGGGCTGAGCTCGAACTTTGCCAGCACTTTAGAAATAAGGGGAATCCACTTGCACCACATATACAGAATGGTTCACTGTTAATGACATAACAGCAAAAACAGCTGTGAAAGAGTAAATCTTTCGTTAATATTTGGAATCAAAGAATACATCTCACAGTGGAATAAAATACACTGCATGGCTTAATGAAGAGCTCTTGTCTGAATATACGGATGCAGAACTGAATGTGTTATAAGAGAGCATAAATAAAACCCTACAGATGAAGAGTTCAGTTGGCTTCAGTCAAACTACAGGGAAAATCCCTTGCATGACACAAGCAATCCAGAGGAATTACTCACAACGGCATGTGTCATCAGCAGGGTTTAAAGCCAGGATTATCAGCACAAGGGACCTGCATTGCTTAATGTCAGCTGGACAAGGAGGCAGATGTAATGTGAGAAAGCATGTGGTGATGCTAAGTGTTCATGGACACTGACTGTGAAGAGTTTGAGGAGGGTTTCGCAATGATGGGTGACTGGGCAAGAAAACAGTGCACAAAATTCAGTGTTGGTAAGCACAGACCTGCAAATGGGCAAAACAATCTTTGCTACGAATAGTAAAGGGCTCTACACTAGCTGGTCTCACTCAGCCTGGGATCAGTGTGGACAGTCCTCCAAGAGAATCTGTTTGGTAGCTATAGGAATGGCTAGGAAACAAGGAAACAAGGAAACAGTAGCTGTCGAAAAAAGCTAATAAATGTTAGAAGCCTTTTGGGAAGGGCCCAACAGAATACAGAGGGGTGAAGGGGACATTGGGAGGCAGAGAGGAGCTGTCTGAGCAGGGGAGACTTGGAATAGGAGCGGCAGAAAGGGCCATTGCAATCATGGGAGGCAAGAAGAAGGTTAATTGCAAGTAATTATTCATTATTTCTCAAAATACAAAAAACCAGAAGGACATTCAATGAAATTACGAGGCAGCAGCAGTTCGTAAAAAACAAACAAAAGCAAGTACCTTCTCACACAGCACTTACTGAACTGCAGGACTAACTGCTGTGGCCTCCATGGAAAACAAAATCTATACATTCGTTCAAAAAGGTGTTAAACAAAGTCACAGATGATAGGCCTGTATGTGGCATGAAATGCAGCAACGGAGATGCAACATTTGTCTCAGAAATTCTCTGCATTGCCAAGTGCCAGACATCAGAATGGTATCGTAGGGAAAGATCTTTCTATACAGTCCATTCCTCTAACCATTTCCTTAAATATTTGCTGCTGATCATAGGATACTGGGCAGCAACAGGTCATTGATCTGTATAGTACATTGATTCTTACATTTTTTGGTAACATTAGTACATTCTTTCATAAAGGCTCAAAAAACTGAGAGCATAGCATAGACATTAATTACTTTTAGACACCTACAGTTAAGTATATGCAAGAAGATGATACATTTCCTGTAAAAAATGGAAAATGGATTGACTTCATTAATGTCATTAGGAATATTTCTGTTGAGCTAAACTTTTTATATGCAATGGGAAAGATGGTAACTCAAGCGATTTCACTGCTGTGATGGCAACAGAAACAAGGAACATGATGCCAAACAGCAAATTGCCCATAGCAAAATTACAGCCAGTCAGAAAATCATAGTAGCCTGAAAGTGAATAAGATGTGAGCCACTGTCCCATCATTAAGTAATTTAAATATGAAACAGCTATTTTGCGGAGGGCTCCAAAACCCATGTTTTATAGGTGACATTTTCAAAGCCTGTCTTTCCACCTGCAAATCTGCAATCACAAATACAATGACGTTCTCGGTGAAAGTTAAGTTGCAGGCACTCACATATTGCTTATGTCAATTTTAGTATAACCAGTGATTTTCAGAAAATTTCTCAGGTTATATATCCTAAAATGGAGGCTACTACAATAGTAGTAGTAATCATTTCTGAAAACACTAGGTTCAGAGATCTAAAACATCGGCATACTTTGTCATCTTAGGAGACATTGAAGCAACTGTAGAATTGTGCGAAAGCTGAAAATTATGCTGTTACAAGCTATTTCATGGACTTCAGAAGCTACCTAAATTATTCCATGGAATAGTGCTTATTCACGTACATATTGGTGACCATTTTCTTAAAAAAGGAATTAGTAATACAGCTTCAGGTTGACTTGAGCTTAGCTTGAAGCAAAGGATGTAAGAACAAAAGGAAGAAGTTGAATAGTCAAGTGAAAGCGGATAAAATCAGTGGGAAAAAACATGAATTATTTTTGTAAACTTTCTATAAAGGAAAACTAGAAACATGAGAGCAGGTAAATTCTGGCTTTAGGTTTTCCCCCAGTGTGAAACTGAGATTTTCGGATGGTATTTCTGTTTTCATATATTTACACAAATACATGGTAGTATTACAATGTAGCCACCAGTACAGATTTCTCGGACTTTCATAGTCAACAAGCAGCAACATGCTTGAGCTGAGCAGCTCTTCTTAGGACTGAATGTAAACGAAATGTGGCACTGCTGAATATAAGGGCAGGTGATACAGGTATACTGGAAAGTCAGAAGGTCTCATAAGTCCATAGAAGGCTTTGACTTTCAATTTACATTAGGGTTTTGGAAACACATCTTTGATGCTAAAGCAGTTGCCTGTTATGCATGCAAGAAACCTCAAAACCTTTTTTTTAACCCAGAGCAAGCCATTCCCTAGAAAGAAGAGCTTCCCTGTGTCTGCACAGGAGGAGAAGGAGAGCAGCTGGCCCTGCCGACAAGGAACACAGAAGAGAAGAGGACGCTGCGCTGCCCGTGACACTGTTGGCTAACCATGATAAGGGCACTGTCTGCTGGTTGCTTTAAATTGACATGATTATTCCTAGAATCTAAATCTCTTTTTCTGAGGGTGGAAAGTATTGAAATGCTGCACTTCATTAGATGATCAGATGAGATATGGAAACCCATTTCTCAGCACCAAGCTAGGGAAATGGACTAAAATCCCCACAGCCGTGTGAAATCTTTCCTTTTTCCCCCTCTTGAATAAACTGAGCCTGATATGTTTTCATTTCTCAGCCCTGCCCTCTTCCCACAGACAGCCTTGCGGCTGGTTCTGCACCCACACGGGGTTATTACGGGTGCAGTGGTAGATACGGGGCTGCGGATGACTGTCTTCATAGCTCTATGGGAAAAGCAAGCTAAGAGGCACAGGGGAAAAAAATCACCGTTGTTTGAAATGGATGAGAGATAAATGATTTCTTTTCCATCCAAAAATGGCACATTGGATATGTTGGAAACTTCCAAAGGATAATCTGATTAAACTTCCAGGGCAGAGTCTCTGTCACCTGCTAGGGAAATGCAGACCCGAGACAGCTTTCTCCACAGGGCTTCTTTCAGGGCCCATTAACCTCTGACTTTTGCCACTACTTCCACTTGTCACTGAGGTGTTGCTGTAAGTGGAAAATCTTCTGCTGACCACAGAGTTGATGGGAGCGCAGCCCCATTATGGGGCAGCCACAGCTGGAAGCGGTGTCACTGCAGCTGCCAACACGACAAGCGGCTGGAGGTCCCCAGGGGCAAAGCCAGTCCCATCGCCAGCCCACAGGCTCTTCTGCTTTCAGTTTTGTGCAAAATTTTGGCCAACTAGGAAGCGAAACTGGTGAAAATAGGAATTAGGGAAGGTGCACATTTCCATCCCCCCTCCCAAATCAGTATCGTTGCCACCAGAGTCATCAGTTGCACAAAGCCATGAATGATTTTCTTGGCTAACTAGGCAAAGCCCAACAATAAATTGTTCTCCAGATCACTGATCTACTGGAGATAAAAAGGATGATTGGGATGGGAAACGGAAGGAGAAGACCGATGGGAAGCATTTCAGGAGTTTCATATGGGAGGGATATAGGTGTCTGGGCAGCACATCTCAGAGTCCATCGCAGAGAGGCATTTCCCTTCGAGGCATGGGGCTGCTCACACGGAAATATCTAACTTTCCTCTCCCTCAAACCCGCACACTGTTGAGATTCTCGAGATGATTTCTCCCATATAACTCGAGCTGCTTTTAAATCAGCTGCCTGAATTAGAAAAATGTAATTTCTTTGTCATAGCAGCAAGGAAAGTGAAGATATTAAAGCACCAGGGACATTCACTATGCTAGCTAACCACTTTGCAAAGCTGAAAGTGACAGCTAAATTTTTGTGACTTGAATAAGCCCACGGAAATAGAAGTTGGAAGATCTCTGTCCTTCTCTGAAGATTACCTGTAAGTGAGTTATTTTAATTTTTTGCTAGCAATTTCTATGGAAAAGCTGGATGAAGAATAAGTATGGCTTGTGATATAGCCTGAGAAAGTGATATTTCTTCCATACTTTTGTCCTAAATTATATATACATATAATCTTTTCTTTTAAGGACTAAATTCATATACCCAGTCCTTTTCTGCAGTGGCTTGGCTTGTGCCAGACTATTTGTTCAAAACCTTCCTAAAGGTAAATCATACCAGCCAAAGGGTTACGCTGGCATGTGCTGCAGGGACGGGTGAGTGACTCCTGTACCAGAGCTCTGCTCTGCGACCAGGGTGGGTTTTTGTCCTGTTTCTCAGTGGTAAGTGATGTCCTTCGAGGAAGGACCCAGGTCTGGCCCCAGGGCACTGCTGAGCTGTGCTCACTGCCCCAGGGCACCATGCATTCCTGCGTCACGTGAATGAGAGGCCACCGATGGGTGGCCAAAGGTTGTAATTATTGAAAAAATACAAAGATCTTTGCACAAAGCAGTATGATTGACAACTAGATACGAGCGGTTACCTTTGAGGACATCTTTTCATGAAGCATGACTTTCCTGTGTGTGTGGGCTTCTTAGCAATTGCCATATATTCTTTTCCCATTTCACTAGTTTTTGGATATGGGAAGTGATGGTCCATGGCTTGGTTGTCTTTTCCAAGAGAAGCACATCTGATAACAATTCTGTAGGAACAAGGCCTTAATTATACACCTGTGTTTCTGAAACGTTGTCCCTTGCTCTTCCTGTTATGATGCAGTCAAATCTGTTTTAAGCTTTTTAAACCTCTTTCCCTGCAGTGAGATACCAAAATACATATTTCAGCCTCTACATAAAATCAATGTGAATTTAAAGGCATGTCTAAGTAAATGGGGACAGATGGACCCAAGGTTGCTTTTTGGTCCTGTCTGGCGCAATGCAATGCAACAGCTGTGGCCTAGGATCCACGTGGCTGTCCTGATGCAATGCAGTGACACGCTCCTCCGGGCTCCACCAGCTCCGCGTCCGTGCGGGAGAGCCTGCGGCTGCCTCCCTCCACCGAGGCGCTGAACCCCACCGGTGCTACCATGCACGGTGCTTTCTCATAATACACTTTCGAAAGATGCACCTTCTCCCTTCACAGGTGAGGCTAATGCACTGCCTGCTATTTGTTTTTGCCAATACACTTGTTCAACATCACCGAGTTGAAATTTTCCATGCTGACGGGGTGCTTATCTTGGAAGATTGCAGAAAGCTTAGTGGTTTCTAAAAATAGGACTAACGAAAAAAAGTTGCTTAGTAAGACTGAAAATATACCAATGACCTTTTGTGTGAAGTCTCTAAAGTGTGGTTCACCCAGTTACTAACCATGCTGGTGTCAGCGTGATTCCACAAGGTAGCGTTTCTGGGATTTTTGGTTTCTTTTTTACTTGATAAAAAAACCTCAGAATTTGATATGAAAAAATCTACTTAAAAAGTTGGCTAAGGTTGCAAAGCAATTTAAAAGCTGGAACATGCCAAAACAACTGCTGCAGTCCAAGAAAGGCCCATCCAGCAGGCTGAACAAAGCAAAGATCTCATGGGAAAATTACATGAAACACATAACTAAGGAAACTTTGAAAGCACGACATAGGGAGACCAATTTAAGGCTGCACAAGCAAACTTCATTTTAGGATTTCTTTGTTTCTGAGTGTTCAGCTTTGAACTTCCTAATATTAGTGTATCAAAAGTGGTCATCGACGAAAAGATTCATTACACAGACAGACAACGGAAAAAGAAGCGGTCAGAATCATCGTCTCCGTATAATCTATTATCACAGAATATTGAAAACTGTAAAAAATGTACAGGTGAAACCCTTGGTTACTGGGACCGAATCAGCACATGTGGCTTTATTCTGACAGTTTCTTGTCTGGAGGTTGAAGGTTCATTACATGAAGGGTATCATAGACAGATCCACAAATACTAAATTTCCACTCTCGTTGCATTTACTACGCATAGGTGGGCATCCTTCTGCAGAAACAGAAACCACCAGCTGACCCCTGATGTCAACTCAGCATCCTCAGCTCAGCATGACTGGGAATTAGGAGTTTCCATTCCTTTCCCACAACTGCCATGTGTCCTAATGTACCTAAGGCTGCCTTCAAAATCAAGATGGATCCTGAAAAACATGCTCTGATGGTCATCAGACCATCATCAACAGTTTGAATTCTGCTTTGTGTTTATTGTGTAAGATATCTTGAATTTTTTTGCCCAAAGTACCTGCTATACTCAAATCATCCCTGACTCTAGGATCCAGTTTACGGAGCTTCACTGATTTTCATTTGTGGATCGATCATGAGTGTTGGCTTTTTTTTTTTCCAGTGATACTGATGATGTCTATCATTCATGTAATGGTAGCGCAGCCATCTGAAGCTCATGTCGGGAAGGTATTTATGAACGTAAGCCCTCGCTGTACTTTTTTTAATCGTATAGAGCCACTGTTTTTTGGTAGGCACATAACGTGGAGAAGGTTATTGTGGGTTTTAAAATGAGGAAATAAGAAACACAGAGACTACAAGTAAGTTCCTCTATTCGCTGCTCAGACCATTACAAAGCACGGTGAGGAACTGCTTGGCCATTGTGGCGAGTAGCCCGCAGAGGAAGGAAGCGCGCCTTGGCCGGGCGCCGGGTCCAGGTGCTTCGCGCCGCCCCAGCCGCGAGCCAGCCCGGGCCCTGCCTCTGCCGCCTCACCCGCTTGCTGAGAAAAATACTGAATCAAATGTGGAAACAATCTGTAACGGGTTTTAAGGATGGTTTCCATATTTGGGCAACGGGAAGGCAAAAAGGTAGAGTTAGAGGCTGCGAAGGACGGACGTCAGCCTCCACGAGGCGTTAGGAAGACCTGAGCAGACCGACTCCGCCAAACGCGCCCCATGTTACGGTTTATGTTTCTGTTGTCTGAAAAAATGTGCCCGAACTTGTCTAAATACAGCCAGTGTTCTGGTCACATGCAGCAGCAGCAGCAGCAGCAGCAAAGCTGTGGCCTGTCACACTTGGCCCTCACTTTTTCATAACAAAACATGTGACATGATACTTGCTAAAATCAAAACTTTCACACAAGTCTGAAACATGCTGCTGATCTGTAAGCTTCCAAAAACATGAAAGAAGCTAGTTTTGCTACGGTTAATAGCCAAAAGTGCTTTATTTATTTCCTTAGGTCATTCTATTATCTCTTTATAAATACATTAAATCATTTAAAATAATTATTTTCATAATGACAGTATATTTATTTTAGGAAATTACAATTTCTGTTAATAAATTATTGATGAAGAGATAACGCTGAGCAGTTTCTTTTCTTCCTGACCTTTAATCCCACTGTTCAGAGCAACTTTTGCAAGGTTTGCTTTCACAGGGACAGGAGTTTGGGTACACACAAAGCCAGCGGTGAAAGCATTCGCTAAAGCACTGTATCTGGATTAGATTGCGCAAAGGAGTTACTGAGTGCTGTAGCTGTGGTTTTTACGGCAAAGTATCTGTAAAGCTTCTGTAGAAGACAAATAAATGAAAAATAAAATCTGTATAATATAAATTAATTTTATTATATAAATGGATGTTTTTGTTAGTCTCTTATTCCCTCAGGCGTTTGATTGATTAAACATAATTATTTAATCTGGATCGCCCAACTGTAATGTTGGACGATCCCAGGAGAAAACAGTATTTATTTGCAAACACACAAACATTTCGAAACAAGCCACTGCACCAAAAGCAAATGGCCTGAGATTCCGGAGCCCCGGCGAGCTCTCCCCGTGGCCGGTGCTCGCCCCGGCGAGCGGCACCCGCGAGTCAACCAGCTCCTCGGCTCGGCTCGGCTCGGCTCGGCTCAGGGGACCCTGCGCGGGGCCGTGCAGTCTGCGGAGTGCGAGTGGCAGCGGCTGCAGCACAGCAGCGGACATTGATTCATCCCTTCGGTGTTTTACCACCTCGTTTCCAGTAACCCTGCTGCTGCAGAAGGCAGCCAACATCGTCCTACGTGATTGCATCTAGCGAACAGCAAGGGCAGTCACGGGGGAGGGCTCGCCGCTAACTTGAGTTGTGCACAGAAACCTTAGGATTTTTTTCAATCCTTACTGCACTAATAATACAAGATTGGTACAATACGCTAACTTCAGAGGAAATAATTTCACTGAACTAACAGGCAATTCTGTTTGCACTCAGAATACATGACATCTGGCTTTCCCCACGTCCGCTGGCACCGTGTGACCGAAGAAGCCTTTCTGGTTTTGCGTGTCAGAGGTGGTTTGTGGCGCGCAGTGGTGGACCTAGCTTCAGCCCCGGCCTGTCTTTGGGCGCCTCTGCGAGCTGCCGTGATGCTTGCCCCCCGCGCTCCCTCCCAGCCTGGCTCGGTTCATTTTCTAAATGTGCTGGCTCCATGCACCTGTGGCTGCGCGCGGAGAAAAAGCCCATGTACTGACGTAATGGCCACTGATGACTGTGCATAAATCTTCCCATGCACAGGTTTCCCATATAGGTCAATACCCAAAGTTTGCCACAGGTATGCTGCTTCTTAGAAAGGTCTTTTTATGGGTTTCTTAGAACAGACTTGTACATTATTTTACAAGGAATCTGTGGTTTCATAGGTTGCGAAAGTTGGTACAGTGGTTGGATGCTCACCGTTTCACAAAACACTACTGCAGCGTGAAGTCAAAGGCTTTGGGGAGAGTTTCTTTAGCTACAGCTACTAAACATCTAATGGGCTGGGCTATAGGATGCATTTGTAGAGGGTAAGCTATATGCTGATCAAGTGCCCTCTATAACTAGGTTATGTTTTTGTGGCTCCTCCTTTACCACCAACACACAGCTGTTCTTACTCATCTGTTGCAGAAATTGGAAGCAAAGATTCTGTAAGCCAGGATGTACGTAAGAGATTTGGTCAACAAAACGCACTAGCCTTCTCTGTTAAAAAAGCATTAAAGACTATTTAGATAAGATAGGCATAGTTGAGTCTGCAGGACATGATGCAATCCCTTTTATAGCACCCAAGGCTCCCTGCAACGTGACCGCCACCGACTGCCAACGCTCGGCGAGAGCCCGAGGACTGCGGGACTTCTGGGAGCGGAGGAAGGCAAACACAACCCAGCCGTGACAACAGGGCCGAGGGCCAAGAGGACCCTCAGCTCAGCCTGAGCTCTGCGAAGAGCTGGGAACCAACCTTTCACCAGCCTGTTCTGCTGCAGAATAAGGCGATAAAATTAAATTTAAAGTAGTCAGTAAGGATTTGCATTCTTGAAATTTAGCTGTCCTCTGACAGACTGAGTGGCCTCGCAGACGAGGGAGAAGAGCGGAGCGAGGGGCGGCTGGACGTTGGCAGGCTCTGAGCCTCGCGAGCCACGCGAAGAAAATGTCTTCCTGGCCCCAGATCTAATAAAAAAAAATCATTACCTATTTGGACCATAAAACATGGAAAATCCTTTCTAGATCTGGGTGTTACGTTGTCTTGGGAAGAGTAAAAACCATTGGGAAGGCAGGATCAGTGCCACAGGCTATGGCCAAATGGGCTGAAATCAGTGAGATGACACGAAATGAGGACAAGGCCTGAAGCACCACAGTTAGGGAGGCAAATGATCAAAAGACACAAATCCAAGCAGCAGCACCGTGCCGAAGGATCACGAAGGTCAGCAACGTTTGCCACTTTATAAATGGGCCAACTCCCCTGGGGCTGTTTCAGCGGGCCGCTCGCGTATAAGACACAGCAGAAGTTATTCTGCTGTTCCCATCCCTGGAGACATAAGTAAGTGTCTTGCTCCTGTAATGCAAAAGCATTTCCCTGATGAAGCACTTCCTCAGAAATACAGCATTAACACCAGACTGTGACACTGGTTTTCCACAGCCTCCTCAGCGCAGCTTTTCGCTTTATTTTAACACTCCAGATTGAATCCAATGAAATAATCATAAAAGTCATGGTTCTGGCGTTGATCTCGCATTACCACCAGGGAGTTTAACGCTGGGGCGGATGCTCCCCGGCCAGCGTCCCGGCTGCAGGCGGTGCGAGTAACTGCTCCGTGCCGGCGCGCCGCGAATCCCGGCGGTCTCGCTGACGGCTTTTCCACCTGTCGCGGGAGCTGCACCGCCGGGTTCCCGCAGCACCGTCCCAGCCTCCCCCGGCATCGCGCGCCCAGGCATGGCCCGGCTCCGCAGACATCTGTCCCCAAATATGCCCAACCCTGACAGCTGCGCTTAAAATTTGGGGAATTACCGGAGAAATGTCATAGATCACGGCAGGAATGTGGAAGGAATTATTAAGCAGGGCTCAGATATTAATGAAATGATGAGGAAACCATAGGTCACTGCTGGAAACTACCCCTTGGGTGGAAACAGAGCTACGGGGGAGCGGAGGTGGGTGGAAGGAGGCTGCTGATGCTGCGAGCTGATAGTAGATGCACTCAAGGGACGCGCGCTCTCCTCTTCCCTCCCACTTCACATTTTTTAGAGGCTGAGGAAGGTCACAGTGTCACCTAAAAATGCTTGTTGCAGTATAATCTTTTTCGTATTACAGCTGGAAAAACGCAGGTCCTTCCAGCAGGTTAGACGTTTCAGGAAAAGCTTATACCCAGTGACGCTAACAAAATACATCCGAGAGGTGGGAAAGTGCAAGACTCGTACGTGACTTGAGCACGCCAGCAAATGACAGGAGCTGCACCAAGAGTGAGCAGTCGGTTCCTTTACCTTTACGGGAATAAAGTAGCCGTACGCAGGCCGGGGAGTGCTGCCCTCCCTGAAGTTCCCCTCCGCTGCGCTCTAGCCAGAACAACGCCACAGCGCGTTCAAGTGGCAAGCTGATTTTTACAACCTCCTTCAGTTCCTGAAGGTTAAGAGCAAACGAACAGCAGCAAAGCAGATCACGTCAGCTAGGAGGTCTGGAACAAGTCGTTTGCCCCTTAGATTTTTCATTTGGTTAGTGAGAATAACTTTCCCGAAATTTTTGCCCAAGCAAAATCTATTTATTTTATATACATGTAAAAACACACGCAAAATAATATATAGAATAAATATATATTAAAATTAAATTATAAATATATATATATTATAATGTAAGTATTATAGCATATAAAATGTATTAGGCTACGTGCACTACCTATTGTAATTACATGTAATATTATATATTATATACCATATAATACACACAGTATTATATATAACATTATATTACACGTAGAAATTATAAATATGCATGTAAATATATAAGAATATATAATATATACTCTCATAAGCAGACTAGGGGAAAGTGACTGACATTACTATATCCCTACCGTAAAATAAGTATATGTATAACTAACTTCTCAAAAGAGCAGGTGAGCAACGATTCAGCTTTGGCTGGAAAAGTTGTGCCTAGTCCCTGCTGTAAGAATCTGGTCTGGGTCTAGCGTTATTCGGGATTTTCATCCGTATTTTGGATTAAAGAGCGGAAGCGCAAAGCGCGCCCCGGGCAACCTGTGCCCGGCAGCGTGCGCGGCCGCTGCTGCCTCCGCAAGCGGGTCAGGCGCAGGCAGGACGCCGAGCAGGGCTCCGCGCTGCCTTCCCCGGAGGCGGCCGCCAGCTCCTCCAGCACCTTCATCCGCCGCCTCAATAGCGTGGGGAGTAATAAACATCCCGATAAAGCTCCGATAGGGAAACTTCAGTGTCAGGCTTGAAATCACATGTGGGAAAGGGCAGCTGGGCGCCCGTCCGCGCCCGCAGACCTACCCCGGACCAGTAAGGTGCCGCAGCCGCTGCGGCCGGGGTAGAGGGGCTCCAGCTCGTCCGTGCCGGGACAGCCCTGCGCCCGCGCCAGGGCTCCCGGTGACACCAGCCTCGGGGACAGCTGCTCTCCCAGAAAGCTGATTTCTTCGTATGCACAGCGCAACACGCTTCTGAATCATTCTGTGCCAAATATCCCCATTTGTTATTCGTAATCAGCTTGTCCGCTGCACTGGCAGCTCTACGCGTTAAATCAGATCTGGCTGCTCCCGACTCTGCCGTTACAGGGAAGGGTCTGACCGGAGCGGACAGTCAGTGCTGGACTTTGCGACAGCAGCTGCTGGAGTTCTGGATTCCTGTCCGTAATCTTTACCCGTTTAAACAGTCTCCGTTGCTGCTGACGTGATTTTGGAAGCCTTTTCTTCTCGGACGGCCGGGAAGGCAGAGCCCGGGGGGATAGCGAGCTTCCCTGCGGCTCCAGGGCTGTCCCGGGAGCCCGAGCACCTCGCGACCTCTGGCTGAGTGGCGAGCTGACTCAACGGCTGCACACGTTTCCTGAATTTATTCACAGAATTCTCCATAGAAACTGTATAGAATAATATGGTAGTTTTACGCCAAATTAAAACAAAAAGTAAACATTACAGTGTTGAGCATTATCACCCTGGTTTCCTGGGGTGTCTGTACGTTTTCTTTACATGGCCTCCGAACTTCTGCAAGTACTGAAAAATTAATATAAAAGATGTAGTTCTCTAACATATGTGTTTGCGTTTATGTATGTCTATATATAATCCCTGAACCTGTTCTCTAATATCTTTGCACATGTATGCACATACATATTTGCGTTTTATCCCCATTAAAGAGCTACATAACACATCTCGGAAGTACATAATAAAAGGGGGGCTCAGTTATAGGCTCTTTAAGGTTGCTCTTGGTTTAGATCGCACGTAGGCTCTTAATCACTTGAACAACCAGCAGATTCCATTCTTCAGGTAAGTCCTCTCCGCCTCCCCTGTAGCACGAGCATGTTTGTGGTGAGATATTAATCATTTCCTTTAGCAGTGTGTATATAAGAGGAACCAGAGGCAGAGCCATGCACAGTAGCTCCCCCAGCTGAAACGCAGAGCTGACTCCACGATGCTGCCCCAGGCTCTGGCTCTGCTGGCGTTGGGAGCGCTCTGCAGCTCCGCGCCGGTGCAGACACCTGCGCCCGCCGCCGCCGCCGCGGCCCGCCTGCCGCAGGACCTGTGCTCCAACACATCTATAGTATACGCGATTCAGGAAATCCTTGTGGACGTTGGGAGCCTAACAGTAAGTTCATTTATTTTTCACGGGTTCCTCTCGGCAAGCTTTCTATTCCAAGTTTTGTTTCGACGTTGCTAACCGCGTTTTCTCTCGGTCAGGTTCGGGGAAGCACCACTGTACCTGTGAAAGTTACGGTAAGGGACTGCATACGTCTCTTTCATTTAAAAAATGCTGTCGCAAATTCCCAAATTTCTCTGCCGCTTCACAACTTCAATAGCATTTAGACGGCTCCAGAAACCCAGGGAAATGCAAAGTTATTGCAAGAACCCGCTGAAGCCTTCTGCCGCTGCTCCCACCTTCAGAAAGGTCTCTTGGTGGGCACAGGTCCTACATGTGCACTGGCCTCCTCTTGACAGACTCAGAAATTCATCCTGAACCATTTATTCTACGGAGAGTTCAAAATTACTGTTTGATTTACACCCCATACAGCCCCCTGGACTTCCCTGGGCTGTATTCCCCTGCAATCCAGTGAAAAAAAATGAGCTTTTTATGGCAAAGATCAGCAGTGCCAATGAGAAGCAGAAACCCATCTCCTACCAAAGAGGAGACAAACAGCATCAGCTCCTCTTACTGGCAGGGGGAAAGAGCTGAAAATTCATACTGTTAGTCATAGCCAATTGCATTTTATTGAGACGATTCTGATCTAACTTCAACAGAGATAAGATAGCAAGTAATAAAGTCCGAAACACTTGCAATAAAGGGTCTGCCTTCCCTTTCCTTTAGGAATATTTACCTTGGGTAGTGGACGCTTCCAAATTATACGTGTCCAGTTTATAGTGGCACCTGCAACTTCCACTGCAGGCAGCGGGAAAATTTCCTCCCTAGCATATTTAAAGAAAAAATTACAGATTGTACAGATGAGTACAAAATCAGGGGTTGTGTTTGAAGACACAGCTTTTGATAGATATTTAAATTCCTGTGACATGATGCATTATGTATGTGCTACTAACGAATCACACAGCTGTTGAAAATAACTTGCACTGTTCTTGCAGGTGAAAAGATGCATACGCAGCAATCTGAGAACGCTTTCGGAATCCCTGAGCACCTTCAACAAAACAGTCGCCAACAGGCTGGCAAGGTTCCACGGCTGCGAAAACCTCTTCGACCAAGTGAGTTCGACTTTGTGCTTTCTCTTAAATAATGCCCGGATTATTGCAAACCGAAGCGCCCTCCGGCAGGGCGCTGCTTTGGCCGGGAAGGCGGATCCGCAGCCCCCTCCGGCCCCGCGGCCCCTCTCCGCGAGGGCACCGTCCGGCTCGAGGCTTCGTCCCTGCTCCGGAGCGCTCGGTTCCGGCTGCGCCGCTCCCTGGCGCTAATTAATTGTTCTCGTTAGTATTGCCAGTGCACTTTCCAGCCCCGGTGGCTGTTCCTCTTGCACTTTTCTATGACGTGGGCACTAGAAAACTCCTTGCTTCAAATCTAATTATGTCATTTAGAAAGATATAAATACATCTTCTGTGCTCCTCTTCGAAGCGCTCTCCCTTAAAGAACCAAACGCTGCTTCCTTTTACCGCCGTAATCTCAATTTCAAGGGAGATAATAATATGAAAAACAACAGATATAAACGGAAACTGTAGCAGAATCTGATCTCGGGACATCCTTTGCATTTCGTCTGGTGTGGCTGATCAGATATATCGTATTGTATAATCTGCGCGTTGTAACGCAGCCTTTGAGTTTACAGAGGCTTACTCACGGCGCTTTCCAAAACCATTATCTGATCGTATAGCATATTTTGTTAGTATTTGTTAAAAACCGGATGTATCAAATAACAGAGAGTTAAGTATGATATTCAAGTTACCTGACTGAATTATATCCTCAATTTTTTTTAAGGGACCCGATGATGAATGTACGACTGCAGAAGTAACGAACGAGAAGGTAATCAGGGAACAAATTGAAACATTCCTGAAATACCTGCATGAGGAACTTCTTTAAAACATGCCCAGCCAGAACGATTATGCCAAATCCAAGAAGAAACGAAGACCTCGAATTCTATTCCATCTGAAGATGCGATTCTATTGTTAACTTGTTCTCAGGAATATGGTTATGGAATATTTATATATATAGCTATATGTTGTATATATTTATATGTTTATTTTTATATATGTATATATAAGTATACATATAAATATATATATAAAGCAATGTTATGACAGCAGGCAAGTTTTCTATAATGACCAAAACCTGCTGCTCACTTGGAAAACTGAAGCATTTTTAAAAAGATTTAAATATTTTAAATAGTTTTAATAGCTTAACTGATGCTTTAATGATCCATAAAGAAAGCCATATTTATTTATTTATTTATTTATTTATTCTATTTATGGATATTTAAAAATATTTATTTGAATAATGCTGTATTTTAGTACTTTCTTTAGAAGGTCTCTATTTAATAATGAGTGATGAGGAGCTACGTGGAACCCCGTTTCCTTATTCCTATCACACTATTTTCTCTATCACACTATTCAAAGCAACTTTTTCAATGCTCGACTCTCCAGCGCCTGCGTCCTCCCGAAGCCGGGGCGTCCCTGCCCACGTCGGGGCAGCTCGCGGGCGGCTGACGCAGACGCCGGCACAGTCCCGAGCCCGGCAGGAGCCCGGCGCCCCCGGCACGGCAGAGGGCTGGCCGGCCGCGGCTGTCATGCGCCGCCACCAAAATATGACCAGCCACAGCTCCGAGGGACACTAGTCCGACCTTACTGCACCCTGGAGTAGGTTTACTTCAAGTCCGAGCTCAAATCTCTGCTCGTTCCCTAGGCATTTTGATTCACCGGTTAAACGAGTTAAAAGAACGGTGACTTCAGCCACTCCGTGTTTTATTATTACTTCTCTTACTAAGCAGAGCAGCATCACCTAAAATAACCAAATTCTGGATAACAGACAAACACAAACGCTGCTCTGGCAACGTGGGCTGCCCTCCCTCAAAGTTTATGCAGCTGATAGGAGGTGTTTCTCGCACCTGATGTGAGCTGGGTTTCATTGAGCTGAATTAGGTAATACTCACATTTTAAATTGTGTTTAAATATCCATAGCTATGCGAGCTACCTAAAAGGTGTGTACGCTTGTAAAACTGTCAGTTTAGATTCTGAAAGTTAATATGTAATAAAACGGTATTCAATAGGAATGTTACTGTTGAGACTGGTTTGTATGGAATCATGCCATGTTTCATGTATATTGACTTTCCCATTATTAAATATTTGTAAAACTTCCAGGAAAGCACATGAAATCTTTAAAAAAATAAACGAATCTTCCAAAATCAAGTGGCTTTGTCATTGCGTTTTTTTTCTGGAAGGCTGAGCAGTTTCAAGACCATACCCTCTTTTAAGTACCATGAGCAGAGCCGTTTATCGGCGCTTGCTCAGCTGGGGGTCTGACCGTCCCAGGGGGAGATAGACCAACGGGGGCTGCTCGGGATGGGTGAAACTGCCCCCGGGCAGAGAGTGACCACATGACATCCGTGGTCACCAAAGTCCAGTTAGCTCTTCGCTAGTGCGTTTAAGTGAGAAATGAGCAGTGCACTTGCTTTTTGATCAGTCTCACCAATAAGATATGTTGCTCCTTCATGCCCTCCCTGTTGAGTCTGGCCTCAGAACTCCTTCTCTTGGTTTTATCTAATATCCCCCTTAGCCCCACAAATCACGCACTAGCTGCTCCTGAAGAACCCGCAGCCCTTACGCTGAAGTCCAGCCCTGATTTCAACTTTAGCAGGTTGTATTGTGGTTCTCTTCTAAAAGGCAACAGGCTTCCTTATCACCAACCACAGTGATTAATTCCTGTTTATAACACACGCCTATTACGTTTACAGCACTGCTAGACCAGAAAAGCTTTCACTGGTCACAGCTATAAAGCTTCCCCTCACCTTTCCCCGGCGTAGGAAACACAGAGCGTGCAAAGTATGAGAAACATCTGCATTACTCAAACGACGTAAGCGCGCGAGTCAAGAGGTGTCCCCTGGAGGAAGGCAAGCAGGCAAGGAGCGAGCCAGAGCTTGGAAGCTCTGCTGGGTGGCAGGAATGAGCTCCCTAATCAGCGACACAAATTCAGGCACCATGGGAAACAACAAAAAAAATCCACTTTTAATTACCACTGGCTGCTGCAGTGTGTTTGCACCCCAGCGTCCAAGCGCTGTGTTAAGCATTCAAGCTGGGTTTGCTGCTGAACGGCTCCCGAGTGCCGCACGGGGTCACAGAGCCACCGAAGGAGCCACAGCACCGAAGCAAACATCCTCCAGACTGAGTACGGCAATGCTGTTTACTTACTTTGCTTTTCAGTCCACATCTAACACACTTCAGATGCAGGGCGATACCTTCTCCTCGGCACCTCAGCTAAATGCTGAAGCTCTAGAAAGACAGAAAAAATGCAGAATGCTATACAAAAATACCCAAAAAATGTGTGTTTTTCCACCTTGAAAGCTTTGCATGGCCCGGGGCCAGACACTCAGGGCTGTGGAGTGGCGAGGGGACCCTTCACTCCCACGTGGGTGCTGCCTCTCCCTGTCCCCACGGGTGACCCGTTTCCTCCCAGGGTGTGGACCATACACTTCTGAAACAAAATACCAAGACCGTACGCTGAAAGAAAAGTGATTGCATCTTGCATTTATGGTGCATGCCCACCTTACAAACTCTGCCACGGGACAGAGCACGCGAGATGCCCTTCTGCAGGCAGAATCAGCTCCACCGGATTTCAGTCCTGAAATTAGTCCAGTAACGGCAGTGCCTCAACTGCCAGCTTTGCCCGCAGAGCTGTTGGCCATTCTCCTTGGAGCTCAGACAGATTCTGCTTCCGCCAGTGAGTCCACTGAGGGTTTAGCAATCCCTCTTCAGGTTTTCCAGAGACGGAAAACAGTTACGCTTCCTGAGTAGCACGGAGCAGATGGATTTCATCCTTCAACAGCTGTTTCAAGGCGCTGCTTTCCAGATGAGCACAGGAGGAACTGCCCCAGAAAGTCCCTGTGATTTGGAAGACAGAAGCAAGCCCTGAAGGAGAGGAATTCCTCCACCCATAACTTTGATATTGCAAACTGCTCACACTCTGCAGGCAACATCATTAGTGCCTCTGGAGTCTATGTTTTATGTAGGATTTCATACAAACCAGAAAACCTGTAAATAAAACCAAAACATGCGTCTGTTTATAAAAATTGGAGAAATGGAGAGCAAATGTTTAGATGCACTCCCACAAGTTATACGGAATCAACAAAATCTCTGATCTTGAGTGCTCTCCCTCAGTGCTACTATAATAGAAGTAAAAATAAGAAGCACCCCTGAAGAGTTTCCTACTATTGAATTTCAAAGTTTTTATGAACAATGAGGTACCTTAATTCTCCCATATATTATTTTAAATTATATTCTGGCATTTTAAATTCACCTTTTAGATAAATGTATAGTCATCAAATTGCAGGTATATGAAAAAAAGAAAAAAATATCAGGGTTTTAAGTAGAAAATATTAAGAAAACTAAACATTGTCAACATAGCAGTCCAGGAAACTCTGAGAAATACAAAAGTGGAGGGAAAAGTGAAGCATTAATAATTCAAAGTCAACACTAAAACGCAGGGCTGGCTCTAGACAAATGCAAAGTGAGCCGTTGCCCAGGGCAGCAGACAGCTGTGGGAGGCAAAATAGTGGTGGACTGGCGGTTCTGGTGCTTCGTGGTGGGCAGGCTGCGGGCTGCCAGCTGTGCGCACAGCTGCCAGATGTGCCTAGGTCAGGCTAGCTGTGCCCAGGACTGCCAGATGTGCACAGGTCTGTCCGGTTGTGCACGGACCTGCTAACTATGCCCAGGGCTGTCCAGCTGTGCCCAGGGCTGCCAGATGTGCCCAGGTCTGTCCAGTAGTGCATGGACCTGCTAACTATGCCCAGGGCTGTCCAGCTGTGCCCGGGGCTGCCCAGCTGTGCACAGGGCTGCCAGATGTGCCCAGGGCTGCCTAGGGCCTGCACGGCCCCCTCCGCCTTCCCACCTGCGGAGCAGAGCCCGCTCCTGGCACCGCTCCCGCCTGCCAGCAAGGCCCTGCCCTTCCTCTTCCCTTCCCCGTCCGAGCCAGGAGCGCTCCAGCCTCTGACTAGCCCATGGTGAAAGGTTGCTTTTGCCTGCATTTCCATGTGACCTCCAGTTATCTCTGATCTCACGTGGACTCGTAAATAATCCAAATACCATTAAGCCTTTCAGGGAGCTGTAGTGCAAATAAGAGAGAAATGAATGCCTGGTTTCAAGCAGGTAGTACAGTCATATCACTGTCATGATTAAACTGATATATTGAGCAGGGTTGCCCGAACATGTTTACCACAAATACATCATCATCGTTGTTTTGATATCGCTGATAAGACACTTGCATCATCATAACACAATAAAATACCTATACTTTAAAATCTTAATTAAGTTATGACTTTGTCTGCAGCCATGTGTCTCAGGAGCTGCTGTAGTTCTGAGCATAGTTGCTAGTATAGGAAGTAGTTTTTTATTAAAAACTTGTTGTTTTGTTTCTTCCTGTAAATACAGGTTAGCCAAGGTGCACGGTGCAGAGCATCATGCAGTTCTGAAAGTCCTAGGTGTGGACTAGACGTGCTAGACAATGACACAGCACTGGAAGGGGTTTTTTGGTAAGTGCATGTTCTACTTTTAGAAGTTGTAGGTGTGAGTTATATTTAGCTCTCTGCATTAAAAAAGCAAGAAATTACTCTGAGTAAAGCCATTTCTTTCAAAGACTCCGGGATGCTTGGCTGGGTAACATCAGCAGATTTCACAAACTTTTTCTACCTGCAGTTTGGTCCGTGACCAAGACAGCCCCGGGGCTCTGCAGCAGTGAACGGCCAGGGAGCGGCAAGCTCAAGTGATGGGGATCAGCTCAGGCCCACCGGCATCCGCGGGGATGGAACACGTCAGCGCACCGTGTGGTGTCACGCAGGGACCTGGGCAGAGCCGAGAGTCGCCGCCCTCTCCATCAGCCTACAAAACGCAGCCAAGCAGATCCGTTCCTCTCTTTCCTCATCCTTCCTTGCCCTCCCTCCCTCCCACGGTGGGTGAGTCAGAGCGGTGGCCTGACCCAGGCTCTCCCCTGCGCATCAGCCGTGGTAGCAGGYGGAGAGGGGACCTAGTGTGCCAGGAGGAAGAGGTGCACAGCAGGCACCTGGGGCCTGTCCCACCACATCTGCTCAGCGCATTCAAGGTGCAAGCCCCATGCCGAAGAGCTTCCCTCCCCCTTCGGGACCTGCTGGGTTCAGGTCTCAGTGATGACCCCTCCAAGGCTGGACAAAGCCTGTCCACCCCAGTCTAGACCAGCCATAGTCTTCTGGGCTGCCCTCCAAATCCTCACCGTGACAATTGTTCTGCACCACCACCTATCCAGGGTCATTGGGAAGGTTTGTCTAGACTTGGCAGTCTCTGCATGTATGTGGGGACAGGGCACACCAAACTGTTGCTCAGACACCTACATTTCAAGGCCAAATTTTGGAAATGAGTACATGGCTGCCTATCTTAGATGACTTTTCCAGGCCATAGCCCAAGAACACCGGCTGCAGAATAGTTCTGGACAGAGCTGCAGATCAGCTCCTGGTAAGCACCCATGAGACAGCAGGAGAGGCCAGGACCTGGCAAAGGCCTGTAGCTTAGACTGCAGAGGGAGGACGCTGGAGGGGAGAGGAGGTGAGGAGCCAGCCAATCTCTGCTCTCTGCAAGGCACCACACCAGCAGCACTTTCCTAAAGCACCACGCTAGCAGCATTGTCCTGTTAACCTGTTCGGGGGGAACAGTCACCATGGACTGTCACTGCTGGTGTTAAAGGGGAGGTTTGACTACCCCCTTATCCTGAGTAATTTTCTCAGGAGAGATGAACAAGATGTATGTTCCTTCAGGGACCCAAAGGAAGGAGGGAGCAGCTTTGCATGCGCACCTGGGTGCAGATGCTTGGCAGGGAGGATGTTCCTCAGGACCCACGCTCCCACACTGGCCCTGCGATAAGTGTGCCTCTGCTGGCTTGCAGCAAGCTCATRTGTGATATGGCCTGTCGCCCACGGACACTGCTCACAATTTCTGTAAAGTAGCACTACCCACTGCCACTTTACAGAAATTAAGGCACAGGACCCATTTGTGTAGGAGTGTGTGGCAGAGGTGGTTACTTCTGAAAGGTTCCTCCTGGCCTGCGGCACTACATGCTGCTGGTGTCCGTTTCCCAGCAGTGTGCTATGTGAGCCAGCAAATAGCCTCACCTGAATATCCTCTTTCACCACGAACACAGACACTCACAAGTTGTGCTGGAGTGGTCTTCTTCAGCAAATGGTCCCTCCTTAGCTCCTGGCAAGAGCAGAAGAAGAAGAAGGGGGTGATGTACCAGTCCTGGGTACCAGCATCTTTGTGGCAAGTCCAGGATGGGGGTCTAGGCACTATCTGATACCACAGAGCGCATCCTCCCAGCCTCCCTTCCAGAGAAATCTCTTCACTTTCTCTTCATACTCTTCTTGGTCTCCTGCATGCACACACCTAGCCTCTCAAAAATGCGGATGTACAAAGGAGCAGTCTGGCACCCCGCCGCTGTTGGCCATTGTAGTGTGCCATGAAGATGCTAAGCACATGGGCCGAGGGGATGGCATGCAGGTATGAGGCTATGAGATCTGCTGGGACACCTTTGAGGAAGTGAAGCAGGGCAAGGGAGACAGATACCGCGCAATTCATCCACTGCCTAAATAAGGACTAGACCCCAGCACACAGTATCTTCTAGTCCACATGCATGCTCCCCTGCCAAAGGCTCTTCTTCGTTTATGCCAGAGAAGAGCCAAAATGTGACACAGTGACCAAGGACAGCAGAGAACTAGGACCCCAGAGCTAAACACAAGCACTCCAACATGACAATTTAGAGGTACAATTATTATACCACCAAATTAAATTATTCTCCAAACTGGGAAAACCAGTGTTGAGCTACCACCAAGTATCAACTAGTTAATAAAGTATAGATGAGTTATCAGTCTCTTGTATAAACTACATCTTCAGGCACTGAGAAAAATAGCAAAGCTGGCTTTTTAGAAGGTATGGCCTTCCCATGCTCCAGCAGGCCTCAGAGAAAGGAAACTCTGCTGTCAAATGGCAACTTAGACACAGAAATGCAGAGGCTGCTCCCATTCTCCTTTCCTCCCCTCTCTTCTTTCCTGTTTAAGCACCACTTTTACTGACGTCGTTTCTTAGCTCTAAGGATGAGGCGACTGGAAATAAACAATGTCAACATTCCCCCAATCAGTTATGCATAAAGGGAGGCGATGACTTCATGGTCAGGTGAGGGTAGCCTCAACTCCAGCAGCTGCAATCAGTAGCTAAATCTAGATTAATGCACTGCACGGGCAAGTCAACTGTTTGATTTTCCTGAAATATTTGGCAGATTACTCATTTTCTCTTGTTATTTTACTTCCTTTTCAATCTTCACTTCTTATTAATCACTTTTCAGGCTTCAGAAATTATTTTTATTTTCTGTAGAACATGATCCTACTTTTACAGGGTTTGGAATATGATTTTTTTTCTCATTAATATGAGGTGGCTTTGCAACTGAAAAATTAAGTGTCCCTTTCTGGCCACCTTTCCAGAGCCAAATTTCAGATGGTCAGTGGGTGGGGCAACAAGCTTGAAAACACCCATTACAAATTGTTTGGATTCATCATCTGTGTTTCTCACATACTTGCTTAGTTTCAGACGAGTGAATGAGAAGGTAATGAATCATTACTGTTAAATATTGCCAAGTTTTTTGCTCATTTGCCAACAACTGCCAAAGCCACCGCACACATTTGATAAACGGTAGTTTAAAGATGCCAGAGATGTGGGGCCATGGCTGCTCCCAGAGAGCACGGAGGATACTTGGGAAGCTTGAATGTAATTTAACTGTAGACTCTAACCCAGACAAGTCTTTTAATTACTCTCCATGGACAGGAAGATTTGAAAATATTCTAGACATAATTTGTTTCAAACAAATGGTGAGGACTATTTATTTTATTTTTATGACCAAACTTTTTTGGTTTTGACTTACTAAAGAAGGGTAGAAATATGCCCTGATGTATATCACGGCCTCTCTGTTGTCAAGACTGTGATGTACAGAGACAACAATGTATGCCAGCCTATACAACAGCCCCACCATCACTCGGAATGGACTGGACAGATATGGAGGCTGTCTTTGAAATCTCTTGTGACAAAATAGACATCTCATTATTTAGAATTTAACACCTAAATCCAGATTTTATCCCATCTCTAGTTTTTTCTGAAAGGCAAGAAACTCACTGTGGTTCTCCAGGACCACATTCCTTTGAGTGAGCAGGGAGCTTTTCCTTGCTTCCCCAAAGCTTTCGAGCTAAGAAAAAGTCTACAATTCTTAAAGTATCTGGACCCTGCTGAACCCCCTATCAGATACAGAGAACACCAGTAGGTTCTCAAAAAATAAAGGGAATAAAAAGGCAGGCAGGGGGTCAGGATGTCAAGAGGCACAGAATGAGTTAGCTTTGGACTAATTTCTGATTATTTCATCAGTCTGTACAATACTCCCCCCATCCCTATAAAGGAAGGGCATGCCTCTGTGACTCAGAGGTATTTTTTTGAGTAACTGCAGAGGAAGTAATACAAACCATGGGGAGTACCTTTTCATTAAATAAAATAAAAAATCTTCCCGTGCTCAGAGCCTATTCCAAAATGTACAGCCCACGCTCTTTGATCAGCCTGATTTGGACCCATGTTCAAAGGCCACTTTCCAAAGAAGACAACACACTATCCAGACTGCTGGCCAAGACCCAGCAACCTCAGCCAGAGTACGAAATGTGAAAGGAATGTCCTTGGGCTGGGTGGAGGGGAGCTGCACATCTGCAACAGATGCACCAGCTTCAGCACAGTAACCAGTAAGGACGATTTTACCTCAGTTTCTAAACAGCATTTGAAAGCTTCCTTGAACTGCATGAAGAACAATGGTTTCCTTCCTTCTGTAGATGTAGACCACAGAGGTATAATATTCTTTAACTCCTTCCAGAACTAAGACAAAGAAGTATTAATTGTGTTGTACAAAGAATGTAATAAAACATTCCAGTCTCTCACATTCAAGACTGATTCAAATTGGAAGAGATACAGGGCTAAAGAGGACTAACGAGGGGAAGAGAGAGCTGATCATGCCTGAGGAGCCTAACAGTTTGGCTGACTTAGCTGACCAAAATGAAGGCTGCAGATCTGGGTAAGCGTCTTCTATAAATATGACTGGGGCAAATATATGAGAAGAAATAAAAAGTTTTCAACTAAGGCCAATGTTGCACAAGCACGTATAGATACAAAACTTGGCACAAGTGTGAGGAGGAAATATGGGGAAAGCCTATAACATTCAAAGCGTTGAAAGGGGATGCTGATCACTCTTTCCACAGAGGAATGAGAACAAGAAGCTAATTTTAAGGTGAAGTGTCATAAATGAGTAAAACCATGTTGCGGCTGGCTAGGGAAACTTGACTTAGTCAATGTCATCTTAAGGCCTCTGTTGCCACCTTGAAAGATCCCACAATCATGCACATTAGGTCTAGAACAAGCACAAGACATACTGTGCTTGTGCCGTAAGTCCTGTTTCAGTGTACAAGAAATAAACAGACTCTGCTCATGGTGCTTCAGATGTTCGGTCCTATGAGACAGCCCCAGAGGATTGTTTCAAGGCAATCCGGGGCAGCAGATCATCCATCAATGTATCCTTAGTCCTGTGTATTCACATTGACACATATTGCTCTGCGGAACTATGGCAAAACTAAAACTAGATGAGATTTTAAAATTTTAAGAGTTCGGAAGGGTCTTCTTCTAAGAACACTGAAAATTCCCCAATGCAGTGTACTCTAAAAAATTTCTGCCTTCCCCCTAAAATAACAGAAAGCCTCACAGAAGATGTTCATGTCACAGTTCGGGTGTCTGAATTCCTATGAGTGATTTAAATGTGTCTTAGATGACCCAAAAGTTCTTCAGTGAACTTCTCACAGAGAGTGAATTTCCCTCAGAAGGAACAGTCCCAGCTTTTCTCAGTAGTGTCACTTTACTGAGGCTTTCCAACAGGATTTTTAATTTTGTTATACAGAGTACAGCTCATAAAAATGAAGCCCTTCATCTCTCTAGGCTTAGAAAAGTGATAATTTCTGTTAGTTTTCAGTTAATTCCTAATGGGTTAGGCCATTTTCTGGTCATTAATTTAATTCTGAATCTGACCACGACACAGGTATTTCAGATGGCTTTGCTTAAGACTAAAATCATACCAGAGATCTATATCTCATTAGTGCAAATCCTCATCGGATTTTTTGGTGGAGGTGGAGTTGGAAGAAGGTGCTACTTGCATGAGCCCTCACTGGAAATTCCCTCTTACCATCACTCAGCATCCCACAGCAGTTATCCCCTAGCTGCCAAAAAGGAACGAAAGGTCAGCAGTGATCCAAGTATGAGAGAAGAGCAGAGTGGTCGCAGTGGTTTCATTTTCGAGCTAATATTTACCAATGAGTCAGTGTTTTAGAGCCCAACTGATTAGTGTACGTACATGAATACACCACAAGTTCCATCCTCCTTTCTGATTTTATCAGCCTTTTTTTTCCATCATGGCTGCAATCTAAGAATGTATCTGCATGTCATGCTATAAAAAGAATAAAAACAAGGTGGAGTCCAAAATTAATAGTTCTGTTTTTTCCAGCAGTAAAAGTCTGTACTGCCCACACTTTTCCCTTCTGCCCACTGAGCAGGGACTGTCATTTCTTCAGCCAGTTTTGAGATAATACAAAATCCCTGATGCTCACCTATCGGAAATTTAGCTACACTCCRAATTCCGACTGCCCCTTCTAAAGGAAGAAATTCTTCCATGTGACTTGAACCTAGCTACAACACATGCATCAGAACGTACACTTGTCCAAGCAATACATATGGTCCATTACTTCCCTTTAAATCATACTATTTTCAGTTTTATCTCCACCAACCACAGCAGTGCCACAGATGCGTGACGTTTTGAACTAGTCCTTTCATTATCTGAAGGTAGCAGAGACTGGGGCGAGTATCCGAAACTCAGGAGCGATTCTGCTGTTCGATGTGCGTAATGGATAGTGTGTTACTCACTGTAAAGGTTCACACTGCTTCCGAACTCACTGAAAACGGAGAAGGAACAGGATTTTCTTACAAGTGCTCAGCTACACACCATGGTGACTAGTATTCACTATTTTCAGCCCRAAAGTTGATGTAAATCTGCTGATAGTGCAAGGCAAAGCTGCTATGTCCACTGTCCTGAAGTGGCCGGTGTTCCTCAGTACTCATAAACAAACTGAAAAAGAGCACCTGAAGGACAGAGCGACCATCTATTGATAAAACTATGCCCCTGAGGGCAGCAAACCCAAAAGGTGACTAGGAAGGGCTGCGGAGGAACCTCATGACTTTAAAAGTCTTGATGATAAAATGGCTGATGAAATTCATCATAGACARATGTAAACACATGAAAAGCAAACACAGTTTTACAGATAATACCCCGATGGGTTCTGATATAAGTAATATCACACAGGGCAGATGCTGGAGTTGTAATAAATGCTCTGTGAAAACATCAGCTCAAGGACAAGTAACAAAATACAACATTAGCATCAGAAAGGCAGCATCTGTGCTACAGGCAACAACTTTCATYGGCTCACCTGGCAAAGGTGTAGCTCTGCTGCCTTTACTTTAAGGGGAGGAAAAGCACCTCAGACGTGACAGCCAAAACTACACCTATGTACCGCTCATTTTTTTAAGGGTAGGAAAATCTAACACATATTGAAAAATGATTTTGAAAAAATTTCTGCAATGTAGAGGTAGTAAGATTTTAAGTACAGCAAAACATTCAAACAAAAAATTCGGGATTTTTAGATAGTGAAGAAGCAATTTACTGCATGTACACTTGTGGTACAGTCTACATTCTTCCTCTTGGTGCAAGTCCAGATGAAGCGGTCAGCAAGGGGAAAGGCCAACAGCAGCTCTGTCCTCCTCCCCGGCAGGCTCTGACGGTGGTCCAGGGGAGAAGGGAGGGCTCTGCACATCCTTGCAGCTCCGCGGCGCCCCGTTACAGCTTACCCCCAGAGATCCTAAGGGGGGCTGCTCTGTACCTAAAGGCGTACACTGAGCTCGGTATGAAATTCTGCCTGAAACAGCAGTGGGACACATCCTAGTGATCAAAAGTTCTTGCAGATTAAATATATGGAAAACTGTCTAAACAGTTTCAGCCTTCTCAGGGGGAGYGCTGTCCTTACGCTGCCTCTGCTACCTCCAAGACCAAGGAAGGAGCTGTCACCCTTTGGGCCAGTGTCAGGGATGTCCAGGGCACGGGCTACACCTGACCACACGATCAAGTCAAGCCTGCAAARTTCAAATGCGTCTCCTCTGGAGTGCACAGCGTAGGACTCCCGGATCCCATTTATTGGAATGGGCACTGTTTGTCTTGCCTGGCAGGGTTTACTGAAACTGCTCCAATGGTCCTTAAACAGCACCTAAGGAGAACCTTCTCCAACCAGGGCTGCAAAGTGGCCCTCAGCAGAGCCCCTCAGTCACAGGGCCCTTTCCTGGGCCTGCTGGTACCTCTTCCTGGCCTGCAGCCAGGTTCATAAAATGCAATGCACTATCTTAGAAGAGCTCTTCAATTTGTCATTTATATAGAGAATAAAGCAGGAGGGTTAATTACAACAAATGAAAAAGGTAAAAACTTTAGCGACRTTTAGGTAGCCCTGGTTTATCTTGCACCAATTCTTTACGCTACATTGGTTCATAAAAATATTTGAACATTTAAAAACAAAAAATAGGCTTAAACAACTGAATTATGTAGATCCTACTAAACTTAAGGGGGAATCTTTATTTTAGAAACATGTAGGTTCCTAAATCAGATAAGAAACTAATAGGTTCCATTTTACAGGTGACTTCTCGCCTTCACTTTAGGCCTATTTGTGGTGAGATCTTAATCATTTCCTTGAGCACTGCATATATAAAAGGAAGCAAAGACCCAGCCATACACAGTTCAGGAGGCGGAAGTGCAGCGCCATTGGCACAATGCAGTCCCTGGTTTTGGCTTTGCTGCTCTTCGCAGCGCTCTGCAGCTCGTCACCGCTACGGTCAGCCAGAGACACTCCCCGCACTGTCAGAGTGGACTGCAGTGAAAGCTCCCTGATTCAGGAAACGCTGAAGGACATTGAAAATCTAACGGTTAAGTTTGCTCCATTTTCTTAACATCAGGTTCTCATGTCTGACCTATTGTTCTAGCAGAACTTTTGCTAACTTCATTTTTATCAATCTGTTTCAGGGGATCACCAAAACGACACCTCTGGTAAGATTACTTTCTGTCTCAAACGGCAACATTTTATGCTCATGGTATGGTTAATATGCTTTCTGGGACAAAAGGGAAAGATGTGGTATTGTCAAAAGCCCACTTCGGACATCTGCAACTTCTTATGCCCTCAGAATAAGTCTTGTGTGGCACGTAAGTGGTTCATAGGCTTTGTGGGAGAACTCGGCAGAAACGCACTGTAAGAGTTTTGTTTGCATAGCCTCGAAGTCAATAGGTAGAGCTCGGATCCCTACGACTGGCATCCCCACAGTGCCCTATCAATTTCAGTGAGATAAATCCTTCTTGATGAATAGTTATCAATGTAAAATTATTTCCCTGAAAAATCAGTGCTCAGGACTATGTCTTAGGTGAAGTAGCTGCATAAAAGCTTGCTTCCAGCCAGTGCTAGTAATCTCTCTTTTTATGGGGTAGGTTGTCAGAAAAGATGATCTTCCAAAGTCATATGAGAGGCAGGTACCTTACTGCCATTGAAAGGGAATGGAAGGGAACAGGTTAGTCCCTTTTGCTTTTTTTGGAAAAAATATCCACATCATTAACAGACAAATTCCAGCAATAGCATCAGCAATGAGTTTCACGAGTAAGCTCAACAGAGATTAATAGCAGGTAGTATGATTTGAGGTACTCTTAAACATTACTGCCTTCCTCTGTCTAAATGTTGTTAAGGAGACAATTAAAAAAAAAAAAACAGCCTCTGATTCTGTTTGATTCCACCTAGACAGTCTCGCTCTGCACACAGATCCCTGTTTTTAAAGATACTTTCAGCCCTTGACAGGAGTCAGTAGAAAAGCACTGGGTTGCAGAATTGGTTGCCTACTCTAAGTGTTCCAAATATTAATTATTGGCCTTAGTTACTGAGATATACTATTTCTTGAAATAGGCATTTTAATTCCATTAACAGGATACATCCTGGGACAGCAACACAGTATAGAAAGACAGAAATAACTGTGCCTTGTTATTCCAGAATGACACGACAGAGCAGGAGCATAACGTATTCACATATTTGGAAAGATTTATTCAAGTCCTGGAAACCAGCAAGCTGCCAATGGAGAGAAGTATTGCCCTGAAGCTGCGGAGAATCCACACTGCTAGAAATTCATGCACTGGCTGGAAGGTATGTTTGGGATGGGTTTCCTGCTTGCTATTATACGTAGTTTAGATTACTACAAAAAGATACTCAGGTGTTTCTCCAGATTACAATGAAAACGTATGCATAATAAAAGCATGCAGCTCCCAGTGGATGGATGGATGAGAGCAGTATCTACCTAGCAGCTGCCACCTGGCCGCAGTCCATGGGGTGGTATGGAAATGCCTGTCCAGGTCTGCCTGGCAGGCACAGGGCGCCCTGGGCGGGAGCAGTTTGCTCGTCCTGCGGGAGAGCCGCTTCAGCTTGGAAAATTAAACTGAACCCATTCCTTATGCTTTCTTACCGCACTAAATACTTTACCCACAGCCTTTGCGATCTTAAAAGTAAGGGGGAAAGAACATATTAAATGAGGATCTTAAACAAATTTGACTTTTGAAAAGAACAAAATCTGGCAGACCCACACARAAACACTCAAGCACTACAGCAGATATGTTAGTATTCTTTATATGAAAAAAATAACCACACTCAGGAAATGGAAGGCAACTTACATGTCCAAATTATAGTCTTTTAACACCTTTTTTTTCTGTGCACCCCCTAGAACAGTGGCTGGAACCTGATAAAAGAGGGGGACTCTTTAAGAATTCTGGAAGATTTATTAAAGTTCCTGAACCACTATGCCTATTCCGAGGAAACAGTGTAGTCTTCAAAGAAGTCTGAAGCACCCATGTTCCAGTCTGCCAGAAGACCTGATCTTTACATACGTTTGTTTGCGTATCCTCGCTCTGATGAGTAAGGCTATTGAAAGCCATTATTTATTCATATATATGTTCATATTAATTTATTCTATTTATTTGTAGACACTTTGAGTTATTTATTCATCTTTATAATGAAAAAATGCAAAAAAATATATTTATTTTAGGAAGTCTCTATTTAATAATGAGTGATGAGGAGCTACGTGGAACCTGTTTCCTTATTCCTATCACACTATTTTCTCTATCACACTATTCAAAGCAACTTTTTCAAGGCTCGACTCTCCAGCGCCTGCGTCCTCCCGAAGCCGGGGCGTCCCTGCCCACGTCGGGGCAGCTCGYGGGCGGCCAGAGAAGCAGCCCGGTGGGTCCGCGCCACACCTGGACCCACGTCTGCGATGCAGATGCCTGCACAGCCCCGAGCCCAGCGGCAGCCTGGCTCTTACGAGTGCCTCACCGGCATCAACTGTCTAATTGCAAACTGATGCCTAAGAACCTGGTGCATACCCTATTCCATGTATTTTAACCAAATGAAGTCTTCATACAGTCAGTTTTAAAGCTATCAGACTCTGGCTATTTCAGCATTGGGTTCTTGCAGCTAGTTTCCCGGATGCCTTTAGTGCGGAGTTTAAAATCTTTTTAGAGGAAGTCAGAATAATTTTCGAAGAGGAATCTTGTAAAAGGATGCAATTGTTACTTTTAAAATCATGCTTAAGTACCTGTATTAACTGAAGCAAAATAGAATGTTACTACTTTATGATTTCAGTGACAATCATTTCAAAAAGTTAAAAAAGGGAAGTGCAAATTGTGGAAACATAACTTTTTCTTAAAGATCTGTGTGCTGCCAATACATTGCATATAAAATTTCCTTTTTATGTTTTAGAATAAAAGATTTGTGAAACTTTGATGCAAAATTATGAGATGTAATCAAACTCTAATAGAAACTATGCAAAATAAATGTCTTGCACAAACATATACCTATCATCTTTTTTTGTGACGTATTACGGTGATTTAAAGAATATTCTATTTAAACAAAACTAGAGTAATCTAATCAGGGTCTTCTGCTGGCTAGTGGGCTCTTAGCTGCAGCCGTAACCCAGTTTTGGCTACAGCATTTTAAGCAAGATACAGATAAATTGGAGATTACCTAGAGGAAGCAACAGGAACAAACAGATATTTTAAAGGAACATCTGAGCAAGGAATGGGGTGCAAGAGAGAGGAACCATTACAGCCTTCCAGCAAATGAAACACTGCTATGAAAGGGGCCAAGTGTTTGTGCGTTGCAAGGGGAAAGCGTGCCAAATGGCTCAGCTTGCTTCCAGAAGAAGTTTTGCGTTTAGCACAAACCTCCTGCGAGGGAGGTGAAGTACTGGGCCAGGTCTGCCAGGAGCTGCTGCGGACCATTCCGCACAGCGGGGAGGGGAGGCTGGAAGGGGTCCATTCAGAGCAGGTTAGACAGCCACCCTCTGGAAACAGCCTCGGCACAACCTGCTGCGCAGGTCCTTCAGCTAGATAATGCGGGATCCCCCACCGGTCCTTTCTACATCTTTTCCTGTTTTAGTGAATAGTAAAATCTTCATCACTTATGAGACAAAGCTTGCAATCATCTACTCCAAAACTGAGGAACAACAGTAGCAATTTCATACTGATTTTTTTTTCCACTGAAAGACTATATTCTCTTCAAGTATAAAATCTACATTCCCTGTATGACCCTCCATTAGTAGGAACACTCTTCTTTACTAGTTAGTATTTTAGTTTGTCTTTATTTCCAGCAAATTAATATGCCCTTTCCAGATTCCAGTAAGGGGCAGCTTTTTCCTACCTACACACTTGCATTAACTAGAGGAATGAAAGCAGCAGAACATATGGTGTGGATGAGTTGACAACCRGATGAGTAAAAAAATGGTTGGATGATTGGACTCACAGGATACTGGTTAATGGGTCAAACTCTACCTGGAGGCCAGCAGCAAGTGGAGTACTGCAGAGCCTAGCCTGGGACCTGTCCTGTTTAACGTCTTCATCAAAGACCTGGAGGGGGCAAGGAAGTGCTTGCTCATCAAATTTGCAGATGACACCAATTTGGGTGGACCAGTCAATACCTTATTATGCTGGCAAGAGATTTTAATTSTAATCACTGGAAGAGAATCCAATAGGAACTAAAGACTCTGGAGGATATTTACAGTTAATTTTTAAYGCATGCAACGAGACTGAAGAACTTTTTCCCCCAGAAGAAATAGCACATCTTGATTCGCTGTGAAACAATAAAAATGTTATAAAGACCACTCCCTCATTCCAGTTCTATGAAAGAATAAATAATCTTCAGGACTGTACCAAACAGAAGGCTCTGAGGAAGATATTAAATAGTCATATAAACAGCTTGTTTTAATTAAAGTTTTCTCTTGTACTGTTTCCATTTTAAGTAAGAAGACTTTCCTTTCTGAAAGCTGCTTTCAACTCATTAGCTATTCAATAGAAGTACATCTACAGGCACTAAACAAACTTAGGCCAATTAGGTATTTACAGGGTTTTTCAAAGTAAAGACCTAGCAGGTCGGAAAGAAAGCAGGGATTTCCAGTGATGACAGAGGACTTTCAGAGGTCCTGACTTCAGCACACACTACTTGGTGGTTAAGAAGGGACCAGAGGCATTTCACCCTGGTTAAACATTTCATGCTGTGACCTCTTGAAACTCCAACGCACTGGCAAAGCTGAACGTCATCTACTCCAAAGGTACAGACTGCCATCATTTCAGGAGAAACCTGTCTTTAATAGATAGCTGCTGGTCAGACAGACAGCTGGACAGCTGTTGTTCCTCCCTTCCTGCCAGCTTCTGGCAGTGAACATGCTCGAAGCTACCATCACCGCAGCAGGCTTGCAGAACTGCGGACAGGCATGCACCCAGACAGTACCTTTCATGTAACTTTTTTAAAATGCTCTCTGTAAAGAAATAAAATTACTATCACTATAAATCCACCATGTTATCCTATGTCATTTCATCCAAGCTCTTAGGCTAGGGTAAACCACAGAACGAGCAGCTTGCCTGCTGTTTCAGTTAACTCATGCAAATAATATGTCCTAAGATTTGGCGTGCATTTCTTCTCAGAAAACAAGAAAACAAAGGACTGTCTTAAACTGACACTGCACTCTAGATGGCACTCCTTTACTGCGGAATATTACTCTAACTCACACAGGACTGATGATAAGAATGATAGAAAAAGGGGGAGGAAAGGAAGAAAGGTTGCGAGTTCATTATTAACACGGGCTTTTAATCATCTTTTTCTGACTATTACTACAAAGAGCTCAGAACTGTAATARAAAGTGAAGAAAGACTTCAGACTGGCTGTTTTCTGAGCGGACCTGAAGAAGGGCTCCGGTGCCTAAGGCTCACCTTCAGTGCCCCAGCTATTCCAGCCGACAAACTATTACCTCTTTGTACAAACTCCAAGTTCTAAACATTCATGATTCTTCCTTATTTTGTATTCTGGGGAATTTTGTGCRCTTGCTTGCTTAGTCCGGCTTCTCAAAACTCCCTCTGTCAACAATCACAGAAATTCCTCAGCTATTTAAAAAAGCTGAACAGTCCTGTTTGTAACATCAATGTTACCAAAAGTCTATAGATCAAAAGGGCTTAATAACATATAGCAGATTTTTGCCTCTCATTAGGGCAAAAGTTAAGAGAAAAACCAGCACTGCTGCAACCCTATCAAGCCTAAAGCACCTAACAAGAACTMCCAGACAAAATACAAGCATAAATTGGATGTGAGCAGAATGAGTTATTAAACACATGATGATGATGATATAGTACATACTTCCAGTTCTTGCAGCACTACCGAAAAATGCATCCTGTGCAGAGCATATGGAGCTGCTTTCTTAAGTTTCATTATATTCATAACGTCTTGCTAGTCCTCTCTGATGGTTTTAAAGCATTTTGACATTAAGCCATGATATGTTTTCCAAGCGGTTGAGTATTAAAAGGAGTAACATTGTCCCAAATAGTAAATAGTGTGAAAATCATTTGATAAATGGATTTAATAAGTGTCAGTATTTGCCTAATGGTTTAGATGGACAAAAAGCCTAAAAGCAGTTTTCACCTTGTGGTTCTGGCTATTAAATCCTTGTATGGAATAAAGCCATGTTGAACCAGTTGTCAGCAACTTCCCCTGGGGCAAAAGYCGATCCAGACAAAAAGGGAGAGCCGCTAAAGGAGACAGACTATCTTCGCTTGTTTTGAGGAGACAGAGCCTTGGAAAGCCAGGCAAATCTGTCTCTCCGTTTTCCAGTACATCAGAATCCCACCCTCAAGCACCTGCTGCTGAAGCATCCACTGGCTGTGTTACTAAACAAGTATTTCCACTGTCATTTCAGTCCTTTTTATATGCACCTACATGTTCACATGTGCATATAAAACCAAGCAATTAATTAGTTTTGTGAAGTGCTACATAAGGACCCAAGTACRRTTAATGAAGCRATGGACTTTTTCCCCCAGAATGATAAGTTGCAGTTGACAGCTGAGATTAAAGACTTATACAGCACTGTCAGAAGAATTAATTATGTCAGGATAAGGTCCAGTCTTCACACTTACTAATTACGATGAAAAAATATTTTACTTTGTTTGCAGGTCAAAGAAAAATTATTTGCTAGAGAGAGAGAAAAAAAAAGTAATCAGTATAGCTTTGAAAGGCTTTTGTACATCACTGTTCACCTCTCTGCTCCCACACTTCCTGCCAAAGTCACGTTATAGAGATGTAGACAGATGTTTAGGTCCTATGGGCTCCATCTGCAGCTGATGTTAACTACACAGGCGCTGAAAATATTAAAGCTGTGATAATTTACAACAACACAGGATCCAGTCTSATCTGATAGGAAACAGTGAGCTTCATTACTGTGCTACTCCGAGTGGAATAATTTCCTCAAATATTAATATGTTATTCTTTTACATTATATTGTACCTCATTAGTGCCCTTGTTCACTGCCAGTACTTGCATTGAAGTGTTGTCCTTGAGTTAGAAGCTTTAAGAAGTTAACTAGAACATTAATCACAAATGCTTCTAAAATCAGATATGCTGCTAATTCTACTGCTTAAGTTGTAGTTTATTTCCTATTTTTAATGATCGAGAAAAGAGATAAGATAGTAATCACATCCTGCACTTACTCAGCTTCTCTATATAAGTGAACTTAATATCTGCCACTAGAGGTGGGCTTGAAAACAAGGCACTTTTCAGATAACAAGGTTTGAGCTCCCAAATATAACACCTTTAAAATGTACCTTTACTTTTTCTTGTTACTACTTAGTTCTAGGGCATCCAGTTGCTTTCTTCATCCGAAGGAAACATCATTTTTGCAAAACAAGACTATATCTGCACTAATTGATGAAATGCTTTGTTTACTTGAAGCTGAAAATGAGAATTTAGAGGTAAATCATTTTCCACTTTTCTCCCCAAAATTTTCTTTAAGACAATTTAAAATTTGTAACTAACTGATTTCTATCATTTCTAGAGGAAATTCCACACACCAATTCATGTAAAGGTAAGAAGCTATTGCTTACTATTCTATTATTATCAATCAGAGTATCCAAAGGGATTTATGGTTTATAAACTTAAAAAGGACTATCATATAGTAACCTCTTATATAACAGGTAATATAATGAGCACATTTAAAGGCAACACATAAAATAATATCTGAGTTAGGGATTGCCAGCTGGTGAGTACAGGCTTACTGGTAAGGCAGGGAGGGAGCTCAAATAAATAAGTCCAGCCAGACCTCATTCTTCGATAAAAGAACAAYATCAGCTTGCACCGAACCTTGAACCAGGAGTCCGGTGGAGAGGTACAGAGCAGCTCTGGGCACAACCTGGTCAGGCTAAAAAAGAGCTGTGGGTCTGTTAGCAGCCACGGGTGAAAGAGAAGGGGGAGAATCTGATCCCAGAAATTTTCCCCATTCCTAGGAATGGCACAGATGCACCATTAAAGAGAAGATCAAAGAATGGCTCAGAGGACAGCTGTTTTATTTAAATTGTCAGTGGCACTTCTGTGGCTTTCCCAAATACTAATACAATATCATATTTTAAGAAGATTACTAGAATATGAGTAACACCCCATCCTAATTGCTAACAGGACAAATAGTGTGTCCTTCCTCCATTTTTTTTTAAGTTGTTTTACATGAGGAGTTTCTGTTGATATTTATAAGATCTGGTCACCAAATGACTGGCTATATAACGAAAAATGCTTAGAGTGATGATCTGTAAGGATCCTATGTCTAAAGAAAGGTCACTCTCTGATTTTGATGGAATTGAATCAAATCCCAAATGTTATCAAACTCACAACTGATAGAAACTGCAGCATTTTTACTGCAAAATTTGCAGTTATAATAGTTAGCCAGGAATAATGTATTTATAACATGACTTCTTAAAAGAAAATATTAAAAAGATAATCAGATTAAAGAAGTTAAGATTTCCAGGGAAAAGTAACAGTTGACATATTCAGTTATCAACAATTCTTTTGAGAAAAAAGAAAGCTATCTGGTTGTAAAATAGAACACCTTTAACTTTCCTATTTCTCCTAGAATAAAAATTGTGCAGACAGTCACACTGAAGAATTTATTAAGGAACTAGAAAAGATACCCAGTCATACATGTATTAAGAGAGTTAAAGCAGATCTGGAAAGGCTACGAGAAAACTGTCCAATTTTGAAGGTAAGCTTTTACTATTTATTTGATTTTAGTTTCAAATATTTTCTTGCACCTATCAATGTATCCATTTTTTTCGGCTTGTTGATTTTGTTTGGTCAGCTTCCCACTAGTTCTTATTGGGAGCCAAATCCCAGTAACTGCAAGATGCTGGACCTTTCCCTAGCTAAGTAATGCTGCTGCAGCCAGCCGACTGCACCAGTATCTTCACCTTCATTTTTGCATATGATGGAGAATAAGGCATATTTCTTTAACGGAATCTATAGACACGCTGAGAAAACATAAGCAACYGTCCTTCTGATTTAAAAGAAACCAGTAATGCTTCTGCAAAAATTAATTTCCCCCAAAGGAATTAAAGAAACATTAGTGGAAGTTGTTCACTAACACCTTGCCTGTCACATAACTTCGCACTCACCTCTTGGTAAATTCTAACTCAAAGTTTTGAGATTTGGAAACAAACAAATTGTTCGCCCTTTTTAATTTTGACCAGCTGTAGCCCCAAGAAAGAATATCAAGGTTTATCTGTCAGGCACAAATTCTTTCTTATACAGACTATATTAATATCACCTGGTTAGACCTGCAGTAATGATGATGGTTTTATTAGATGCAGTTAATAATGAACAAAAGACCCAGCACAGCTTGTCCTTGAGGAAGAACAAGTGCAATGAATATCAGAAAAGATATAGACCAGGAATACTACAGACCAAGGAATCTGCCTTTGGAATGCAAAAGAGAGAAAAAGAGAGAGAAAACGAGGTGACAGAAAGTAGCTTTGGTGTATATTCTCCAAGCAGCTGTACACGCAACAATGACTGTGCTTAAACAGCATTTTCCTGAAACAGAGAAATGGGCTGTAGAGGGAAAAGCAGATATACACCAAGCTGCTATCTATAGCAAGTTGCAGAAGAACACAAGTCCAAACCTAATGCAAGTCTAAACCTATCGCCTAATCAGTGGCACTCAAATTCATGCTGAACGCCATCCTACTGCAATTGAATTGTCTTTCTGCTTAGAATTAGAACAAGCATGATGTGAAGTTGCTGGGATCACGCAGTGCATCCCAGGACTCACTTTGAGTATCCAGGATTTGCATGTTATAGGAAAGGTGTTTTGACTTGACTTCCTGTCTTCCCCTCTGGCAGCTACAGCTCCCCACAACAAACAGAAAAATTTGCAGTGCTGTGTGAGTTGAAGACAAATAGCATGGTTTTCTTTTACTAATGATTTGTAGGAGTCATGTGGTCATTTGGAGTTGGTGAAAAGCAGTTAGCCTGCCTTTATGCTCTCTACTAGTGATGTTATGGAAGCAATAAAGAAAATGTAGCATTTGGATGGAATTCTTCCATAGCTTATGTATCAGAAAAGAATCTATTCTTTTCCCTTAGAAATCCTTACCCCATGGCAAAAAATGCTCAGAGATTACAGCAAATTTCCAACACTTTAAAAAGAATCTAGAAGACTTCTTGAAATGGCTCAACCAGAATAAGGAATGCAACAACATCGTGATAAGTGAACCGGATTTCTATACAGATGGTGAATGCACCTGTCCTGACCGGTGAAAGTATCAAAAAGGATCACTCTGAGAAAAAGTCACCTTTGCAGTGATGAGGGTGGGTGGGATGGGGAAAAAGAAGAGATGGCTGTTTTAAATCAGAATCTTTGCTGAATGTTAAAGCAAATAGGAATATTAATACTGTAAACAGTAATTAAAACTTTATATAACAAGTATGGCCAAGTGTCATGATTTATATCATTCACAGTTATTGAAAGTGCAAGTTAGTTATGTCATCAGAGATATATAGGCATGAAGGTTGTGTTATTTTGCATACAGGGGAAGAAAACATAACCTTCATCCATAGACCATAAGGCCATTCAAATACTTTGTTAACCGGGGCTAAGAAAGCAGTTTCCATAGGCTACGTGCTGCCAGGTAGCTCAAGACTCACGAAATTCAGCAGAAATTTAAAGGACCCAACACAGCCTTGAGAGCGATCCACTGAGAAGCAGARGGGATTTTGCAAATTCTTTCTGTATTTAAAGTGTCTGGGAGGAAACAGACACCCACTATACAGATGGTCTGCTTTAACCTACACAGTACCAAGATCAATGCTTTTAATTTCTAGTATTGCATAACAAGCTTTAACAATCTGATTAAATAAATCTTGAGGTTTCATGTGACTTCCACGTCTGTTGCAATATTTTCTCACAGCATACTGAATAATTTTTGCTTTTAATTTTTGAGAACTTTACAGTATACAGCATTTAAACAATTTATGACTAAATTTATGACAATTTATGACTAAAGCCAAAATGGTGCTGAATCACATGCTTTTAAAAAGATACAAGGCGTAATATTCCATGAACGAGAACCTGCATAGCTCTGTGTACATCAGCACAAACTAGGTGCCAGACGCTGGGTTTATTGATATGTATTTGTATCCTTGAAAAACAGTTTAGTCTTAGGCAGAAAAATAAAAGGCAACGTCTTAAAAATGCAGACTACCTAGACACAAACTGGTGGTAAAGAACAATGCTGGTCATGGCAATATCTGCACTCGCAGTCTGCAATAACAAGACCAAGATACCAGATATGAGAGATCCTGAACAAACAACTTGCAGCTGAACACAGAGCGGGACTACGATTGCCTGCACAGTGGGTCAGCCAGGCAGAGGATTTGGGATTTAACGAGGCGATTTTAGCAGCTCTGAGGTTACTTGAAAGGTGAAATGGTTGACTGACAAGATTYCCTTTTAGTGGGACTAGCATTTCTGTAGGGATCATTTAGTTTTCTCAAGGCCAGAGAGGTGACAACGGGTTTCCCAAAGGCTGCTCCCTTGATAGCACCATTTCTGTGTGTACAGGCAACAGTGAAGGAGCAGGACTCCCAGGCACCGCAGAGRTTTCAAGGGTTTTGTCCTCAAGGCTTAGAGAAGATAGGGGGAGCCCAGACTGAGGGTCTCATGCCATACAGCTAACATCTCTAAAGACAGAAAGAAATATGGTYTGCCATAGAACTGATCCAAAAGACAGTAGGCATGTATCATAAAGGAATCTAAGTAGTATCAGTTAGATAAAAATCCATAATTCTTCTCAGCCTAACAAAAGGCTGAGACAGGAGTTCAAATCTATTGTGATAAAACATGACRGAGTCATCAAACGATCTTCAACCCAGAAACAGCACAGACACTAATTTGCAAGAAAAATCTTATCTTGATGCTCAGACATTTGCTACCACTGAACAAGCTTCACCACTCTTGTACTCATAGAATACCTAACTTCTGTGAATTTGTAGGACAAGGATATGTGTTGAAATCATTAACAATAATGGAAATCACTCATTATGAAAATAGAATTTATCACAAATGTAATATATATATAAGATTTATATATACACAAAAAAACAGAAGGTTTATATGGCAGCCTGTAATATCTTTAACACTAAACAACACCAAGCCTAGAGCTGGATGTCAGAACTGATTTTTGCAGCTTGCTAGGAGATGGCAAGAGGGAGAAAGAGACACAGCATTTATAAAAGCCATGCGGAGAGTAAAGAAAACCTGTTGTATTGTCATGCTTGAGTCCAAACATAAGTACTTCCAGGACTCTCTAAACACCCAGAATAATCAGGCATCCTGAGGTTAAAACAGCAGCCGAAATGGGGTCACAAGGTTCTCAGTTTAGCTGTCTGCATCCTTCTGCGTCCAATGCAAGTTGACCACTTTGGAAACACCCACACCACAGTGATCTTTGAAAATTGAAATGAAATGATAAATTAACTGAAGCTCAAAGCCTAAGAAAACATTTATATTGATAGTACAAATGTAACTTGAATTGTAGCAGGCTTCTGAAGTGCTCTATTCCATAAATCAAGTAAAGGATGAGTTTTTGCCATCATGCATGAAAGACTGGAACCTACAGAAAGAAACAAACCTGCTAAATTACTGTAATCGAATTATTCACAGTGTGTACAGTAACTGCATCCAACTACTAACCTTCCACTCAGAACAACTGATGAGTAATACTCGAATTTGTTCATACACTCAGCTCCATCTCACCTTCCAGAAGACATTAAAAACCATCAGACTGAAAACAAAATACTTTTAGACTGGATATCTTCCAATATTTTTCATTCTTGAAGCATCTGGATGCAATTTTACCACAGTCTTAGTGTTTTACCCTAAGTCTTTAGATAAATCTTCCTCACACACCCAGTCCTGCCATTTCAAAGAATAATTGTTTAAAAGAGAAAAAGCAACTGAAATGAAGAGGACTTAGGTTAGCTTCACAAGACTTAGACTTAAGTTAGTCACAAAACCACAAAACAAGTCCTTCTGTCCAACTTCATGAGGAAAACAGAATAAGAGCACAACAATTTCTGGAGTTGGCCTGTTTACCAACATACATGTTAAAGGCTAATCAGTAGTAGCAGAATCTGTTGGTATTACTTTCACGCCAATTTTCTAAAAATCACAAATGTCGAAAACAGACAAATAYACCAGTCAGTGTGTGAACTGTCACAGTTGACAGAAGAGTAATGTTATCATCAGAAAAAGGTTCTTTCTGAAGGAGAAGATTTTTAAGAGCTCATAGCTGAGAWTGTCTTTCCATTATCTCTTGTGGCCAGGTTTGGTGAGACAAGTTTGGGTTTTCCTACTGAGCATTCAGCCTGTGCTAGCAGCTTCTCCATCATACTAAAATTAATTTTTAAAATTCTGAACATGGCACTTGGGCTTACCTCAGAAGTTACAATATTCCATTGACTTTTGTCAGAAAGTCCCATATCACTCCCATCATGATTCATATTTGTTAAGTCCATAAAAAGGGAAAAAAACCCACTTATGCTCACTCCTACTGTGTCCACTCCTAACTCTAATAAAGGTATATGTATTTACTTTTCAATACGTCTGCTTGCAACCCATGCATCAAATTCAGGAAAGGGAACAAACTCAAAATTAAATTTTAACCATTCAAAATCAGGTATCTAGCAGCAATTTACTGACTTTATGAAGGCATTTACTTTGAATGTACAACATTTCTCATATACATTTYCCATACACAAAACATTTCCCTTCCCTTCCCTTCCCCACTGCCTCTGACAGGGCCAGGCCACCTCTGCGATCACTGACATGACCTAAGATAACTTCAGACCATGATATTCAGTCTTCACTTATCCAGTCATAGATATTCTCCATGAAGTAAGAACTACAATAGCTGTGCAATCACACAAGCTCCTTGGTTTCCTATATATGGAAACACTAAAAACATTAAGTAATTCATTCCACAAGGTATGGGAAGTAACAACGAATATTCGGAAAGCAAATATATTTTTTTTCCAGGAAAAAAAAGCCAGGACATACACATTTATTTAAATAACAAAACACAGAGAGAAAAAATTCACACTATCATGAAACATTTAATAAAAGAGCGAGCAAATGAAACAGCTGGCCTGTCCCTTTCACAGTGACACTTCTTGTAAGCCTCTCAACCCCCAAAAAGTTCATGTAAACACAAGGCCTGTGCAAAGGGCTCCAAAATCTAATTCTGAAAATGAGTCTTTCATAAAAAGCATCTCCTTGCAGATCTCTGTGAGAAATTAGAACAGCCCCATCTTGTGCACACATGATTAAAACTGCAAATTTTGTAGAGAAAGATAGCATCTTCTCCTAGCCCAACCAAAGGCACTGTTTGAGGACCASCTGCCATTCTGAAAGTCCGCATCTTCTTCCCCCACAAACTCAACTAATTTGTTTAATAAGATATTATTTCTCTCTGAAAACCAGACCTTGCTATCATTCATAGATCTCAAAGGCTTCAAAGCACAGAATAGCTTAGCTGCCACACTTTGCATATGCAAAACAGCAAAAGCCCGGCTCACTACACAAGGCTTCTGAACAAAATACTCAATAACTTGATCTCAATTTGCAGACTAATAAAGTGCTTGTCAGAACAGCAAAGGAGTTTAATCTAATCTCACTGCTTACTTGTTTCACATTCTACTTCACCACCACCTTCTTTCCATAAGTTTCCAGACCACATGTGAGAAGTTTATAATATTCAAAATTGAACCGTACTGATATTACCTATTACACCCCCCTACTCCCCATTTGACATGTTTTGGGAGAAATGGGGTTAGAAGACCTGTGGGGGCGGGGAGAGGGAGCTGGATCCCTCGCACCTAAGGTCACATGCCAACTGAGTTAATATATTGAGTTAATGGTTCCCTTCCTACCTCCATGCAGCTAACCCCTTTCTTGTATCATCAGCCCCTACAAACAATGCACAGGCAACAACAACTGAACTAAACAGGAAATATAATATTCATGAACTATTGCAAACAGCTCCCACTTCTTTCTCGGTAAGTTTTAACTGGAAACAAGTAACATATCAAGTTTCTGTTCCAATAGATGAGTCAGACTTCTGCTGCAAATTAAATTTATAAATCAAAATTCATTTCCTGCACTTTCCAATATTTGCTCTAAAAGCTACAGTTCTTGTGAACATTCGGTCACTATTTCACAATGATCATCCAACAGGAGAGCAAATAACATGCTGAAGTGAATCAGATTAAACACTGGAACGAACACCACAGAACATGGAATAGCATTAGGTTATGGTAAATGTAAAAGACCATGCTCGAGTTTAAAACAYGACAGTCAAACAAACTACTCTTGTTTAACAGCTTTTACTGAGACTGCCCATGGTTTGCTGTAGCTGAAAAGTAGTTCCAAGGACTAATGTTTGGGGTAAAGGAAAGCTTTGCAACAGGTTCACCATTCACACTCCTTAAAGTAGAGCAGAGATGCTCATACTAAACAAGCTTAAAAACAGCCACACATTCCTCAAGACTAAACCCATGGAAAGCTATACTTGGCATTCTTCTTATCTCTAAGGGGTAAAATAACCAAGCAAAAATTAGAAAACAAGCAAACAATTAATACAGCTCCACTTTCCTGGCATCTTCTAGGATGTCAGAGTATGTATTCTGATAAAACAGTCAGAGCTGGGCAGAGATTTTAAAAATAAACTTTATATTTAATGTTAATGTTTCTATAGAGAAATAAAGAGGCATAATTTAGGATGATTACTGACATTATTTAGTATGGCAACTTGAAATTGTTGACACCCACCTTCATTCAGTTAAGAAGTTTGTACAAGTCTGGCCTACAGGATTTGACCCAATGGAGATACAGTCAGATAACTTCAGCATTTAAATTATTTCTTCCCAATAATATATCAAAGGGTAAAAAAAATGCTGCAGGCACTGGTGTTACGATATATACTTATCTTGTCTGATTGTTTTTAAAGATACATAGAGCTGTTGGCCACTTCCTCGAACAACGAATGTCGTGAGCTGTAGTGGGCTAAAAATGTAGGTTTATTAAAAGCTGTCACACCTCCGATAATAGTAGAGCTAAAGACAGGGTGGAATGAAACTAATTTACAAAACAATACACTAAGCATCCCACTCAAGGACAAACRTCCTTCATCAGAAGACTTAATCAGATCTGCCCTTCATTTTCTGCAAAAGACTTTTAATCTAATGAATGATCCTTTAAAATACAACTGTGTATATGTTTCTCTGCTTCTTTTGTGAGGTATTGTGAAAAATACCATGATAAAGACTAATGTTAAAAAAAAAAAAAGAAGAGTCAAGGGAAGAAATGGCAAGGAATAAATTATTTGTTTGAGCTAATGGCCCATTGGTAATCCATAGACTAAAACTATAGTTACCATTTCCAGTAACTTTAACCTTATATAAACGGTAAAAGAATTTATTTCCCAAAGGCTTGAGATCTACAGAAACGCAATCTAATTCTGGTCAGAAACAATCCCGAATCAAAATCCATTCTCCATATCCAATTTCCTAAGTTATTTGAATCTTCATCCAAACTTTGAACCTTTTAAGGACAAATACTCCAAGTATCCTCAAAGACTATGGGGAAAAAAAAGAAATCTGTGTCTAATTTTCTCAGCAGCAGCACAATATTCATTTTAATAACTTCCATAAGTACTAGGCTCTCATATCTTAGAGTGTGTCTCATCTGTGATAAATTTTGCCTGCAAGGTTTTATTCATTTTTTTAACTTGCAATTAAATGTTCCTATTCTGTTCTTATGACAGGGACTAATTTTCTATGTATTGCAGAGAACTCGGTAAGGGCCTCTTTGATTAGAATGCCCTGCTGAGTGCAGTTTTAACCACCTACCATCAACAAATAAATAAAACAGAAATAAAGGGAAATCCCCCTCCCTGTCCTACCCCTCCTTCAATTATCTCTAAATGCATCATCTCTATAATCTTCTGATCTAAACTTCCCTCCAGCCATCGCCCTCTTTCATACGCACACAAGACACATCCTACCGAATTCACTGGAAGGTTAGTATTAAACCACACCTTTTGGACATTGATAACTACTGTCTGTAAATCCAGACATATTATTATTGAAAAGTTCTAGTCCCTCCAGAAGCTTTTTTAAATTTCAAACATAGGAAAATAATAGTTGTTCCTCCTCAGCTTAAATATTACCTTCAAATAATTGCATATTTAAAATGTTTTTTTTAATTCAACAACTAGAACTACAAGTGCAAATTGTTTTCCCACTGGTCAGATAGATATATTTCAATATATCTAGCAAAGTCCGAATTACATCATGGAAACAAACTTACCTTTTTGCTTCATTTTTGCTGCCAAGATGCTATATAGAACAGAGTCACTTGTGATCTTCTACTTAAAAACACGGTCCATGATGGAAAAAGTTTAAGAAATATTTTAGCTTTTGAGAAGTTATAAAGGAAGGCTATTAGCCAGAAAATAAGAAAGAAAGAGGTGTGACACTCTGACAGAGACCTCCCTCAGATAAAAGTGTGAGATAAGATTGTGGTTGAAGAGCAACAAGAAAAAACAACATATACAGTGGTCATTGCTTTGCCTCAGTTTCCTGTGCAGTCCAGTGTTCATTCCCAGAAAAGCTTCATAAAATAAAATTAAATACACCTTACCTTAGTTTTTCAGATGAACGCAATGTTGCTGAAAGGTGCAGGATTGATTACTCTGGACAATGAATTCTGCATTCCTGGAACAGGACACTAAAGTGATAGCCTTCCTCAAATTACCTCACTTCTAACCCAACAAGTCTTGCCGCAGAGTCCACCTGGTACTTGCTCTCTCTTCTGGGCTTCAAAGGAAGTGAAGTGATGTGTCTTGTAAAGTTGGTTTTGCTCTGCAGACTGGTAATCCACCAGAAACTATAATGCAGTTTCCAGAAGTTCAAACGACTTTTTTGTCCTATGATCTAGCCGGGATTCAAATCAATCATCAGAAACATCCTACAGACAATTGTTAGTCAGCTGAACTTCTCGGTTCTGCAGAATTCATCCTTACATATGAGCTGTTCTGTTTCTGCAGCTTTCCAGTTAAGAGGGCATTTCTTTATTTGTGTTAAAATGCAATGCTAAGCACTACCACCATTATTATTTATTTGCAAAACAGTCTAAAATTACAGTTTATCAATTTAATAATGCAATGATAGTGACATATCAGGTGCTTAGATGTCTACAAACACTCAACATCATGTGAAAAATTTTGGTCACAACTGACACTTGCAGAACTAATGGCTGCTCTGTTATGATACATCTCTATTATAAGACACCATTTTAAAAATATTGTATCTAGCTTCAAAGTGTTTCCACAAACACTGCTTTTCAATTTTTCTAATAGTAAACTATAGCTATTGATACCGAAATTCCATACCAAGAAGGGTACACACAGTGCACCAAGCGCGGTACAACATTCAGTTAAAATGTCCTCACAGGGCTTGTCTGCTTCTACCATGCCAACAGAGCCTGATGGTGCTACGGTGCTTCTTCAAACCGGCTAGAGGTGGCTACTTCAGCTATACTTTCCCAGTCAACTTCTACATGTAAATCATAGCCAAGCTTAGAAATTAAGTCGTGGCCCCGCACCAAACAACAGAAGCTCAGTTGCTGGAAAAGAATAGGACTAAATCCTTGAACAAGAACACAGAATAGCCTCTGTAACCTTCCCATCCGGACCCACAGGAAAAATCCGCACTGAAGGCACCTACACAATCCACCTTATGTTTACCACATCCACACTGGACTAACTTGCCTCTTACCATTTTGGTTTTATTAAGCAATATTTTGTTACTAACAGGCCAACTAAACAGTAAGGTCCACGTATTCCAGGAACACAGAAACACATATCTGGTATTTAAAGAGAATGATGCAGGTGTCTTTGAGGGGAAAAAGTTTTTAAAAATCAGACTTTAATGTCTTCCTTTGATATGCTAAACTACATAAGTTTCAAGTGTGCTTCCACCACAGGATGACTCAAACCACACCCTACAATCATTTCAGCTGAGGGACCCTGCCACCAAAAATCAAGCAAAGTATCTATGGATCAGAATAAGAATTTAGGACCAGGAGTTGTACAAAAATATTAAATCACCAAAGGCTTAAGAAATATATGAATCACATCTCACACCTTTTCTTTCCACTTTGAACTACATTTGTTGCTGTTGTCCATCCATCCTTTCTTCTTTTGTCAGCTTCGGGTTGCAGTTGCCCCTGATTAAGTGCCTGGTACTTGGTGCTTTCTGCAACACAGCTGCCATAGCTTGGTGCTGCACAAACAAGAGCAACAACAAGTATCATCTCTCTTTTCTGTTGTCCTCAGTGACCTTTTACTGCACAATTTTCTCATCTTTTACCTCTTTCTCAGTTTTATTCACCGTTTGCTTTTCAGTTGATGTTCTACTCATCTCCCCCCACCGTGCCAGTACGCATTTCCCTCTGTGCTCCCCGGCATCCCAGGAAGCTAGCTCTGCTCCTTCACTACTTCCCTGCATCCTCTCTGCGCCATTGAAGCTCTTCCTCTGGTTACCTGCTGCTAACTCTCCTGGCACTCTCTTCCTATGCTCCCCTCCCATCTGAGCTGGAAGTAGGGAATATCTCCGGCCCTTTTGAGTATCTCCCTCCTAGCTGGCTCTCTTTCCTGCTCCGTCTCCCCTCCCTCTGAAGCTTGTCACTCTTCACACTGGGTTCTCTTGTATCCAAAGCCCCTTTGATAGGACAGTTACAGACAGAAATACCCACTGCAAGGTTCACAGCAGGCCCCTTTTCCGAGATGCTCTCCCCCTGTTCCCAGCTGACAGGGGGGCTCTCTAGCTCTTTCCCATCACCCACTGGTTTCATTCCCTTTCCCAGCTCTCTCTGCTGCAAGTCTGTCATGGCACAGTTGGGTGACCGCATACCTACAAATGGCCTAAATTGTTTCCCCATGTGCTGAGGCTGTTTCTGAATGCAAAAAAGTCTCCTCTCCCATCAGAGACACTGTTTTCTCATGTTCTTTGGAGCCATTGCCAATTCAGAGAGGAGCTCTATGTTTTTCCCTACACATGAAGAACACTTTTAGAATTTTTTTTTCTCCCTTTTTGGGGGGGAGTCTCTGCAGATGTCCCTTGAGCTCTGTGATTCTGGGGCCCTCCTTGCTCCTGTCTCCCACATAGTAGCACCAGCTACCCCCTCTGCTTGCAACAAGCAACCTTGGATCAAAAAGATGCAGTGCCAGAGCGTGAAGCTGGCAGTAACGTCACGGTTCTTTTTTTTTATGCTGGCAGGAGGTTACACCAGACCTGAGGAGTGCACAGGCTTGAAGGCAGGGAAGAGCAAGATGGGGAAATGCACCATCCCTCCCCCACCACAGGTCATCCTCACCTTAGCAAACCCCAGCTCTGCACATCTGTCTTAAAAAAATGTTTCCCCAGGTGGCAGATATCACTGAGTGTGACGAAATGATCTTGTGCACCTGAAAGCAGAAGTTAAGAAGCAGTGATAGAACTACTGCATTACCTGGTTACTCTCTTACATGTCAAACTGCTGATATGAATAGGACTTTCCTTAGGCATCAGCTAGACATGGATCATACTTGTGAGCAATAAAAGCTGCAAAAAGTAGGTAAAATGTCTTGTCTTTACTACAAATAATGCGCCAAGGAAACAAGGCCATTGCTGTTTTTCCCTTCTCCAAAAGGATATTGCATCGACTTATTGTAGGTAGACCACAATTATTTGGTGCTTATGGCTTGTCATATGGAAAAATATTTTTTCTGTCACATAAGTCATGCCGGTCACTTTGTCTTTTCAGCACCAACAGTGCCTGTTGAGGGGCAGCATGACCTACCTACCGACTGTCTCTTCTCCATAATAACACACTGATTATTTAAGGCAGTTAAGGAACTAGAACCAGTCACAGGTAAGAGAAGTTGGTATTTTATTAGCTAAGAATTTGTTTCTAATATCACTTGAGATATTTTAAGAGTTTTGTTCAAAGCAGAAATCCTTTATTTAGAAGAAAGCTGGTTTCTAGGAAACACTTCCTCCCCTCCAAGTACTGAACATTTTTTCAAACTATTCAATTTGCAACTGATTCTTTGGCTAACAGCTAGTCCAGCTGGATGGGATCAGACGCAGCACTCCCCATGGTGTTTTCTAGATGCATTTTTTAGTTTACGTGGCACACAATGTATTTCAGTGGCACTTCCACCTACAGAGAACCTCTAGCAGAGGATATTCTACACTGCTGACAAGAACCTCAGCAAGGCTCACTTTTGACTCTACCATAAGACTTCAAGACAGCTGAAGTCAAGTCTAGGTGAGGGGAAGTGTCTGACAGTTCCAGCTTTGAAGAATTTCATTCTTCCTTTTCTTGGCACGGCTGCTGTTGGTCGTCTCACAAAGGCAATAAAACAATGGCTTTCTGTTACAGATAACAGCAGAAGTAGAGGTGGTCTCCAGATTACTACTAGTGTACCTAAGCCTACTAGTAGTAGCTGTATTTCTTAAAAATACCCTGAGTCCACTAGTCCTCACCTCCAGTTCAGTACTTTTAGATTCCTCCAACTGAAAATCATTAGGGCAGAAATGCTTCACTGGAGGACAAAGTGCTTTATTTAGCCACAAGGCTGTACAGCTCTCTCAACATTTGTCCAAGTGTATATATACATGAGTACATATAAACTCCATACAAATTCAGTCACTAGTCCCCTCTCATTGCTGAACTCTATTTTTTGCAGAGATGTTTGAAGCAGCAGTGCAGAATGTTTTTCTTTGGCATGAAAACACACTTGTGTTATTTAGTTCATAGAGCCTGTGTCAGTTCCTAGTAATTATTAAAATGTCTGTCTTTTTTCAAAATTAGGCCTGCTACAGTAGAAATGAAAAATTTTAACACTGGAAAAGAACTAATTTTAACCTGCAAAGAACTAAATCTAAAGGAAGTGACCAGAGTAAATAATGACACGGCAAAAATAATCCCCAAGTTGCAGACCAGTTGTGACTTTAAACATAGAAAGTAGATGGGTCAAGCATTCAGCTAACAGGCAATGGTTCTATCCATCTATCCAATCTGTCCATCTATCCAATCTATCCATTAGAAGCCCAGGAAGATTTTTTTCTGATGATGTACTTCGCATTTAATAATTTAACTTTAGAGTATCTAGCAAGGTTTTCTAAACCCTTATTTTGAGCAAATAGATTTCTTAGCCATTTATTTTTTGCAGGGTATCTAAGCAATGCTTCCTTCTATTTGTAAAAAGTAAAAATACTGGAAAGTAGACAGGCAGTTTCTTCAATGTTAATTTTTCCAGTTAGTCCTTGGAAATACTGTGCAGAATGATGTTAGAATAAGGGGGTATATTCTACTTTCATTCAAACTGATGTAAATCACTCAGTTCATCACCTTATCAGTTTCAGTATAGCTACTCCAAATATATATCAATGCCTGTATTAGGACTTGCCAAATTGGTTTAAGATATATGAAGGATTTGATCTTGCAAATATTTAGAAGAGGAGTGAAATTAACAGAACACTGCTCAAGTAACTCTGGGTATATTTATAGGACTGGGCCTCTAACTTCTTCCAAGTAATCAACTGAAGCAGCTTAACTGCTCTAATCTTGGTAAGCTCATTGCTAGGTTACAAAAATTATCTAACTTCAGAATCTTTAACTTTGTGTACTCTGCTCTACCTACCTGGATCTTGATATTAAGAAGTGTGGGTTTCCCAGCTTCAGTCAACGTCAGTGGGAGATGTGGTTGCCTATATCCTTATATCAAGATGGAGAGCCACGCTATGGTGTTTCTTTGAGAAACCTTAGTCCCTATTAGTGGCTGCCTTGAATAGCAACACCTCATGTTGAGCTGGCTTTATGAAACATTTCTTTGAGACAAAAAGCTTCTTTACCTGGTTTATCTATTGTCAGTTCCCATGATAATTTTTGTGCTAGTTCACTTTCGTGAAAAACAGAGCGGTGTCATTCAATCTTCCCAGAAATCGAGGAAATGATTTAGCCACAGGCTAGGCAAAATCATCATTTACCTGCTCACACCATCCTGCTCATGTCATTTCTGTTTTAAAGAGATCACAGGCACAGATGGAAGAGTATTTCACAAGTTATTTGCTGTTCCCTACAGCTTCTGTATCACAAAAAGGGTCATATTTTGTCCATCATGTGACGTTGATTACAGTGAGTGAGAGCTATTTGTTTTGCCCAAGTTGCCGAAAGGCCCCTGGGAGGCAGCAGTTGTCGTAGCTGGATTTCACATCTGTGGCCTAGGAATGGGTGGCTCACAGGAGCGTGTGCTCCTCCTTTGACCAGGGTCGCCAGCATCAGTTGTTGAAATCCAGAGGGACGCTAGGCCTACCAAAGACGTCAGGAGCTCTGTTAACATCTCAGTTTTGAATTTCTATGTACTACAAGTCTGGGTTCATCCACCCAACATGCCAACTTCTGAACTAGTTGCCTAAACTCCTTTCTAGTCAATGGAGAGAAGCAGACACTTCCAGGGCATGAATCATCTCCTCCTACAAGAGACATGCAGAGCAGTCAGACCTGCCATGCCCAGAAGTGCCTGTTCATCTCCCCTGACTGTAAAGAGAATATAGAGCTGTAGGCATCTGGCACTAGGTGAAACGAATCCCACCTTGGCAGCTTAAAACAAGTTTGACACTAACAAGCCAGACAACGCTAGAGAGGGAAGTGATACCTTTTACTTGAATAACAGAGAGTTGGGGGGAAAAGAATGCTTCTGAGTGTACTATCCCCACTTCAAATAGCAGGGAATTGGCTTTTGACAGGCTTATTGTTTAGAAAGGCATCTCACAGCTTGGTAGTCTATAAGAAACACTTCTAACTTTCTGAACTTGGAGCTGCTGTTTATGAAACACATCAAACACAAAGCGCGACCGCAGACTGAGAACAGAACATTGGTAGGAGAGAAGAATGTCAAGTGTAGAAAGAGAGGCACTGACTGAGAAGATGGTTAGTAGGCAATTTCTGATCTCTGTGAAGCTGTGAGTTTGTGGTTTCCCAGGTATGATCTAAAAATGGCTTTTAATTATTAAATCATTTCCTCCTAACTGCTTGCCAATTCTTTTATTGACTAACATTTCAGAACAAAGGCAAAGCTTCATCATGCAGACATTCATGCAAGTTTGGGATCTACTCATAGGTTTAGCAGATTTTAAGGATTTGCAGGTTAAAGACTAAACAGGACAAAAATGACATGAAATTTCCAACAACAGAAATCCCATTGTTGAAGGCATTGTTCTGTGCTTGTGCTTTGTGCCCCAGAACAATGATCTTCAGTGTTTCAGAGACACCTGATAAGAATTTGATAGAGTTTGATTATTGATTCTGTAACACTTCGAAGGTCAGCATCATTCCACTTTAATGGACTGGCTGCATGTTCCTGATAAGTTTGGGCAAAGAGAGATGTTGTTCAGGGTGTTTTCATGCAAAGACTGTAATTTGCAGATTTTCTCTTCTGTGTTCCCAAGAAAGGTACTCCAAAGACAGGGATGACATTGGGCAAAAGCAGCAAGCTTTGACTTAGAAAATAAAATTTTTCAGCCCCTGCAATTTGATTTGACTGAAATAACCCTTCAGGGATGTAATATATAATGAATTCTCAGACAGTAAAAACAAAGTTCTACACATTAATCCAGCATATTTTCATGTTAAGTGTCATATTAACTTTATTTATCATAATAAAAAACACTAGTAAATGAAGCTGATGTAATATTCAAAAAGGCCACACTGAAATTCCTTTCAATGTATTTTCAATAGAGCAGAGGGAAGGCAAGTGAGAAAGGAAACACTTACTGTTGTTGGGCCCCACATTGTTGGTTTCCACGTTGTTCTTTTCTTTTCTTTTTTTTTTTTGCAGAATTGATGTAATGATTTAAATGTTTTCTTTCCCCCTGCTTTTTTAAGATGCTTACAAATTCCTCTTCCTAGGAACAAAACTCAGCTCCAGCAGCTCAGAACCTGTGAGGAGATACAAACATGACCTAGATGCAGCCTGCTCTTTGTGCATGAACAACTAAAACAGCAATCCAGGCATGCACAAACAGTGTGGAAAGAAGAGTCTGATGAGGATATGCCACAGGTGTCCAAGGGATTAACTTCTTTTAAGTTAGGAAACACAGTAACACTACTTTCAAAGAACAAAGTTATTCTCACAACTGATTATGAAAGAACCAGTATTGTAAGGTCCAATGTTCTTAAATGTTACCTGGTATTTACACTTCCTCCCTGATGTTTTCACTTGCTTTTGAAAGTTATAACATGGTTTGTCAGCATTTTTGGACTGGTTTCACAAAGAAGAGTACTACCATTTTGTTATACAGTAAAGTCTTTGAAGTTTTGAAGAAACCCAAAATACTTTTATCTAGCACTTCTAATCACTGTTCAGAGTCATCTATGGACAATTTTACTCATCTTACATGATTTTTACATATGAAAAAGATTTTATAGTAATATCTAATGACATGAAGTATAAGTCTACATCACAGATGCACACCATCACAATGTTATCATTTAATGTTGCTCTTGCATTTCTCGCAGCATGCAATAATATACCAATGGCTAATGAATTAACAAATCCCCACCGTGCATTCATGACTAGCAGAATGACACCTTCATCCCGGCATGCTTGTTTGACACTTGCTCCTTCACAGCTAGAAATCAGCACACTGACCAAATGTTTGGTTTCACTTTTGCTGCCAGTGGCCACTTGGGGCAAAATTGAACGAATAAGGACTGAAACATTACTTTGAAATCATGTTAAAGCATCCATGACACCAGCTTTCTCACTTGGAAGATTAGAGATGTCTTCAGTAACCGGCTGAGGCAGATCTCATCAAACCTTAGAAACTAAGGGACTGAGCAAGAATTACTCTCTGCTGTTATTTCACTAAGTACTGCAAGATGTGGTCTCTGCCCTGTGCTCTGTAAAAAGCAGGTTAAGTGAGCACCATCTATGGCCTTCTGATGCTTTCTTCTGAGTTTGAATGTACCTGAGCTTGTAAAAATGTTTCTTATGTACTATTTCAAAACCAAATACAACTTGCCATTTCCTATTTCCTGTTAGTAAAACCATGCTAGTTATCTAGAAAATCCAAGTTATAATTTACTCAGCGCAAAACACACAGATGATAAACCACAATGATAGAGCCTCTGCAAAGCTTCTTACTAAAAATACTGAGAGGTCTGCTGTTTTTCCATCACAAGCAATGCAATTAGAAGTGAGACATTCTGGGAAGGAATATTTGAAGATGTGAACATGTAACAATTCAGATGCTCAAGTCTTATTCAATTATAATCTTGACTCACTGAGAAATCTGAATTTCTATGCAACACGTTAATACAGATATTTGTCTCTTTTGAATGATTTATGTGATGCACAAACCCTTTCTTGCTTGAACTTGACAAAATTATTAGTACCCTTCCACCCAACAACCATGCCCTGAAAACATACTAGACAAGGCTGCCATAAATAAATGGTTCTTCTTTAAACACTTGGTGTTTCTGAACTCCCTCTACATCCTCCCAATCCCCAGGACAATGGGATGGGAAGCAAAATTCTGCAGGATGCAAAAAATATTAAAACTGTTTTTATCAAGCAGTTAGCAACCTCAGGCCTTTTGAATATAAAAGGTATTCCAAAGAGAGACAGATATTTCATTACAAGTTAAACGGAATCAGTTATCCATACAAGCACTGACAGAAACTCATTTTCATTGCTATTAAAAGACCTGGTCAAATAAAAAATGTTCTGTGCATTTGTGTTAATGATTTCTCAGCCTCTCTCCTTATTCGCAGGAGCACTTCTCAATAATCTTATTTATTTCTTCAGATAATCCAATAGGTGTCTATACCATCTCCTGCAAGAGATTATGCATGGAGAGGGCAGTTTCAGCTATTCCCACACTGTTCATTTTCATCTGCTCTATTCTCAGCCATTTAGAGTAGAGTCTCTGTGCTTTTCCCTCTGTCCCATGGCTTGAATTATGGTATTGTACAACTAAGCACAGAGCTTGTTCCCCTGCCTTGAACACAAGGGCTGTGGCAGAGTAGTTCTGCTAACTCCAAGGGACACTTCCTCCAAGTGAGGGCTGCAGAATCCAGTTGTATAGGACCACGTAAATTTTTTAAAGGAGAATTCTTATCGGAGGTTGGTCAGTAAGCAGAGCCACAGCTGGGGTGATGGACTCAGTAAAAGATTTCTACCATTTGCTTTGGCAAGGGTAAAACTACATGAATAAGAGCTCAGTGACCTCATTCCCTTTGTCTGCTAATTAGAAACAGCTCACTCCCTTCTAAGCCAGAGCCAGAACAATTCGTGTGAGAGGGACAGTGGAAAGAAGATTGGAGCCAACTGTGATCGATCTGCTTGTCAAGAGAAAGAGCAAATGTTCCTGGCTGCTAGAGGTACTGGGAAATGCCACACTGAAAGAACATGAAACCTTTACCTGACAAAGGAGGACTCCTAAAATAGTCAGGGTTTCCTTCTTTATTGTCAGTGTCACATCCTACTAATACGTGCACAGATCGTTCCTTCCAGGAACAGAGCGAACACAGCACCCAAACTATTACAGCAATTAGGCATGAGAGCACTGCCTCTCTTGCCAAACAGACACAGCCCAGTACAGATCTCTCTTGCACCACATGAATCCCAGCTCAACCCTGGCTCTCCTGCCTTGTACCATGCAGCTCCAAGGCAAATCAGATCCTTCAGTTATTTCCCCTGTCCTGTCCAAACAGACAAGGGTGAGCATTCTGCACACACACCAAGCCTTTGCAATGCGTGTCCCACTGCAACGCATACATAAAGACAAAATGAGACTGAACAGTGTCAATAAATTAACACTCTTTAGGAAGTGACAGACTAAGGCCAGATGTGGTATTAGGATTTACGAATACTTCACTGAGTCAGAAATGTTTCGTTTCTTTCCTCTCATTCAAGAACTAACATAAAGAGAAGGAAATCAGTGTAGAACCAAGAGAAAACACTGCATTGCAAGTTAATTGCCATGGGACCTGGGAGAGATCGCACTGCCAGAACACCTGAGATTGAGCAGCCATGTCACATTTTACACAGGAATCAGCAATGCCACATGTGCAGTTGTGCATCTGGAGCACAGGTGTTCAGTATTTACTAGCTAAGTATAGCTGCTGCCTTCAAAAGAAATTACATACAACTGCTCTGCAGCCAGAGGAACAAGCAGTCCCACAGGCTCAACTAATCTTTTCCAGTAGGGTAACTGCCAAAGTCAGAGCCACTACTCTAACTCCTCTTCCAAAGTGATGAGTCACTTGGAGACTCTCTACCCTGGTCTACAGATGGATGAGGGGAAAAGTATTGCTAAACTGGAGAGACCACAGCTAGCTGAGTCACTCCATCCTACGCCCAGATAAGCAGAGAAGATTCTGAAAGTTCATCAGGTCCTTTTAGCTTTGTTTCTCCCAGGCTGGTATTCTGGATGTGCAGTATGAGATGTCTAATTTTCTAAGATCTTTGCAGATACAGACATGACACTAAGGACACTGATGGCAGTATCATCCACAGCTGTAAGGGATGGCAAAAAGCCCTAAGCCTAAAAGATTAGGAACCAGTCAAGGGGCCATTGTTTTTTGGTCAGCTCACTTCTGTCTCATTTTACATCACCATCGTGATGTTGACTAAGACTGAAGAAGGATAACAAGGCTCATACCTCCACAGTAGCGCACAATTCTGAAAAGGTATCTTCAAATCCAGCCTCGCGCAACATGTTTTGAAGGAGAGGCCACCTTCTAGTCTGGGGTCAAAGAAGTGACTCCTGGTAGATTTAGTTATTCTATTTTTCAACAAAAGTGCAATAAAATGTCACTGCAGTGAAGTTTCTTCTGTTCCTTCTTCATCCTCCATTAACAGAAGTGGTAGGAAGAAACAGCCACAACACCCTGAGAGCTGTAGCTGCAGCAAAGCTGGTACCATAGCTCCACGTGAAACCTGTCCCTTGTCACAGGATGAAGAAAAGGTGAATGTTCTAAAATTTTCAGGTTGCATGAGGGAAAAATGAGAACATGTTTACATGTGAAGTGATCATTTAATAAAACCTTCTCAATGGTTTCACAGAATAAACAAGGGAGAGTTTGAAATGTCCCAAATGACACTAAGGGCACATTCAAGGTCTGCTATTTCAGACCCCCATCTTGATCCAAAACACCTGGAAAAATATACTTTTAGCCCAAGAAACAGGCTGCAAAACAGTTTCCACACATGCTCTCATTTGCCAGCAAACAGCCTTACATGGCTTTGTTTCAGAGACATATGGGTTGTATGAATATTCACAGTAGGCAAGAATTTAATCAGTGATATGAGCTGTGGCCGTGGGGCTGCCCACCCCCTCCCCCTGGCCAGCTATCAGCATCTCTGCTGCAGTTATTGCCCTTATGCCCCTGACAGCTAGAAACTTTAAAAATGCTACCACACACCTTCACCTTATGAAAAGAGTTGTGTGCTGTTATGTACACTGATTATGCCTGCCCACACACATGGCAAAATGCTCTGGAGAGAGCTCAGGTCACTAGAAATATAATTTCCCATATAAGTTGCTGATTTAGTTGTAAGCTCTTGGAGAATACCAGATGGTATGCACAGACAAAGTCTTGGGGTTAGCATCATGTCTTCAGGTATTTCGAGAAAACCAGCCTCTCACATGTAATCATTATGAAAAATCACACTTTCAATATCCTTTCCTTAGTATGTTTTACTCACTCTTCTTACACAGCACGTAAACACATGAACACTGTGCTGCACGCTTGCCAGCTGTGAATATGATCAAAATGCATGTCAAAGTTGTGGTTATCCTACAATTACTGAAAACCTGTTTTATGGGATGCAAGAGCCATCAGCTAACTACCTAAGTACAAAGCTAAGGCATAAGGTGCATGCAGGTTAATCATACCTTAGAGTTACTGATATTTTGTATGGTTTTTATATTGTGGCCCAAACAACCCACACCAGATTAGCATGCTTTCTTGTTGGACAGCACATCCACTTGCAAAAGGACAGTCCCAGACAGATCCTGATCTGTGTATCGTTTATCACTGCAAACCATCTGGAGGACTAGGTATCAGCCTTTGCTTTCAAAATGCTCTTAGCAGTATAAAATTGGCAGAGCCACACAGATGCCTCTTTCGAGTTCAAGGAATGTTGAAACCAAGAGTGAGAAACGAGGCCATGACAGGAGTCAGGGAAACTGGAATCAGATCAAACATAAGGGCTCCTAGGACTGCACTGGTCTGGAGGCAGTTAATGGGAAAGGCCAAAAGCTGTCCTTTTCTGTTTCACCTCCTTCTCAGAGGGGGAGGAGGCAACCTTCCCAAAAGGGTGACGCAAAGAGGTAATAATCACGTGAGCATTTAGGAAAGGATTATCTGAACGATGACAGAGGACAATTGCTAAACAGTGGTTAAATACATTCTCAACGTGGAGATTCTCGTTGTAGTCTTTTTGCTACAGCATAGATTGGATATAGGATTAAATGTGATCTTTTAAAATCCCCACCATCTAAAGTTCACAGGTGTCAGGTTCTGGCCATCTTTACAGTCCCTGACAGAGAGATTCCTCTTATTTGGGCCAAAGGAACATAGATTACCTGAAACCATACCTCTAGTATCTTCAACAGTTACAGGAAAAACAGAAGGCAAAGGCTTGGGGAGACAGCTCTATCCTAGACTCTTTCACACACATTTAATCCCCACCTCAAATAAAACCTTGCATCATTGTAAGGACCACTCCTCTTCCCATTGCTAGAGATTTTATAGCTTGCTGAATACAAATATCCTCCCCTAGCAGGAGACCAAAATTAATCTCTCCCATACAAAGTAAAAGTTCAGTGGACTTACTTGCATAGCTTCCTTTCTGTCTTTCAGAGTTAGACCCTTTCTCCAGTCACATGCTATTTATTTTAGCCTGAATGTTAATTTTCTCCTCTATGGCAATTCAGTGGGTATTTTCATGTGTTTTTCACTGGTAACTGGAACAGGAAATAGTAATAAGTAACTTTGAATGCTGGAAAAAAAAGACGACCAAATATTTTATTGACTATACACACATGAACATCTATGTTTTAGGTGATTTCCTAACCCAGTTAGAGGGCTGCATAATCATTCAGTGCCACAGCATATGTCCACACAGTAGTATTCAGGCCAGGAGTTAAGAAACCACATGCTTGAGCTGGATGTGGATTACTGGCATGGGCTGGGGGTGGTTGTTCTTCTTATGACTACATAAGCCAAGATAAGAGACCATCTTTCCATAGAGTTTACATGGTATCAGCTTTCATCAGTATCTCTTATACAGAATATGACATGACCTAAGGACCTCCCTAACACATCCCAAAGCACTTCAATGTGCCCGGCAGCCACTTGGCTGTATTAAAGCACAGTGTGGATTCTTGCCACTCCTGGGAGACTTCCCAGGGTCTGCACCTCCCTCCAGAGTCCCTTCATTAGTCAAGGACTGGCTTAGCACATGCCCTCTTAGGCAGAGCTCAACGCATTTCCCTCTGCCTGGCCAACTCTGACAGGGACCACAGAGACAGCGTGCGGTGGCCCTGCTTCCCCCTTTCTTCTGGCTGTACGTTGGTACCGCAAGGATGGACCTGTCCCTGTACTTGGCAAAGGGCAGGGAATGCTCCATACAGGGCACTGGTACAGAGCAACGCTCCAGGTCCAGTCTGCTGTAGCCTCCCCTATGGGAAAGTTAATCACCAAAACACAGACCCCCAAGGGCAAGAGTACTGGCCCAGTGTGCAAGCACAGCACAGTCAGAAGGTATACAGGCATGCTTTCTCTTAGGATTACAGTCACACTACACAGGCCAGAGGGGCCTTGGATTATTTATTTTTTTCTCCATATGCTCCAGTATTTCCTTTCCAGTAAACGGCCTAGAGGACTGAAAGCTGCTGAGGGTTCTAAAGCTATCTGTAATTTGGAAGCATTTTAAGAAACCACATCACATTGCTTTGACTTAGTGTTTACAGACAGCCCTCCAGCCATCAAGTGCTGTTTACAGCTACAGATTCCACTTTTTCAAGATGTATCCTACAGTACTTACACCACTATAGCCTTGTTGACGTCTTGGTAGTTGAGATCAATGGGCTTGATCCACATCTTTAACACAGCGCATTTTCTACCAACACAAAGAGTGACATTGGACCTGTGCACGCAGCAAGTATTGTCACACAGCTTGTATCTGGACAGCAGAAGAGATTGTGCTATTTCTGATGATGAGATACCTGAATTTTTTCCCAAGTTTATTCACTGAGAAACAATGGTAATATTTTGCTATGCTGAAACTTGGCAAATTCAATGCAAATTCACCAAATATTTAGGGGGTGGGGGCTTTATTAGTTCCAGCCTATGAACCTTTTCTCTTTTAGGTCTAAACACTGTCCCACAGGCTTAATTTTAAGCTTATTGCTATGTTCTGTCCAGCATTTAGAACAACACAAATCAGAAGAGGGGATACAATCTAACAAACTACACAAACATGCCTGGGAGATTACTGAACGCCCAGGAATTTCACATATGCTGAAATTCTCTGAAAAATAATAGCTGTTTTAGAGACCAGATTAATAATAAAAACGTGCTGTTTACAGCACAAAAAAAAGTAACCATAGCATTCAAGCAATTCCATATGCACACTCATTGCATCCTATTTTCAGGAGAGGCGGAATCAAGGTGGAAGACAACTCACAGAACAGGGCAGGCTTTTAGCTAGACAAGAGAAGCAAATAAAATCAGGTACAAGTGTTCAGTATCATAACATAGTTACCAATGGCATTTCCCAGCCAATTACATGATTTCAGAGGTTGGATGTACAGATTTTTGGCCAGAGTCCTGATGTGAACTTTATCTGTCAACATACCACGTTGACAGAAAGTCTAAGTAAATTCCTCTCCCTTCGCCTAGGATTCAAAGTGTTCCAAGTGGAGATTGTGGGTTTGGCTCATCACTAGCTTCAACATCTGTGAGGCTGTCATATGTTGAATGCTTTGTTATAAAGCAAAACTCTTTATTGCCCAAGTTTATGTTGTGCTGAGAGATTTTACTAAGAAAACTAGAGGTCAACAGTGAAATATTCTGAGCAGCCAGCCAACAACCACAACATTCATAGCAAGCGAAGGAGGAGTGCTATGAGAGTTTACAGGGAGCAGCTATTTAGTTATGCTGTGCAGAAAGGAAACTTAGTGAACTGCACTGGGTCTGGCAATTTGGGATCTCTTTCTGCATGATTAGAGGAAACTACATATAAATTTATGTCTCAGCTGCTCAGCTCAGACTTAAGAGACCACAACTCAATCATCTTTGAAAAGAAAAGGAAAGTTTAAATGAGTCTAACAAGGGTCAAAGAAAATCTTGCAATTCCTATTGCTACCTACTATAACTTTGCACAAAGCTTGTTCACAAGATTAGATGCTCCTCTCACTTCAATGTTGTTCACAACTGTAGTTGAATAGATCTTTGCCTGGACAATCTGACAGCTCTCTCTACAGTCAAGTGCAGATCTTTAACAAGAGGGGCAGGGGGAGCTTTAGCGAGTACCTTGCATGTACCTACACTCTGCATCTAAGCACAGCAGTAACCATAAAATTCATAAAATCCTCAAACCTAAAATTCAGAATATACAAGTTTTTATTACCAAGTCACAGGTATCATTTCCACATATTCCATATTATCAATTTAGGTTGTATTACCAGTAAACTAAACTGATGTCTGCTATACCTATCTTGTAAAAACCTTCCGTTCTGCAAGTGTTCACCCAGGTGGACAGAGGGGCATTGCTTCTAACCGAGAGAATTCTGCCTGAGAGTTGTTTTAAGCATTAGCTCATTCAGTCTTTGTATGATTATATGACAATGCAGGAGAATAAAGTAAATCAATGTTCATCATTATGACTGCAACTGGACATTTCAATAGGTGCGTTTTCTTCGCTTACTCAAGCCAGTTCCATACATCAGGATATGATCAGTAGTCGAAGCTAAGCTTCAAGCAATGAGTTATGTTAGTAAAGGCATTATCATTACTCCCTCTTTTGTGGGATTCACTTCAATCACTCCTATTCCCATTAGATCATGCCCATACTAGAAGCGCCCAGCAAGAGATTTTCTAAAGTCAAACCACACTGCACACAGTGGCATATCTACACAAGTCTAGTACTAGCAGCATGTTTCTCAATTTCTAAAGTATTTGTCCATTTCTTCTCTATAACTTTGCTCAGTTTGCAGCAATTAAATGCCAGTCACAGCATTATTTCTGAATTATAATTCAAAAATAGGATTTCCTTTCTATTGTGGACTACAGACATTGGCCACAAGCCAACACATGTAGCACATTACATGTATGCCAACAAAGCAAAAGAGGCAAAGAATCCAGATCGCTGTGTCCAAACGGCATGATTATTCTCCTCCTGTCTGAAGGGCAAGAGGAAACCCTGCTTCAGTCCACATAAGACTATTAGATTTGCTTGCAATCTTCTTACTGACTTCAAGTTCAATATATGTAAGCTCTTTGCCAGATCAGGTGATCTGGTAGTTAAACTCATTCATCAGCAAAGATGCCAACTTTTAGAGTAAAGAATTACACTCATTGTGGAGAAGGCCCTCCTTTTTGGAGGGGTGGATTTTTGTAAGCTCTTGCATCAGATCTAGATAGTACCTCACAATATAAAAATTAACAACTTGGAAAATAGTACATTATAGTTTCAATGCACAAATGAACAAAATTTCAGCTTCAGTAGGAAGTGGAAAAGTTTGGTATCATGTGCTGGAGCCTTAAGTAAAGCATTGTCCAAAACCATACCATATTTCTAAAAGAAGTAAATGGCCAAAAAGTAAATGGCCAAAGGGCATTTGTCCCTTAAAATGAAGCAGTAGTATAGCCATTAAGGGCACACAGAGTAGAGAATCACTTTTCATAAAGAACTTTTATTTTTGTTTCAAAACTTGTGATCCATAGAAATACAATAAAATCAACATGTACACAAAACAAACTTTGGTTCAAAGAAATATTTAACATCTAAAACTTCTGAGGTACAAAGGCACAAGACCAGGCACCCAAACATACTGAATCACCCACAGCACTGTTTGCACCACTTCTGCTGGAAGTTGTGAGGACTGAAGGGTAAAACGAGAAAGATGGCTGGGGGATGAACAGGGATAGAGAATTAACAGCAACCAAAACACAAGTATGTGTACAATACCATTTGCTTTCACTCACAGGTGTTACATATTTTGTTGGCCCTTTTGGATAAAGTGCTAGGACTCTTGGAGAACAAAAGATGGATCATTTCTTAGAAATGAACTAGAAGAACAAACAGTACAAAAGGATATGGAAGAAAAAAAAAAATGAAGGCCTGCAGCAGGTTGGATTTCAATCAACCTCTGTTCTCCCACAAGGTCTTAAGAATTCATTTCCTCTTTCATGAAACCATTTGTTCGAAACTGTGGAATAAGGACATTAAATTAGTTATCACTGCATACCCAGTCTGCATACATTACTGTCACCCAGACTGTGGGGTTAGATTTTACTTGGAATAATCTGAGGATCCTTGCTTATACTTCTCCTCTTCCCATTTAATGTAAAAGACATAAGAAGATTCAAAGGGATGGAGAAGATAGGATCTTTCTAATTGCTCAATTCTGGGGGCAACAGTAACTAGAAGTGTTTTCTAGTCCATCATCATTATAGATCAGTGTGCTCTGGAACTTCAGTGGGATGCCATAAAGCTTGGGGGTGGTGGGTATGGGAGTGGATGACACGAAGCTTGAGACACAAGCTCCTTTCAGCAGTCAGCAGAATTTCCTCACTGTCCAAAAACAGCTGGATAAAGTGGGAAACATCATTCCTTGTTCACAGAGTATGGACATCCAGGGCAAACAAGACAGTTATCTCCTGTTTGCTGTACAATATCAGATTGCTTGCTTCCAGGGAACATAGTAAGACTCATCTGGTCAGATAACATGATCAGGAAAGAGATATTTCCAGGGCAAACTAGAAGGGAAGTGCTAAAGGGAGGAACCTGAAAACACACCAATAGTATTACTCCATTTTTTTAATATAGATTTTATTCTGCGTATCACAAAAAACCCACTATTTCTTATATCTTTCAATTTTATCCTCCGTTCTTTAGCTTCATTATGCTCTATAGTGTCAGTGTTTAACCCAAAATTTTTGTTTTATTTACAGCAACTGGCACACCTTACTATCATGGTTGAAAGGCTTCCCACTGCACTTGATCTTTAAGGGCCCTCTCCAAAAGTATTCAAGCCCCACTCTTATAAAACTTACACATGCCCTTAAACTGTAGGGTGTGCAACACTAAGGTTTCTTACAAGGACGACTTCCCCTTCTACAGTTAAGGCTATGTAGCAGTTTCCATAGGAACAGACAATTCTAGTTAAATGATATTTCAAGTCATTTAGATGTAGATAAACTACACAAAACCAGTGACATTCTTGCATGCTTTGCATTGTCACTAACACGAAGAAAAATTCACTATGAAACATCACAGCTGAACAACATAGCAGCTTAATGTTGCATGATACTGATGGTGTGATTTTTCATTATGGCTGAAGGACTATGGTAGTTAAAATGGCAACATCCAGGTTATTAAATACTGTTGTAAAGATTCAGTATATCAGCAGCTTTGCATACATGCAGACCTTCAGGTCTTGTTCCTAAAGGAGTACTACTTACCCCATTTACACCCTACTAGGACCGGACAAGCTGCATGCCTCGTTCTATAGTCACCCTCACCACTTCTGAATAGATTGTACCAAAACACTGCTGTACCCTGAAAAGTGAAGTCAGATCTGGATTAGCCAAGACTTAGTCAACATAACTATTCAAGTTATAGTTAACAGGGGTCATAAACGCCTATGAACGCAGTAACAGGTGCTTGAACATAGGTCACCTGCTGACAGCCCATGAAAAGCTTAGTCCAAATTTATTAATTCAGTCATGTTCAGAGTGAAGAGTAGTCTTACCTGAACACAAGTCTTTTGTTAGAGAACTCCATAGAGAAATTGTTCAGATTATATGCCATAAAACAAGGCAGACTCCCTTGCAGTCTGCAAAAACCAGATACAATTGCCTTGATACATGGCAACCTGTTGATCAAGTTGCCATGGGTGTGTGTGGGTGGGAACACCCATGCTTTTGCCACATTAGCTGACTTTTTAAACATACGTGAGACTGTATAAGGTTACTTTTAGATGAGAGTTACAGGGGAGATGAGGGGAAAGCAAGTGGAACAAGTACAAAAATTTTACCTTCTTCGGCCATATTGCTGCCCCAAAGTCTGGGAAAACTGTAGCACCTCCAGCTTCTACATCGCTCATCTGAGAAAACAAGGTCAACACACTCCGTACATTTATGGTGCTTTTTGTGCATGTGGTCTCACAAGCCAAAGTGCCCCAAACCCTAACAGAGATGGATTTCTACCTGCACCTCTGAGAGGCACCAACAAGAAGATGCATTACAAGCAACATGAACTGCAAGGCAGAACAGAACCACTTTTGAAGGCTTTTATTTCAACTGAAGACTTCTGTTCAGCACTTCATCTAGTTTATGTATAATTTATTACAGAAATAGCCATAAAAGTTGTGCACCTGCAGTGTTAATAACCTAGCTCCTCTAGAACGAGGGAGAGGACTTCAGAATAAGTCAGTTTCAATAATTTCATTCCAGTTTCTTATGATCTAATTAGGAAAACATAAATGTCTTAAACCACACATTTCCTTACAAATTAAAACCATGTCTTTGGAACTGACTTTCATGATTTAGTTTATGCATCTCGGTCAACCACTTCAGACACTATACAAACTATTAGAAAACCTCACTTTTCTGCCCTGTTTCCATGATGTTCAACAGCATTATGCTACTTCAAGGACTTCGTGCCTCTAAAGGAACACTTCTCTGCTTTGCCCCTCTATACTCATGGAAATTTCACCTTATTTAATTCTTTATTGATGGATTCGCTATAAATTCCACAGGCTTGATCCAAAGCCCCCTGAAGTTCCTGGAAATACTCCTACTGAAACAGAACAAGTCTTGCCACCGATTTCAATCAGTTTTTGATCAGGTTCTAATTAAAAAGAAACAAATGGATCAAAATCCTACTCCCACCAAATTTAACAGTGGAACTACCATTAATACACTCCAAGTCTTCATATTTTCTATTTTAACTTGGATTTCTGTTTAAAGCAGATGTTATTACCACTTTGGTGTCCTCCTGCTTGGTACCTACAATAAAAGGGCATAAGATGCCATAGGCGCACAGTTTTTTGCCCCTTCCAACTAGAAAGCACATGCATGCAACTTTGCAAGTTAATTCCTGTATCTTAGCAACAAACCACACTTTTTAGTAGGGATGTGTGTGATATGCTCTACATGGGGCATCCTAATGGTAAGTTGCCTTTGACAATGTACAACTGGCAGAGAAGATGATGCATATCAACCTCAATCAAGGCTTATCTGAAAGTCTGATAAGCAAATACAGACTGAGGCAATCTAACGTTACAAAGCCTCTTCGCAGCAATCTGCTTTGCTACTACCTATCTTATTCTGACTCGTTTTAGAGATTTTTTTGCTCATATGCTGAGAATGGTTCTGGTTATGTTTTGAGCTGTGTTTCACTCTAAATGACAGTTCAGCAAAGTATTTCTTCATGGAATTGCAAATTTGAAGTTGTTTCCACTCAAAAGTTAGACACACCAGATTAGATGATCCCAATTACTGATAAGTATTAGGCTGACAGATAAAGTGTTGTCAGAACAAAACTACTGTCAAAATGCTAGGCCACTAATCTCAGTGGCAATTGTGTATATGATTCCAGTGTACATGGTCTGTAGGCTGTATAATGCAGGCACTAATGAACATTTTCAATCCTGCATTTGGAACCCATTCCCCAGTTGCACTGAATTTGTTAGCTTTGTCTTCATTCCCTAAAGTGACAGCTAATTCTAGCTTTTTGCAAACGGTTAAAATGGAGACTGCCAACAAATCACAACATCAAGTGCTGTCAAACCATAGCAGAAGAACATGACTGTCCTGCAGTAAACGGCTGAGAGTTGAGACTGCAGACATAGTACAGTGTTTGAGGAGCGCTCCAAGCACTGACCTTTGAGAAATAATCCAAATTCTCCTCTCCCACCAATGGAAATCCAATGAAGTCAAAGACTTCATAGTAGTGAGACCAAAAAGGGAAACTGGGCCTTATTCAAATTAGACATTCTGCACTGAGGTTAAAGAACACCAGATCCCTAATAACTCAAATGGGACAGCACCTGATGCTGCAAGAATAACGAAGTCCCTCCTTCCAGATGCCAAGAAGTCTCTACAAAACACCCGACTACACAAGCTGTAAATAAGATGCTACTAAAAGTTGCACTCAATGCATAAAGGATCATCATACTTACATAGTTTAAAAAAGTGGCCACACGATTTCCAGTCCCTAACCGCTTGAAAGCATCTGGTTCATCTTTCTATAAAATTAAATGAGAATAACTGCAAACTTCAAGCTCACAGACAGCAGACAAAGAGGTACTTACATAGTTAAGAAACGTCGCTAGCCTATTTCCTTCCGATTTGAGTGTGCTGTCAAAGGGTCGCTGTAACAGACAACAACTTTAACCCAAGTTCCGAACAGGCTCACGCTAGCGTTACATTTGTGTAGCTCTGCAGAAAGAACCTTAAGCTTGATTTAGAGTTGAATTTAAAAAAGTGGACAATTTATATAGGGCAGTATTAAAGCCATTACATATTGCAGCCAAACAAAATGCATAAGTGCATGCACACTGCACTCGGATGCTGTAAGGAAAAGTAGCCCTGAAGCAATCCTTAGAGCAGAGTAGAAGCAATGCTTTTAGGGCCTGCAGCATAGCTGATATCAAGTAGTCTAACGAAGTTATCAACAGGCTTATTGCACTGAACACCGATGCAAAGACAACTGAAGTCAATATGAAAATTCCTATCAACTTCAGTGTGTTTTAGATAAAACTAGATTCTCATAAATGTCCATGTAATACTGATGCTCATAAGAAATACTCTGCCATGAGAAAAGAAAAAACATTTTTGGCCAACAGTGAAGAATTAGAATAGCAATAATGAACTTAGGCGGTTGCCTGAGATTAAGGATCACATCAAAAAGATCAAATTGTCTTTACTCTGTTGAAAATGCTTTAAGCTCCATTTGTTGAAATGCAAGAGCCAGTCTGGGGGGGGGAGGGGGTGTGAAAAGGGGAAACATCTAGAATCCCAGTATGTCCCTGTTCCCTTCAAAAGATGCAAGGGAGTGTTTGTTTACATTGCTAGTAGTAACTAACTTCAAGCTTTTTGTTTTGTTTTGTAGTAGCACACCTCAATATCTCCTGGCTGAACATCAGAAATCAGTATTAGGAAAAACAAAAACAGCAAGAAAAACACAGCAGCCACCACCTCAAAATGTTGCAGTTGAACCTGCTTGAAGAATAAGTTTAAATAAAAGGTCTTCCCCCAAATGGATTTGCATTTGTATATGCAAATTCAATCTAAAAGTTCTACCATAAAAGCACTAAAATATAGAAGATTCCCCGGCTTCTATAACCACTGCAAAACTTAGGTCCAGCCATACATTTCTAGACTTCAATTTTGAAAGACTTTTCTGTAACTTTGAGCAACATCATAACATAGTTATTAACGTGTCTGAGAACTGCAGGAGAATAAAAAGCTGCAAGGCTCATCAAGAGATGGTAAGACACCGATGTCTCTGGATTTCAGTAATACCAAAATCTGCAATGCACACAGAGCCTGGAGGACCAGTGCAAACCCACAGCTAATCCCATGATTGCCTTGCCTTAACTGATGACTGCAGCCAAGGTTATGTTCCAAGTGGAGCTCTGCCCCAGCTGCCTAATCCAAAAGTAAAGACTATACTGGCCAACTTGACAGCTGAGCTCCTTGCGTTCAAAGGCTCTGAAGAAAGTTTAAGAGTATTTGTTTGACTCGGGAAACCAGGCAGTCTTAAAGTTAAACTGCTTTCAACAGGCCAAAGCTAATGAATACGAGGTTCCACAGTGTTGAAGTTAAGGTTCCTGCCCCCCCCCCCTTTCAAATCCAGTGTTAAGTATGGTGGCTTCGATTCTGACATGTGCTCAAAGTTATTGGGTTGCTCTCTGGGTGCAGGAATCTATCATAAATAGATTATATATTTTAAATTACTAGTTGCCATAGCTCTTCAGTATTACTGTGTTCATAAAGTGTTTAAGACGACAAATAAGAATTTGTCCCTGTACTCTCCCCTCTGTTGCCGCTAACCAGAGTGGTGGCTAGCTAGGTAGAGCCCCCTAGTGTAGATCCAAAACAGTTTCCACGCTCTCGTTGTAGCCCTGCCTTCCTGACCACTGAGCTGAGAAAGCTCTCTTCAGCCCACGTAGCTGCAGCCGTTCTAAGGGGTTTGCCAGCATGGATCTGCGACTGAAAGGTTGGGGGAGGCGAAGGGGAAGACTCTGAACTCAGCCAGCTCCTGCTAAATGCTTCAAGTCTCCAGCAAAGCATCAAGTAGCCAAACGAACAAAGGATTCAGACATCCTTGCTGAACTCAGGGGCTTAATGGAACAACTTGGTACATTGCAACCCTGGGCTCCCAGAGCTCAATTTCCTAATAAAGTAATTGAAAGAACATATTCAACTGCTACACTTAATGTCTCTATACTGTGCAAGGAAGCAAGGTGACAAAGATAAGTGGGCAGTCCAATTTGATCATTGTTCTTGAACTTAAAGCATCAGAGAAGGTATGATGAAGCCTCTCCAAAGGTCATTATCTATCTCACACAACTGGGCTCTAGATAACTGTTTTAATGGAAAACACGTTTTAATACAAGGGTTTCCCACACAGTTTTCTCCCAAAGCAATCCGTTTTCCCCCCTAAGGAGTAATTGAAAGTGTGATCTTACCCTAGAAAAATCGAAGTGTGGCTCATACTGCCCTCCCATTCCATAATTAGCAACCTACAGTGGTGAAGAAGGAAGCATAAACAAACATTGAACTGCAAGTGAGACTGTTGCAAAAGACAGTGTTTTCTCTCAAAGACCCAAAACATTCTTTGAGAAACAGCATTTTGTGGCAAGGTTTTCATCCATAGCATGTTTCAGTTCATTTTTCTTTAAATTGCCAGAAACAAGGTACACAGACAAGAAACATCTTAAATGATCTCTCATAACATGAATGAGCAGAAACAATCTTTCACTCTTGCTTGCTTTTCTTGTGAGGTAAAATACAAGTGCATTTCTCTAGTGTGTGCATCCAGTCTAGGAGATAAGCAGCCCAGAATTAGATTCTGCATTACACATGTATGATCCGTTACATACACACACCTGTCCAGGAACACAGAAGGCACATGGTAGTTTAAAACTGCCTTTTTGCTTGCTTAAGCTATTTGAAGGTCACATACTTCATAATTTAGAACAACTCTCAGGCTGCACTTAACATGTCTCCCAGATCAGCACAGTTACCCGGCTCCTGACAACAGCCGGAATCCAACAGCACTTCAGTCATGCTCTGAAACCAGAATTCAAGGAGCATGGAGAAAGAGGATGTGTCATAACTATTTTGGCAATGTTGTTCCACTTGTACTCTCCACTCTCACCCCAACAGAAGGCTAAGGATCAGACTTCATATCGGAATATAGCAGGACTATGAAAAATGTTTATGTCTTTGAAAGGTTTATGTCTGTGAAGAAGGCTCAGCTTTAACAGACTAAAATAAATGGTGAGCATGTCACTCAAAACAAGCTAGAGAGTTTAGAAAGTTTATTTTTTTTGTAAATCACAGAACCCTGCACATAGTTATCTCCTACTCTTTATATGGCCTTCATCCTTCTCTGCATGCCACAGAGGCAAAACAGGCACCTGTCAGGTCATTATGGCTAAATGCAGCTGGAACCATCCCTGCTCTCTTCATGACCACCTTCCTCACCTACTCCATGGGAACCTATGTGTTTAGTTAGCAGACAGAATCCCTAAGAGGGACTGGATAAGAGCCATGTCCGTAGTTATTCCTGTACAAACACTATCCAGACTGACAGCTAAGGACCAGACTTCATCCTGATAAGAAACATCCATACCAACCTGCAACAGTTCAGCCGTTTTCACTGTTAAGCCAGTGATCTGCTGCATTCGGCGATTCACCTTGGCCACAACAGGATCATCATCTTCCTCCAACCATGAGCTAGGATAAAGGAAAGGAAAGAATTTAAATGTGTAATTCTGGAATACTAGCCACAACTACTCATTTCTCAAAAAAGGATTGCTTCTGCCCTCAATCACATGGCTAAAAAAGCCATTTACCATGCATCTGTTCTGCAGGCTTTTGCTACTGGCAAAGTATTTCAAGTTTTAAGCTCTAGGTAGCAGATGAGGGCTGGTTGGTACAAAAAGCTTAAGGCTTAACTTTTCTGTATGCTTACCTTTTTGATACCCTGTAGCTAGCCACTGTAAGGACACCGGTTTTGGGATCACGTACTGTGGCTCGTGCCAGCTGTGTCAAAAACAAAAATCCCAATGGGGAAAAACCCATCAACTACAGATTAAAAATTAATTTCATCTTAAATTTATCTTTCATCTTAACCAAAATCAGCACCTGATGTTTATCCAATTTAAACATATCACTGGTTGAAAGTCACAGCTCCAATCTAGAGTTGGATCTTGTTCTAGAATAGGGCATGCAGAAATGCAACTGCAATCCATCACCTCTAGTAGACCCTGGAAAAAGTGTGACTGACTGCATAAGCCATGATATTCTTTAAATCCACAAGTGGACACAGCTTGCTGAACAGGTTTTGAAGGTAGTTTTCAGACAGCTGGAGTCAATATTAGCAAAAGGGAACAACAACAAAAATTAACAACATATGAATCCTAAATCCTTGGCAGAAAGCAAGTTGTTGGATACTTCATAAATTTAACCAGCCTGCGCCTCATGTGGACTAAAGAAATCAACCTCATTCTCAGAGATGAAAAATAACAGGTGATAACTTTTATGAAATGAGTTAAAAGTTACAGGGCACACAAAACTGCATCAATAGAAGGCTCCTCAGGACACGTCTCAACAACACTGTGCTCAGATTTTCCAGTTGCAAGATATCTGCAACATCTAATTCACAGAGACAGTTTGAGATAGTGTTATAACATTATGAAGATACAGTGCAAAAGTACGCTGTGTGTACCTACTAATCACTATTTAAAAATCATCACTGTTCAGCCACACCACTGGTCATGGCATAAGTCTGAAGCTTGGTAAGACTGATTAGGTTTGCTGCGGTGTCAAAGTGATAGACTAATGCTAGCACAACAGAATAGGTCACTTTGGATTTATACTTGCAACTGAGAACAAGAAGTCACACAATCCTTCCCTTAACTGCACCAACTCAGACCATGACCAAGTTTGCTTTTGCAAACCATTAACACTTCAAGTCATGCCCTCTTCCATCCACCTAATTACATGTCACAAACAACTTTTTTTGTTTTTGTGTTTTCTTCACAGTATGCAATCATGATTTCCTTCATATTTCCTCAGAAGGGTCTCCTCTCCAGCCAGCTTTACAATTCATATTAACTTCTCCCTGTACAAGAGCTCTTGGCACAACTATTCCCATAGTTCTGACTCAATCTAGTATTTTGTTCCAGACTTCTCCTGCATAAATCATAAAGGAGAGGCCAGGCTGACTAAAAGCATTTCATTCGTACAATGAAGCCTAGCTTTTGGGGATAAAGTTTGTCTTTCCAAACTTCTCATTATGCCCTCATTTTTTGAGCTTGTATATGCTTCCTGGCTTCCTGCACCTAGCTGTTGATCTAAATCAATCAGAACTATAAAGTGTTCATACAAGGGTAGTCATGCATACGCCTCCTTGGTCTGACAACAGAACGCTTCTCATTTCAGAGATGTAACATTCTCCACTTACTAGCACAAACAAATGCCGGTATCCAAACTACACCTCACCTGCTATAACACATTGATTAAAGGAAAAGCTCCCTGGTGGGGTTTCCTCTCTCAGGGAGGAGAGAGCAGCTTTATAATAATAATAATAATAGATGTTTACTGGGCTTTGAAGAATCATTGTGAAACACCAGATTGGTTAAAAGCTTCATCCTGATTTCCTCTTAGTTTTCTTCAGTTTGGCATGGGGTCCATTATCTTTTTCTTACAAAATTTTGTATTGCTGAAAACCTACAATAATGTGTTTTCAGAAGCATTCTCCAAGTGTCCTTCCATGCTGTATCTTTGTCTGTCCGGGCATGCCCATATCACGTGTAACCTCACTGCTGAAGTTCTGGATGTTTCCATACTTTCATGGCAGACCTGTCCTAATGCTATCCATACCAATAAAATTAAGAATTTTCTTGACCCTCCCAGTCGCTAGTAGCTGATGCAAGTCAGCCTTGATGTATTGCCTGTAAAGCTGGAACTGCTCTTTTGAACTGGAGTAAAAGTGACTGCATTTTGCAAAACAAGCATGAAACCCAAGATGAATACAGCTACTCCCAATCACGTACAGATGTTATTTTTCTAAAAAAAAAATTGGCAAATGTAAACTGCAGATAATGTTAAAGTGTTTGGACCCAAAAGTAGACGTTTCTTGCAACTACATTTCAGAACAAAGGAAGTCCTCATCTTTCCAAGCCCAAAACTAAAACTACTTTGAGTCTTGTCTGAAAGCTTCCATGATTACTGACTAAAACTTCCTGGCTGAAATTAAGCTATATTTATCAAGGACCATCTCATTGCAGGACTTTATTTTCCCTTCTTTCAGTGATACTGCTGAATTCAGAGCTACTCCTGCAACTGAGCTATAGACCAATTGGGGAAGTGGGTGGGATGGGGGAAGAGAGGCAGGGAAGGCAAGAAACCAAAGACTACAGTATTTACCTGCTTTCACCAGGACTTATCCCCGTCTTGCACTATACAGGTCACATGAACAAGAACTCCTCTGACATTAATGACATAATAATCAACGCTTACAGTGAGCAAGGTATTTCCACAAATAAAGTTTTGAAGACAGAGCAAGTCAAACAAAAAAGGTTGTTAACAGATGTTTTGGTGTGTGCTTAATTTGATAAACTAGATTAAATGACATGCTCCACTTGGATGTTTCCATTTTATCTGAAGCTCTTGAAGTTCCAGGAATAGTTTTACAGTATGATGTAACAGGAAAAAAATCTGTTTATGGAAGTGAGAGTCCTCACACAGACAGGAGTGTTCTGCCAGCACTCCTCATAGCTGGTACTCGAAGAAGTCCAACTTCATAAGCACACTAAATGAATTCACGTACTTAGAAATGGTTTGAGAAATTCATACTTCCTAACTAGATCTTTATGTTTACATTAAGAATTACCCTTCTGCACGTATTTGTGGCCTGGACTTTTAGTATCATGGCTTATAGCAGTAGCTAGAAGAATGCTACTGAACCATTCATAACTACATACACGCTTTTAATTTCAATTTCTGTCAAATCTGACAAGAACAAGTGAGCAAGACAATGTAATTATTGACCTTCAACTGCCATAAATGTCTTTTTTTGCTAGGCCTTTGTTGAAAGGCAACAGAGTAAGACAGACTTCTGCCAGGAGGGGGAAGAGGAAAAAAAAAAACACCACACACCCACCCCACACCAAAGAGCTATGGAAAAGAATCTCCAGCTTTCCCATTAGCTAGGTTCTTTCTTATTGTGTACAGAGAACTACAATTCACAGCATCGGTAAAGAGGTATTGCATTAAAACTAAAGTTCTCATTCAAAGCTGTTGCCTTTTGAGTTGGATCTACATGTAGGAGACAGAAGCTGTTGAACCTCCTTCTCTGCTTTCCAATCCAGGTGGAAGAGTCAGATTCAAAGCACTCTGGGAAAAAGACTGCACTATGCATTCATCCTCAGAAGTATTCTGCCCTTCCCAAGTGTCCAAAATTGTGGATTTTTAGAGGGCACAAAAGAATGCTCCACTGTACATTAATTAACTGTACTGTGTTAGTGCCAATGAATGCAATGCGCTGCTTCAGGAGAACACTGCAGTTCCATTCCTGGATGCAACCACGGCATCTAAAACACCTGGCTCTAAGCAGGTCTAGACTATAGTTTAAAACGGAAGTGGTGGATTCCAGGTTACCATAAGCAAAACCCACAAACCTCTAGATACTCTTCTACAGGACTTAAGAGACAAACCCACACACCAGGTATTGTTTCCTCATATTTTTGTTGGTATTTGGGGTCTTTTTGATTTTGTTTTAAAGTGGAGTTTACCTTTTAAAATGAAACTGAAGATATTTAGACAGCTAACTCCTACCACTGTAAGCTAGTCAGTCATCTACCTACCTTGTCAGGTCTGGTCCCTAATCTCCTAAAAGGCTCTTAAACCATATACTGAAAACTTTGCATAACTAAGCGCAATAATACATAAATATCTTCAGGAGCCTGGGCTTTACGGCTGTACATCACCAAGCAGTTTCAAAATCATTCCCTTAGGCTCACAGTTGCAGTGCATCATCTGTAGGATGAAACCAAATCTTTCTCAAATCCTTTGCCTAGTCTTTGCTAATAGAGATTAAAGCGCTGAATTAGCAACTAACATTGAGGTGAAAGAGCGGAAACTCACCCTTGGCTTAGCTAGTTGTTTGATTTTCTCAATTTCTTCATCAGACATGACATCATAGTATCGTACAATATGAGGGCTGTCCCACTCATCTTCTTCCTTAAAGGGAGCTATTAGCAGATGAGGGTTTCTGTTTCCATCATGGTACCTACAAAACAGCCTTTTCTGTCTTCGAGGTGTCTGAAATGGAAAATGCCAGGCAAGATGCATTGTTTGCTCAACCATTTTTCATGAACTTAAAGATATGCCTTATACCACAATACAAACACACTGGAAAAACAACCATGTCAGCTGACTATCAAATTTAGGAATTAAGCATGAGATTAATTCTGCTATTTACTGTGAATAAAACCAGCATATATTACGCTCTAAAGATACCACTGAGCAAGACCTGGACCACTAACCTCAAGGAGAGTGGAACCATAATAGGTTACAGATTAGAGAAACTCAGCAACTATGTAAGCAGCCRGCCGTAAAAATTTGGATCTTTTAACTAAGACTATGCAGATGGAACAAACACCGATTCTCTCCCCACACTGAGAATTAAAGCCATAATTGAAGAGAGGTACTAGAGACTGTTTGATCAAAACAGCCACCCAGAGGGATGTCTTTAAGATATGCAAGCAGGAAAGGATTAATGTGATTCCCTAGCAGTGGCAAAGCAAAGTTAACTCTCAGAGGAAAAAGCCCCTAGTATATTGATACAGCAGCATTTAAAACGGCTGAAAGTCAGGAGAATCAATTTTCAGCAACCTTTAAGAGGAAGAGTCAAGAGCTGCTTTTCTGTTTAGGATTAACAGCTAAAGATATAGGCCAAGATATAAGCAGGTACAAATCCCAGCATGGACAGAACTACACCTAGTTTTTCCAAAAAAATAACCAGTTCCACAGAAAGAAAAAACTTAACATGCTTTAGCAAGCTTGATCACCCTTATGCAGTAGCAATACAGACAAAGCCTTCCTTTCTCTTACCATTTTCACCCCTTCACCTCTGCAGAGGGCCTCATAGATATCACGCTCTGGTAAGTAGTCAAGAGGCCTCTCGTAGGCCCCACCTTGCACCACAGGTTCTGTTGGAGCCACTGTCTTATTTAGTGACTTATCTTCTCTCTCCTTCTCCAGCAATTTCTCAAAGTAACGGAGATTACTGCCTGCTCTCTCATGAGTACTGTCTTGGTTAGGAGGGAAAAAAGAAAATAAAAGTGACAGAACTAGTGACTTAACCAGTTCCTGAGACTGCGTAATACAAGGCTTTATCAAGACACTACAATAATTCTCCCCTTCATAAAGCATCATGAGGCAGCCAAAGACATCAGCTGCAGTCTGCACTGAAAACCAGCACTGCACAAGTTTCATCCTTTCTTTGCAAAAGGAAGCTAGGTATAATCCCGCAAGAGAAGTTGCTGGATGGACCTACGACAAAATTTGAATTTCAGGTAGGAAGGGGAAAAGGAATTTAGGGATCTTCACATCTCTCCTTCTCTCCAAGCCTTGTCTGTCCAATTCTGCCTAGGATAAGCAGACCTTAGAGCTCACACAGAGATCAATCTAGCTGTTGCACCACCACCACCCCCCGCCCTCCCCATTCCTCCAATGCTTCTCATCCATATTGCACAAAGACTGCAGTGGAGTCCCAGCCAGACTTCAATCCCAAAGACTTGCTCCAAAGTTTGAAAGCTCAAAGATAAGTGCTACCACTTAGCAGCCTAGCTCTAACGCCCATTTCTAGAGGTTTATAATAAGTTTTTATAAAGGAGGTACCACAGATCACTATACCATCATTAGACCTACCATTAGTGATTTATTACTGGATGTTGATATGAATCAATAAACACCAGATTTTTAGCCAGCATAACTAAGGAATAATTCCCTGTTCACCACTAAGTATTTTTAGACATGAGTATCTAGAACAGTTTCCCTTTCCACCCTACTGAACTTGCTGTGTTTATCTTACGTAATTAATCCAGAAGGCCATAGAAGTAACCACTCAATAGAGCATAGGCTAGTATTAGCTAGAAAAGGAAGGTTAAACCAAGCAGAGGAAGTTGCTGCTTCCAGGAGGGATTGCCAAGCCTGTTTCACTGTATGGTGCTGATAAGGATTTTTGTTCTGCTATCAGTGCGCTGCCCCATTGCAAAGTGAGCTGGATTCAGTACCTGTTCATATTCCTGTAAACTTTAATCTATGAATTCCAGTTTCTATGGAAATTAAACTGATATTTAAACATTTTTTAATAAAAAGGCTTTACCTACTCTTGGGATGTAGCTAACATCTGGATTAAAAAACACATAAGTAAACAACACAATAGACTAGAACTCTTAACTGGAGAGGAGAAACCTTTCCAAAAAGCCCCAAAAGTAGGCAAGACAATTCTGTGGAAAAAAATGCTTCTCTCTTTACTCAATAGAAAGCTGAAAACAGACCAGGAACAGGCAAGCTTAAAAATATATATATATATATCCACTAAATCCACTATATGTTCTAAAACCTCTGAAATAAATACTTTAAAGTCTCAGGCAAAGTAGTCTCCAGGCATCAAACAGTGCCTGCAGAGAGGGATACAGAGAGGAATCTGACAAGTCAGTAGGACTTGACCCAGGAGGCAGTACTCTGCTCAAGTCCATGGTGGCCTTGATCTCCACATGAGATAGCCCAGGTTTTAACAGTTACTAAACACAACGTCTCAGCACACCATAGCACACAGGTACTTCAGTCAGAGACGTTTAGTCTTTAGGTAGTAACAGCGTGCACTACAGGACACACTGCTGAAGACGCTTCAAGCAAAAGCAGACTGTTTTTTTCCCTCAGGATCTATGCCTATTGTAAAATACGGCAGAATACTCTTCCAGTCAACTCTCTATTGTGTTGACTGTGCGCGCTCTTGGCTCTGTTGCTTTAGTGGAATAGTGGATCTTTTGTTCTTACCAAGAGATATCAGACGTCTGGTGAGCTCCGTGGCTCTATGCAAATCCCCAAACTGGAAAACAGCATAGCTGAGATAATCTAGGATCTCTACTTTGCTGACTGTTGTATCCTCCCCTTCATCATGCTGTTTTAAGGCTTGTTCCATCCAGAGTACTGTATGATAGTAGTCTCCATCGTTGTAAGCAGTCTTGCCCATGCCAAAGCAGTCTCCCACTGTCAAAGAGGATCTATATTTTGTTCCTGACAGCAAAAAGAAAATTAAGTAATCCACACAAACATCCTTGTCTTCAAATACTAGGAGGAATAACTAAACAGACATTTATCATCCAAAAAGGCTTCTAAAAGACAATGCTCGGACAATATTTTAAGTTCTACACCAAAGTGATCACCTTCAAGAATCAAAGGCTACATTGTCATAATTCTATGACATTAATTCCTGTGCAAACCAAGAGAAATTTAACATGAGTCAGTGTTAAATTATTCTGTTGCAGACAAAAGCAGAGCAGCCTAACAGCTTAGCTGACTTTGCTGAACCTAAGAATTAACAGAGTTAGATGATTGGAGAAGCCTGGCCATATGTAGAGCTAGCTAAAAATACTTTTTTGCTTTTTACTGGAGATTTTAATAAGGAACATGTTTGTGCATAAGCTTCTTACTGATTGTTATTTACAGACAAACTAGGTATCCAATTAACTGTTTCACTGTGCACAGATTCCTGCTTGCTCCAGCTAAGCAGATGCACAGGTAAATGAGTTTTAGAATTAAAGTTTGTTGTTAATCACCTATGGGTAACAACTACAACTGTGTGTTGTGAAGTCGTCTGCCCACACTACTATTTGTTGCTAACAAATCTCTTATAAGCAGAAATAATAAACGTTTACCTGGGCTCAGCTGCCAAAACATTGAAGCATTACAAAATATCTATATAGATTCCAAAACACCTTTCTGTGGCATATACTGTCAGCCCTCATTTCACAGATGAGGAACAGAGGCAAAGCGATTCAACCAAAGCCCCACTGGAAGACCAGAGGGAAGAAACAGAGTCACACTTCCTAAGAGCCAGCACAGCAACATATTGTGAAGCATTCTTTTTTCCCTTGGATTGCAAGTTCTCTGGGACATGAAGTGCCCATTTTACTTGCTTACACTGTAACCAGTACAGTGAAGACTACAGCAGCTAGCACAAGAAAGTTTGTCTTCGGTATTAGTAATTAGTGAAAATGGCATTTTCTTTTTAGAGCAATAAAAAAATAAAATAAAAAGCTACTTGAACTGGTCACTGCAGACTATGGCTGCCTGGCCTGGGTGGAAAAAACCTGGAGGTTGTTCTCAAATATTCAGATAGATACATCCAAGTGTCTAAATCTCAGATTTTTAGTTCCATGGCTCTTGGATGCTTCATCACTACTGAAAGAGGACTTTGAAGGAGAGTAGATAAACATCTCAGAAGCGCCAGGATGCTGCCACCTCCTTTTCTGAAGGGCAGAGGGGACCCTTGTGCAATTACCTGGTAAGTTACCTCGAGAGAGAGTCTCAGGATCCAGTTTGTATGTGTCCTGCAGGCGCATCAGAGCCTTTGCAGCTCCAGTCTCATCTTCCTCAGTTGGAAAAAACTGACGCTGAATTGTGAGATTTGCAATAAAGCCTTTGCATTAAAAGGGAAAGAAGTTGTTACTGCCAGAGTTTGAATGAATTAAGAACACACACAATATCAGATAAAGTAGATGTTCCCTCTCTTATGTTAGTTTTTGGAAGAATAAGAATCAGAGTCTAGGTTTAAACATAGAGCCTCACATCAGGCCCTTGAGTTATATAAACATTGCTTTCCACCCCATTTTAAAGAATTACAGCTCAGAAAAGAAAAAGGCAAGAGAAATAACTAAAAACGCAATTTTCTTGTGCTGCAGTTACTGAAGTATAATGCGAATCTAATAATCTTCAGTTTCCTGTAATGTCTTTCCAGCATGAAAACTTAACAGCTTCCCTCAGTTCTCCTTTTGCAATATCCACAGAGACAACTGCAGATCATGGCATTCCACAATGATTTCTGCTCCGCACTCCACCAACCTGTTAAGCCATAAGTGATCTGAGTCTCAGCTCAGGGGACACAGACCCTGAGCCAGGATCCCCTACGCAGGATTTTAAAGGGCTTGTTATCTGGTAAGAGGCTTTTAAACCTAGCAACTAAAAGAACAGGTCACATGAAGAAATAAAATTAAATGTACTATGCAAATAAATCAAGGTTGTATAACAGGTTAGGGGGCAGGGGAGAGAACAGCTGAAGGAAGAAAACATCTGCTATTTCCAGTCACATGGCAAACAGACTTCTCAAAGGAAGTTTTTATAAAAAGAATTAAAGACAGAGATACTCCATAGAATTGTCTATTCCAAAACACACTGAAAATCTTGGCTGGAAAAAAACCTTGAAATCATGCAGGGTGTTCTGCATGAAATATTCCCTCTTCCCCATTACTTTCAAAGGGTCCAGTAAAAATAAGTGTGCATTAAAAATATGCTTAATGAAGCAGGATTCAGGCATACAGACATTTTGACAATATGATGCAAGAGGAAGGATTAGTAATGGAAACATTTGTTTTAGAAGGACAGGTTTATAGATAACAGGATAATATAGCAATTGTATCAACAGATACACCACAACATCTGCCAACTGTTAATGCTGGAGCTGATAGGAATTCCTTTACCAACACAGTACAGGTGCCGGAACAAAGTGGTCAAAAAACAATTGGTGAGGGAAGAAGCAGATTGGGAACATAGATGGATGAACTTTAATTAAAGGAACATAAAACTCAAGACAAGGCATGAAACAATAGTCGCCAACACAGCTGAACATTTGGGGATATCCTAGCCTCCCCTCCAAGGCAGCACAGCCAAACAACATGTTACCAATCTTAGACACATTACAACTTCTTTGAGTCTTGACTCAGAAGCGTCTGAGTGGCAACCACCACTCATAGGTAACCACTAAACAAGAAGCCAGTCATTAGTTTAAGTTTCAAATGGACTTGGCAACAGCATTTAAACCACAATTAAGTTTACAGCTTTCCAGAATACAAGGAGGGGAAGTAACTGTGTTGTAAGGCTACCTCCTACCAACATTTTCTTCCCTGAAACTCCTTACCATTTGTTGTGTCCTGAAGAACTAGGTTTTCTAATTCCAGCCAATCAGTATTTAAACGCTTCACCAGTTTATATGCGTTTACGGGATGTGCCAGATATCCTTCTGGATCAGAGGCTGATTTGCTAGTCAGTACATCCATTTTTTCAGCCCAGCTGGAAAAAGAAGCATATGCCTCAGTCTGAGACCAATTTACAAATGCATATCTTCCATATTAAGTCATCCTAATTACCCAGCTAGAACCAATTTATTGCTCCTTTTGCCATTATAACCAGCTGTTGAGCTTTCAACTTCACAAGAATAAAGTGAAGTACAACTGATTTTTTAATCACAACTTTAAAATAGTAGACAGGGAAATAAATTAAAAACTTACTACAGTAGAAATACATCTCACCTGCAATGAGCCTTAGCCACCAATTTTCAGCATATTGCAGTTTGGAAAATAAAGATAAGATATACAGCGCACAATCACTGCAAGTGCCATTTATTCATCTAAGAGTAACAATACAAACCTATATGTAACCCTGATAGCTTGTTAGCTTTATGGAAACCAGACCCAAAGCTTTGATTTTTTTCAGACTGAAAAATGCTCAGTGGCCATAGAACAACAATAGCAGAGCTGTCCATTGACAAGAACACTGTCATTCAACTTCAAACTAGTATTAGGAAACTTTGTGCTCTGCATTATAGGATATCTGAACTGCCATTTATGCTACTAGTGCTACAGTGATAATTTCTTCTGCTCCCTTCCATACTATCCCTTATCAGGAAGGGTCTTCTACACAGAGTGTTTGTGATGGTACAAGGACAGGGAAAGAAGCAGAAAAAGCCCAGCAAGTGCAAATTACTAAAGGAGCAGAGAATTTAAAAATATATATATTTCTGAAGCAGGGACCCCTCTCTGCAGTTCTACTGGAGGAAATTACAACCATGTTATTGTTACCTATGGTCCTACTTTGTGATTGTCTATGAGGAAGTATTAACCAGATCCAGTGACAGAGATGGCAACAAGAAGGCGTTGTGTAAATCAGCATAATGGATTAGCCATTTTGTTAGGCGTCTTGGTTAATGCAATCCTCTCCCCCTACCTTTTAATCTGAGAGAGCTTGGATTCTTCTGCTCGGATATATTCCTTTAAAGACTGCACCAAGTCTTTCTCTGCATAAATCAGGTCTGTCATTTGACCTAAAAATGGGAAATGAGGAAATGTTAATCAGAGCTAAAACAAGAAATCACTTTCCAACAGCACAGAAGACCAGCCTCAGGTGCTTTAGGGCTATTAAAGCCACCACAAAGAACAGACAAACTAAGGTTCAGAGCACGGGTGTTTTTTAATGTTTGTAAGCCACAAAGCTATTATACATGCCGATCTGGCATTCAAATGCTTCAAGTGGCTTTTAAAAAAATCTCAACCTTAATAGCCCATGAAGTAGCTTTGCTACGACCTTTTTACCATCTTCGAATTACTTTTAATATTGCAGTTACATAAAATGCAATCAATGGAAGGGTTTGACATTAATACAGCTAAAGTCAAAGCAATGGAAGATTCAAATAGTTGCCATAGTATCTGTTCCACATGTGGATACAGATTAGGTCACACCAGTGATTTATTAGTTTAACCACTGGCATCACTTAAAATTACAGCTTTTCAACATGGTAACTGTGGAAACACAGCCTAACATTAAAGTACAGAGGAATTTCAGACTAATGTTTGTAGACTAACATGCAAAATCTCTCCCAATTAATATTAGTTGAAACTGCTAGTATATCAATCCAAATTACTATAAGAAACTTTGCTTTTCACAGACCAAACACTGAATGATCCAAAGAGATTCAGAAACACAGCAACAGATTTGTTTTCAGCATTCCAAAGTAATTATTAATGAGGCATAATGAAGCAGATGGAAGTCAGCAGGCTGCTCTATTTTCAGTCTATCCCCTAAGGTAAGTTTCAGGAATGAGTAAGTGTAAACAGAGAAGATGGTGACTCATGGCATCTGTGTACAAAACCCTACCTTTAACTTACAGGAAAGAGACAATCAAATAATGCACGTCTAGGTAAGTGTTACTTGCCAGCTCTGCAGTGAGGGTAGCGCATGCTGGGGGTCAGCAGCGAGCAACATTCTTTGCCCTGACTGAGAGGTTCCACAGAGAGGCAGATACACCGAGGTACCTTCCACTGAGAGACAGGTACAAAATAAACCACCGGAACTTTGAGTTTTGCCATTACAAAAATACAGCTCCACTAAGCTCTGGAGGACAGGCAGATGTAGTTAATGAATCTGTATTATCTTTAGGAGGGGCGCTCCCCACACTGTTTCACAGGAAAGCACTAGCTCTGAAGTCACAACAGAATTCAGTTTGTCTTCATATTTTTAGAATCTACCACAATCACAAACAATTGTATCACAGCTGTTAGAACACAAGAACTAAAACATCAAAATAATTTTCAGGATTTAAGATAATTCTATGTAATTCTCTGGGATTTACTGAAGCCTTATACAACATCCACAGGGTAAAAGGGATATTAATTTTTCATTCCCATGCCTAACCCTAGCTTTTATTGAGCATAACAGATTTCAGCTTCTGCGAAAGAAAGGACTTCACATTTTTATCACTAAGTTTTCTCCATGAATCAGCAGGTTTTGGATTATGCTTTTAATATAAGCTTTGCACAAAACATCTCTGCCGTGCTCATGACAAAGTCAGGTGCACAGTTCTTAATAAAATCAGAAATTGTGCGTCTTATTTTATTCAGAGCCCCCAGAGAAATTTGCACCATGTTGGTCATAACATGCTAAGATACTGAACTGCAAAAACATTCCACTGATGCAAGATCTGAATTGCCATTCAGAGAGACCTGGAGAGGCTGGAGAGTTGGGCATGGAACCTCATGCAGTTCAACAAAGGCAAGTGCAGGTGAGGCCCTGGTGAGGCCACATCTGGAGTACTGTGTCCAGTTCTGGGCTCCCCAGTACAAGAGAGACATGGAGCTACCGGAGAGAGTCCAGCAAAGGGCTACAAAGATGATTAGGGGACTGGAGCACCTCTCCTACGAGGAAAGGCTGMGAGAGCTGGGCCTGTTTAGCCTGGCAACAGGCACAAACCAAAACACAGGAWGTTCCAYCTGAAYATGAGGAAARACTTCTTCCCTGTGAGGGTGACAGAGCACTGGAGCAGGTTGCCCAGAGAGGTTGTGGAGTCTCCTTCTCTGGAGATATTCAAAACCCGCCTGGACGCGATCCTGTGCAACGTGCTCTAGGTGACCCTGCCTGAGCAGGGGGGTTGGACTAGATGATCTCCAGAGGTCCCTGCCAACCTCAACCATTCTGTGATTCTGTGATCTGCAACACAGAATAACATCGAGGATGCAGAAAAGTAACTTTTCCTAATGGGGATAGTATTTGATAGGGCTGTATGAACAAAGTCATATGCTTCAACTGTAAACTTTTAAAGAGTTTTGGCAACTGTATTAGCTACATTATCACAACATTGTTCATTACCTATAGAGGTGAAAAACTCAGCTTCTGTTTGCCAGAACAAGCAAATACAGGTCAAGAGCACCAATTGCAGCCAGGGCTTCATCTTCCAGATGGCTCTAACCTGTAACGTATTATAAGGAAGAGGAGGGGTGGACAGAATTAACAGATTTGTGTGTGGCAAGGGGAGAACCACATATACACACACACACACCCCCACCAACAAGGTATTAATCATCACCTTCAGTCAAATTGCTCACAAAAAATCAATTAGGTCCTTGAAATACTGAGCTCTAATCAGTGAAAAATCTAAGTAATTCCTTTCGCAAAATTAGTTCTGTCATTTAGAACTGTCCCACCTGATATCTGGTTCTATACATTTCAGTAAAGGGAGCTTAATGAGACCCTAGACACATAACAAGGGCATTACAGTCAGCAGTACTTAAGATTTCTGTTCATTCACTACAATAAGATCAACACTTAAAGCTTCATGAACGCCAGCACTCAGCTTTGCCCATAAGGTGTCTTGGCTACTTACCCTCTTAACACCCATCTGCACACTACAGATGCTATTCCATGTGACAAGTGCACACACTAAGGCCCAGAAAACTACATTACAGATGCCTCAGTATTGTGCAATATTTAAGATACATATAGCAACAAAAAGTTGTTTCCAATCAAGAAGTTAGGGAGGCTTTCCCACTAGTGAGATATAGTGGGAAGGAAGTACTTCAAGAAAATTGCATCTCTCAAAGCTTTAGCAAACATTAACAATTATTTGGTCAGGAGCAGAGTTCAGTAATGCCTGGAACGGATTCAGGTCCAAGTGTTGTGCTGAGATCCAGTTACACCAAGATCTTAAAAAAACCCCAAGAGATCAGAAACAAAGACAACCATTCCTAACAAAATCCAGTCTGCAGATGATTTAATTAGCTCTCTCCACTTGGTATTCCAATGTAAGTAGCTACAGCTAACTGGAAATGCTTGGTTTTGCTCTCTTAGAACGAACAAGAGAACTAGACTGATGCCACTATAATTTGTTACAACAGCATTCAGTGAAAAAATACACTGGCACATTTAACACTAGGTGGAAATTCACAGCCACATGCATTTAATTCCTCATTACTGAGCTCAAGGGAGCAGAAGAGAGAAAGAGATAACTATGTCTTGTCAACACTGGCAAGCATTCTGGTGCCGTAAGGGCAGACCAGCACGCTGAGGCAGTCTGCATGGAGACACCTATGTCTACATCATCTGTAGCTTGGCAGGCAGGGGGTAACTCAAGACCTCATTTAGTCTAGTTCCCTGGACTGAACATCCCCACCCATGCACATGGTTTGGAATTGTATGCAGGTCCAATCACTGGCTCAGAGTTTTCCTTGAATGCATTTAGCAAGCACTAGAAGCAAAGCCCCTGGGTTAGTTTCCTCACAAGGGAATGTAGTTTGCACGCCCCAAAAACCAAGCCAATATGCAGCAAGCGATGAGGACTAGAAGGTTCAAATAAAAAGCACATGTAAAGTCTACTGGAACATTAATGAAACATCCATGAAGCACTACTGCAGTTGCAAGATGTTTTAAAACAAAGTAGAAGTAAAAAACACATAAGGGAGAATGTCAGAGGAGTCATCATGCTCAAAGATGTGCTCCTATAACACTTAAACTAATAAAAAACTCCCACAGTAGGGGTTTTTTTTGTTGTTGTTGTTTTAAGATTGGTCTCTTCAAAATTAATGCTAAAGTAAAACAAACACAGCATGACTGTCTTTTTTGGTTTTATAAAAGATAGCATACACTTTCTCTAGTAATTTCAACAAATTTCATTTAACATAGCCCACGCAGAAGTATTGAGCCCTCAAAATTAGTCTTCCACTTAGCTTTTCCATGGGTGCAGCCCAATACCTTCCACTTCACATAATTATAGCTGGAAAATAAGACTATACAAAGCTGTACTATCTTCCAATAACAATAATAAAAATCCTAAATTATGGTAAGTTAGACTCAGCATGCTAGGAAATTCGGTTATATAAAAACTTTCTAGGAACACAAATAGTGAAAAACACAAGTAAAGAAGAAATAGCATTTTGCAGAGTAGAATTGACAGCAAAGTTGGAAAAGTAGAAAGTTTCCAGCTCTACTTACTCAGAATGCATTGTCCCAGCATATTGGCCTCCGGGCACAGAGTCTTTATGATTTTTGTATTTCAAAGGCTGTGCCCATTTAGAAACAGATTTTTGAAATGGAGACAGAAAGCAGCCTGTTACAACTCAGAACACATGACACAGGGCACGGACAGGATAGAGAGCCTGAGCAGGCAGGTGGAGAAGATTGTAAATAGTTGACAAGTGTGGTAAGGGAAAGAGCGTCCATACAGCAGAGCTCTATGGAAGCTTTAATTCTTCTGGGATATCCGACAGCCAGGACTGCCTCTTCCACCAAATTCATGAGGAGTCTGCACTGCACTTGGACCTAGAGGTCAGCCCACAGCTCACTCGGGGGCTGCCTGTTCACTGAGCAGGAGCAGCCACCACAGCCAGCCTTCACATGCAAACGCTGCTACTCAACATACGTGAAGGCTAGCATAGCACCCACACACAGCGTCAAAAGAGAAGACAATTGCTCATTTTAATCCAAGAAGCAGTAATTCCTTTTTCTTACCCATTATAATTGAGTACACTCTTTGGTGGCTGGAAATAACTATTAACAACTTGCTCCTACTCAAAATACAGTAAGCAGCACAAAATTATTTGAGACAAAAGGGAATCACTTAAACTTGCTGAGAAACAGGGGAGAAGGGAAGGGCAAACGGACAGAACATCCTGGAGTTTCAAGCAATACAATAAGTGAGACGGTATTAAAATAAGATAATTCTGTGACAATTCTAGCTCATTGTTCCCTTGGGTTCCACACACCTGCCTGCACAACATGAAACAGAAGATGGCAGGTAGATGCTGTTTTTTCCTTCTGGGTTTTTCAAGCACACAGCCTGATAAGCACTCTGACCCTCTGCCAAGCTCCTAGGTGCCATGAAAATAAACAGCAAAAACACTGTCAATAAAACCACTATTAAGAAGAGTTACAAATAGCTCTATTTTTTTGCCATATATCACATTGTGAGATAAAGTTTAAATTGTCTTGCTTGCTTTAAAAATCTACATGAGAAATCAGAAACATTTACTGCAACAGTGTGCAAGTATGAATAAGCAAGAAAACGTCTCGTAGCATCATAATGCCTTCCCTTCCCCCCTTCAAGCCATGTATTCCCAAACTGCTCGTTTAAGTCAGTTCAAAGCTGTACAAGGGTAACATGAGAATTGAGTAAAGCTGAATGAATAGTACTATGCAGAGGTCTGCCAGCACTAAAAGCCACAATAAGCGATATAGCAGAAAGCACAGCAAGTCAAGAGCATTCAAATAGTACATAGATTTAAGGATATTAAGCCACCACTGTCCATCTGCATAATCTGTTCTTCTTTCATGAAGCAGTATTTTGGATGCACTAGACAAAGCTTGGCAAAATAATTACAAGGGAATTTTCCAGTTAAAACACCATGATTCTACATTCTCCTTGCACCTCCCCACCATATTCTCTCATGGCTCAGGATATCTGCCAAGAAGAACATTTACTACAGCTAGCAGCTTGTCTTTATAGCAGATCTTTAACAGCTTTGCCATCCTACTCAGATTTACTTGAGTCAATAAACAGAAACTCTCAGCAAACAGAGAAATCGGCTCTTGCTTGAACGAGCAGGACACCTGGCTGTAGGGTTTTCAGATTGTTTATACACATTCTTTTCACAGCTGTTACTCAGAAAACCAGCATGAATAATGAATTACAAGAGAATGAGCATAATGTTATAACCACATTTCTGGAGAGTGTAAGCATGTGCGAGCACCCACCCCATTGCAGATAAACCATCTGCTAACAAAGAGGGGAAAGAGGCAGAAGAGACATTAGCACCTCCTACCTCAATAACTGAGATTAAAACAAATGATTATAAATCCAATATGTTTTATTCAAACAGAGAATGAAAAAACCTTACTTGTACAGAAATGCCTAAGCCCTGCAGAAAATAAATCTGTGTAGGATAAATACTGCCTACCTTCCTGGCTTTTTCTCAATAGCATCTTTAGAAGACGAACATGTCATGCTGGACAGGTAAAATTAGGATTTCCTTTTATTTGAGGATAGCTACATCCTCTGCAATAGACTTGGAGAAAACTTGTAAGGGTCCATTAGGCTCAGTTTCAGCCTTGGGCTTATAAGAAAAGCCCCATGCAAGAACTGAGAGCAGGCAGTTCACACACTGCTCTATGCCGAGGTTATAAGATGTCCCAGGACAACAATTTTACTCTCCTGACCTGTTCAGCTGCATTAAGTGTTGTCCACACAAAGATCAGCGCAGCACGTTCCTCTTAGAGGAGCGCTTATACCACTGCCTTACCTGTGGTACTGTTCTCACTCTAGCAAGAAACTATTCCAGTAACACTGCTTGAGCTGAACTTTGCTGCATACCATAACATATATTGATTGCTTTGCTCCTTTCCTTCCCGAATGTCCCCAGCTAGCAGGGCTGAAAAGCCAACCAAATGCATATTGTACAAACATTTCACTACTTTAGGAGCTAAAGACCTCAATGAATCACTGCTCCTGCTGGAAAGAGTGCTGTCAGACTTCAGAAAGCACTGGCAGAAGGAAAAAGACTCTAAACAAAGTAGACAAGGATGGAATTTTATCCAAAAGTTAAAAGACTGAATTCTTTATTTAATAATCCTTCTAAAAGCTCTTGTTCAGTAAGATTAAAAACATGGATCTGACCTAAAAAGTAAAGTTATTTACATGTCTACCAGGCCTATCAGTTTTTCCCCATCCCGTATTTCATAACCAGTCATGGGGGTTCAAGCCAGCTTCCATGAGAGCCAAAAGAAAGGCCTTCTTCAAGTCAGATGAGGAAACTTATCCGTTACTCATCCTACCCCTTCTGATCAAACAGGCTGCCTTGTTCTCTTTTGTAGGCCACAGAAGAGGAGTGTGACCCTCACAGAGCCTTCCTTCAGGCAGGAGGCAGCAAACCCACCTGCAATACTTGTCCCCCATCCCTTGGGAGTAGTGGAGCCATTAGGCTGGATTTCACAGTAAGCCAAAGCCAGAGGCACTGAAGAACATGAATGCCTTCTCCTCCTCCTTCACACCCAAGAGACTCCCAGCAAATTTTAGTCAGTTGGTACAACAGTGCATTATAAGGAAATTTGTAACAGAAGAACAGCAAGAATGGAACCTAAATAGGCAGTGGCAGTCCCATAACCACACTTTGCTACAGAGAAATAAAGTTTGTGAAACAAAATATCTTGCAACAAGATACTGTCAAAATCTGATTATATTATTTCTTTGAATTACACAGTAAATCAGCACTGCATAACTACTTTCAAGCTGATGACACAAATACAGGTTACAATTTGGCTCTTCCAGCGTGTGCCAATGCTTAAAATCTACCTAGAAAACCCCAGTTAAAATAGCTGCTTCCGCATTGTATCTAAATTTAAAGTCTTGCAGAATAATCTAACAAACAAATCACTGTTACAAAGTCACCTCTGGCCACAGATTGGCTCTTGGTGTACACATCAGAGTTGAGGTTCATATGGCAGGCTCTGAAGAACGGTCTATTCTTATAGAAACAGCAGTTTGAGGTTGGGCTCTTGGATGAGCCAAGTCTATTAGTGGTTTCTCCAAATGCCAGTGCTTTCTACCCACTGTCTCGTCACTTGCAGAAGCAGCAAGAAGTACTGAACTGACTGCATGGCTGACTTCACCTCCTTTCCAAGATTCCCAAAACCCAAGATTCCCAGGCATTGTTTCCTTTCAATATTAGGTGCCTCAACACATATGAGTTCTTCTCCCTTATGCATCAAATAACTGCTTCCCAGCTCCTTCCCCCAGGACACTTCAGATTTACAGCTTAAACCAATGTATGCCTACATCACTGCCTTTCTTGCCAAAGCACTTGATGTGCATCTGAAAAGAATTATAATTGTCTAACAACTAATAAAACATGATTGTATTTTTCAAGGCAGGCCAAAAGACAAAAGTTGTTTGCTTGCACGCATTAACAAGGAAGCAGTACTTTTAGTAAAATTTGGGTGTTCCCTCTAATGCAAAATGGATCTTGTTATCCTTAGTTATATAACTTTAGAAACTATAAGCATCTGGATTAGCTCCCAACAGTTTTTCTAAAAGCATAAAAAACCACACAACTAACTTTGGCACTGTGACAGAAAATTCATGCTAATCTAAGGCACAGCAAATCTTCCTGCATCTTACTCARCTTCATATGGAATGAGCTTACTGATACTGCAATCCAGTGTTAAATCCCACCCTATTAGTGAAGATAGGCCAGCAGGATTGCACGCTTTGTCATTTCCTGCTGGAGTTTGTTCTTCATCATTGAAATTTAGGTCGAGTTTTACTGCGCAGAGCCTAGAATTTTAGCATATCAAGAGCTTCAGATAAGCTTCCATATGCTCATGCAATGTTAAAAGCAATCTCAGTGTTGAGAAACAAGTTTTACATAAAACAGGTCTACTCTATTTCTTTCAATTGACATTAGAAATTGAGTTAAAGTCGAGATACCATCTCAAAGGTTTGGGGGTTGAATCTATTCTAACATCACTCTAGAATGTGCCTCCAAACATGCTTTACATTCTCAAGTATATAGAAAACTATATACAAAAAAAAAAAATCAGAACTAGTCATAGGAAAAATATCCATCTACATGTTTATAGCTTGCTCCCTTGGAAGTTTGCCAATATAACAGCATGGAAATAATAAACAGGCTGGACCACTGACTTAAACCTAGAATGAAAACCTCCTTATCCTAAAGGGTAAATCATGTTCCCTCTACTGTTACTGGCTTTGAAATAAACCATCATACTCTGGGCTTGTACTTCCTGCCCTAAAGAGCTACATTACAAAAAAAAAAAAAAAAAAAAAAAAAAAAAAAAAAAAAAAAAAAAAAAAAAAAAAAAAAAAAAAAAAAAAAAAAAAAAAAAAAAAAAACCACACACACCAAGAAACTAAGGTATACAAACAAGAAGTAAAATTCTCATCTGTTAGTGTCAGAGCAACACCAGTTAAATAATTAAATATGTTAAATGTTAAATAATTTCCAGACTACAGTATAAGAGTAGCAGTTATTAGTTGCTGTATATTTACAACATACCTGGGGGATTATCTCCTAGGTCCTTAATGTCCGAAAGCCAAAGTATTGACCTGTTGAAGACGGCTGTGGTGTCCTTTCAGCTCAACTTCGTCCTCACAAAGCACCTATAAACTTAAGAGGCAAGAAGCTTTAGGTAAAATGCCTTCTGGGAAAAACCTGCCTTGAATACTTACTATTGAGGAACATGCGTGACTACTGGCTACAAATACTGCATACTACAAAGCCAAGCAGCTCAACAGCTTTCTTCCAAGATAAGGACATTCCTTGCTGTTTAAAGCAAAGTTATTCCTGTCTGGCCTCAAAGGCATGTTTCACACTACCACAGCGTAGCACACTATTGTCCCCCAGTTGGGCTGTGGTAACCTCCTAGGTACTGTTTTTAGGTTTCACACTGCCAACCTTAGACTGTGTTTACACAAGCCTTTTTTTAAAAAAGCTTAAAACTACTGCATTGTACTGAACATTCACAATTGTCTATGTTCCGGCTTATCACCACAGACCAACCAACAGGCAGGAACTCAACTGCACATCTGTGTTTTACATAGAAAAAAGTAAAAACATTTTTCAGAAAAAGAGAAATCAGGTTAAAACAAGAAGCTGGGTAAGGGTGAAAGAAGGTTTACCTATACTGAAACATTAAAATGAACTGGAAGTTATTTTAAATAATGTCAATGGTTCTGACTATCCCTAGGGATGCAGATTTATTTCAGGATAAGAATGGTAACTCTGAAGTGATTCAGGAACCTTCCAGGCACAGACAACCCAGTTGTTATCATTCAGAGCTCAGACAAGTTACTGCACAGCACCTGAGCTGCTATAGTGGTCCATGCACACACTCCAACTCTTAATCCATCAAAGATGGTTGTAGAACAAGTGAGTTTTGAACTCCTTCATATGAAGTTTAAGTCAATATTTGCTTTATCTGAAAGCTACAGCAGACTGCTAACACACAGTCCGTTAAAGCAACTCACACACAGTAATTTTTCTAAGCTCTGTGATAATACCAGTCATATTTAAACTCAAAGGTAAGGAAATAAGGAATCAGCCCTTCCACTTTTTAGGAGTGAACCTTTATTACAGAGCTAGGTGGGGGGGGGGGGTTTGGGGGGGGGCACAAGAGAAGGAAAAATCATACTTTTGTTAACAAGTGGTTGGTTTGGATTTTTGCAGGGAACTTGAACCTCTTCCTGGCTTAGGCCACCGACCGGAGACAGAGGAAGTGCCAGAGCAGCTACAGCAAGCGACAACCACACAGGAACAGCGGTCAGACTCTCACTTGCTAACTCCAGAGCTAAACTCAGTAATTAGCAGCTGAATTATGGTTGTTGCTCAGAAAGGCATCTGGTCATGATTTACAGACACACTAAGCAACGCAGAAGGCGCCTTTTGGAAGCTGGTCGACTATTTAATCACTCTTGTTTAAAACGGGAACTCAGTTTCCAGGCAGTGCTGAACTACAGCTTTGCTCTCGCTGTCAAAACAACCCTCTGGCCCGATATTCAACTCCCTCAGGAGCTCGCAGGTCACCTTCTCTCTCTCGGAGAGCTGGCAGCTGCCTCCTGCGTTTTTTCTGAGGGAAAGGCCAGGCTTGCTGTTCGCGTCTCCCCGCTCCGCACAACCCCCTCCGGGAGAGCAGCTGCCGGCTGCTGCCCCCTGCCGCAGCGCCGGGGCCGCTCCGCAGGCGAGTCCCGTCCCGCCGGGGGCTGCCGGAGCGGAGCGGGCTGCGGATTAGCGCCCACCTAACCCCAAAAAACAGCGTCGCGCGTACGCGCTTCACCCGACGGCGGCCACCTCGGCCCGAAAGCCCCTCAGAAAGGACGGGTCTGCGACGCGACAGGGTCCCTAGGGGAAAGCCTGAGGGCAGCGGGAGGCACCGCCGGCTCCGAGAGCACCACACGGCCGCCGCCCCCCCCGGGGGGCTCTGCCGCGGCCCCCCCTCCGCCCCGGGGCTGCGCC
>NW_020448307.1:2469460-2499133 GCF_003343035.1 Apteryx rowi | reverse complement strand
CTCAGCCGGGGCTCGCTGGCGGGAAGTGACTTAAGTGAATTAAGAAATTAATCCTGAGGGGAAATTCGGGACGGTGAATCGACGTGCTGCCCCACCCGGGCCGGCAGGAGCGGTTCAGCGCACAAACCGCGGTTTCCCTCTGAGGATCGTTCGCCCCGGCTGAGCCTCCCGCCGCCGCCGGCGCCAGTCGCCTCCGCCGAGGCCTGGAGCAGCCGGTAGCTCCGTGAGGAGGAGGAGGAAAACGGTGTCCAAAAGGCCGATGAGAAGACAACTTCCACACTGAAATATCCCTACGCGATGAGGAGGGCACGAATAAGCCCCCCACCCACCCAGGACATCTATCTGTCCTGTTCTCTTTCCCCTAGACACACAGGTTAACAGTCACCATCTTCATTACGAATCACGGTGATGATTATCCCAGCCAAAAAATGACATCTTTTAAGTGTGAAGTAGAATCAGAAACCGAAGCAGACCGTGCGAGGCACGAAGAACGACTGATCTCTTACGTTGAAGATTCGCTCCACCATGACAAGATCAACTCGCTGAACAGAGATCTAGCAAACTATATGTGCAATATATTGCACTGAAAAAGCAAGATTTATGGAAGTGACTCATCAGAATTCACAGAGAAAGTGGAAAAATAGGAGAACAAATATCTAACCCAAGGATATAATTTCATTGAGGCTTTTAGCAACTGCTAATATCAAGAACCATAATCAAAGGGTCCAGCCATCTGTCACCAGAACTTCCGGACAGAATTCCATACGTTGTGCATATGTATACTTTATACATCACAATTTATCAGGATAAGGTTAATTCCTGTTCAGAAAGGGTTGTATCACTGTCAGGAATATAAGCAATCTGTAAGTCTGTGGCTGCCCTAGAGATACTAGTACACTTTAGAGGCAGTAATAGCAATATAGTCTTAAAAGACAATTCAGAGACAGAATTCTTATACAGCTCTGATGCTCTTTTTTTAACCTATTTTTATGTTATACTTTTTGCTTTTACATTATTAATAAAGAAATAGGTATTCTCCTCTATTTTATTGGAAAGGGCTAAAAGTGGGTTTAGGGATTTAAAAGGGATTAGGACATGAAGCCTCAGTATTTGCTTATGTGAATAACCAGTCGTGCAGTCCTCTTAACTGTATGTCTAGACCGTATGATGTAATATTGGCATAGCCTTGACTACTTCGTGTTTCTAAGTACTATGTGAAGGATTATCCATATAAAGTACCAATTTTGCTTTAGTTATATTTGCTTTGTAATTCTTGTTTTACATGTTCTAATGAATTTTGCAAAACACAAAGTTAAATTTAGTTAGTTATCATCCACCTAATGCACTCTCTTGGGAAACTGGGGGTTTTCGAGGTAAATCACAATGGATATGCAATGTTAGATGGTCCGCAGTTGTGTGAATCTCCAGACCTACTCTAAGGATGTGGGAGCTGCCAGATTTATTTTATTAACATTCCATATGTGCGGTGCATTTTGATAGTCATTATGTGCTTTATTGCATGTTACAATTAATTCTCATTTTGATGGATGTACATGGCTGGGGAAACCACACTGTAATGTTAGACAGATCGGTAATAAGTATTCAAAATTTTTGCACTTTCATCTCTACATGAATTTTTGTATCTCTACCTTGGCATAAGGCGAGGGTCTGAAACAGGGAAGGAGCTGCCAGGGAACTGGTGAAGGGGGACAGGCAGGCATGGGAACACGTCTAAGCACCAGCAGGGCAAGTTCATTTTAGAGCTCTTTTTTGTGAGCTCTCTTCTGGATTAGAGAGCAGCACTCAGCCCTGAAGGAGCTGTCTGAGCCCAGCTGAGCCTGCAGCGTGGCCAGGGCTGGGACCGGGAGCATGCATCAAGTTAAAAACAGTTCCTTTGCTTCTGCCCCGAGAATGAGAGTGAGAGATTTCTGGTAGAAGAGAAGGAGGAGGAGACACTGCCCACCCAGCCAAGGTCTAAGGAGAGGAGGGAGTAATGGCTGGAGGTGTTTTTTAAACAGCTGGTTCTACCAGCCTGGACTCATCTCCCTTCAGTACAGTCCCAGCTGGCACCTAAAGAGTTGGGGCACAGAGATCTGGTTTTAAAACAGGCGCATCAACATCCTGCCAGTGGTTCAAGGCATTACTTTCCCTGGAAGTGGAGTGAAAATCACTTTGCAGAGAGCTTAGCTGCCAGATGCACTCAGAAGTATTTTTGGATGCCCTCCTTATCTATCATATTACAAGGCTTTTGTCTGAGATCTTAGCAGAGGAAATATTAAAACTATCTAAGAGTACATACATAGTACAGTATAGGATTTCCCATAAAACAATGTGGTGAATCAAAACTGAGGCAGCAGGGACATATCTGTATAACAGAACTCTTTCTGACCTCAGTAGAGCTCAGGTTTCTCACTGAAACCATAGTTTAAAAAGCATGCTTGTAAAAAGACCTAGTACAAGAATAAATTCTAAATTTAGCTGTGTGCCTATTGCTTTTCCTTTGTTTATTATGAATGAAAAAAAATCACACTACATCCTAGAAGAGCAGGAATTGAAGCCAAAAGTCAACGCATGCCATCATCATCTTTCTGCTGTTCAAATATCCAGCCAAAAGTCTGACCAGTGTCTTTACAACTACCATAACTTAAGGATCATACTACACCAAGAAAGTGGTGTCCACTGAGGTATTATCTAATTGTTAGTCTTCCTTCAGAGCATGCAGATGGATTTTACAAGGTGAGGATTTGGGTGCACCAAAGGAAATGTAGACAACCTCCACCGTGGATGATGTGAAGAAGCAGGAGGTTTTCTGAAGTGAGGGGGGTGCTGGAATGGTGTTCAAATGAGTCTCCTGCTCTGAAAACTGCCTTTGTGCTCCGGCTGCACCTGCAAGCTTAACAGCCGGTGTCATTCAGCCACTGCCTGATACCCGTCTGATAGCGCCGTCACTGCTGCTGCTCTGCTCCTTGGGCATTTGTCAGGAAGCCATCCCAAGTCATAACCCCGGAGCATTAGAGACATAAGCCACCACGAGGAAAAGGTGTGTGGATGGGCAAGATCCAAAGTTGGCCAAACACAGGAGAGGCCGCATGGCAAGACACACACACCTTACCATGAACCTCCCTCGGTTTAATTCCCTCTTCAAACGACCGATGTGTTCGGCAGCAACGGAAAGCCACACCAGGTTCCCGCACGTGCACAGTGCAGGGCTACAGCCCAACACCGCACTGCTCCGAGGGAGCCTCTGACCATCCCCTCTGCAGCCGCTCTCCGCACTGCAAGGAAACGAGTCCAGCAGCTGGTTCAGACCGAGCTCAGCTATCTGTGCAGTGCTGCATTGCATCGTCTAAACAAACCCACAGCGTATGAAACACCGATGTGTCAAATACATCAGGTTTTGTCCTCTCACAGAACTCAGAGATCTTGGCTGCGGACAAATCCCTGCTCTGAACTTTCCTGAGCAGTCAAACCTGCACCAGGGGTTCCTGGAATGGGCAAAAGACCATTTGCATTTACACCGCTTTGGAGGCTCAGTCCTGTGAGGTCCGGAGCCTCTCCGACACTGGTGAGCAGCCGAGCTGAGGACACAGGGATGCTGCAGGCGGCGTTCGGTGTTATTCAGGACTGCACCCCTTGAGGACACCAAAGTGCAGTGAAAAAAATTGAAAAGATCAATGTTATTTGTTAAATTCTGCTGCAGATAAACTAGAGGAGAATTAATCTGAGATAAACAGACAGCGTTCGGATGGAAAAGGTCTGTCATGCAGAGCAATAACTGCAGCTGCCTCCGTGCCAGCCTTGGGAAACTAAAGACAGATCCACGAGAAGAAGCAGGAAGACAAGCCAAGGGAGGAATCCGACGGCTCGTGTTCCTATTTAACGTAATTATGGTACAGTCAAGGCCGCTCCGTCAGCGCTCTGAACCGTGCCCAGCTGCACGTTTACAAGGTCATTTAAACTTCTGGGAACAGAAATAACCAGCAATTGCCTGACTAGCTTATTTTAAACAGTCTAAATGCAACCATACAGAATTAGAAGTGTCTGACTACAGGGAAGGGAAAAGACACGCGTATTCTCCCTCTTTTATGTTATTTGAAATGACACTGCCATATTTTAAATATATTTTTGAAACTATCCAGGGATGTCCAAAAGAACTAAGGGATTTAGGGATGCAGATCGTAGCCCTCACTAAGCGCTGCTGAGGCTTGCAGGGAGTAAGGCAGCTTTTGTAAAAGGTGGCCTGCGTATTCTGCCTCTAAGTCTGTAAATAGGCACAAAGAGGCAGGCTGCTCCGCAAAAGCGCCGAGCGACTGCAGACAGTTCACACGCGCAGCAGGCAGCGTCCAGGTTGAAACATTTTTTTAAAATCTTACCCTTCTTTTTTTTTTTAATCAAAGTTTGGCCCCCTCCTTAGCAAATGAGTAAGCGCTTTTGTGAACTTGGCTACAGGAATGATGAATCACTGTGTTCCCACTGTCTGAACTCAGGGGAAAGTACTGCGAGGCATCTGAACTCAGGGCAAGACGCCGTAGCAGAGTTCAGCAGCAGCCCCCGCTGCGGCAGAAAGACGCATTCCCGTCTCCCTGCGTCACCGCACGCCGGGGTTCAAGAGGTACGAAGCATCCCGGGGCGGCTGGCAGGCATGCAGCTACCGGGCATGGTCTGGCTGACCTTCGTGTTTGCTGAATAATAATAATTTTCACCGATAACAACTGAAAGAAGCAAAGGTCTTGAAGCGACACGGCCAGACCRCCTCCAGCCAAAGCTCGGAAAACAACCTGCAATAGGTTCAGCCTTGCAGCACCTTTGACATGGGGGTTTTTGGAAGTGAAGCACATTTTGACACAGAGCAGAGAAAGTCCAAGGAGGAGCATGGAAAAGAACCGAGATCCAGTGCTGCGCAGACCTCCCTCCCTGCTCACCCTGCATTTTAACACAGATTTCATACATGGCTGTGCAGCCAATGTGAAACAGACTCATTCTGTGAGTCATTCTTTTGCAGACTCCAGCATAAATCAAATCCAGAAATAGGAAAGGCCAGTTGGTCACACCATTCCTTTTAGGTTCAGGGAAAGATGTAGTTAAGAAATGTGGGTAAAAGACATTAAAAGACCACGAGAAAACAAAAAATGCCCAACCTGCATTTTATTTAGGCTACTGATTGGTGGATGAAAAGAAAACCCAGGCCTTAAAAAAACCATATTGAACCAGGCTGAAGTCAGATCAGAAGGAAACCTTTCTCTGCAGACAGGATAATTTGCAGCCACTGTGCTGTATGTGGCTGTTGTCTTTAGGGCTTAAATCTTTTTGTCTGTGTGGGTTTTCTGCATGGAGCTGAGACATGTTTCTCCAGACGTGATTYCATAAACAAGGAGGGGTCACTGCATCTCTCTTTTTATACTAGACCAGCCCGGCCAAGCACCGCTAGCAGCTCTGCTGCTGCACTGCCGACTGGCTGCAGGGTCGACCGTTAGCGCCGTTTCTTACTCATTCCGCAGCCGCCTGCGCTGTCTTGTCACGTCCCTTCTTTGCACACAACGCATTTTACAGGCGCCTCGGAAGGGAAACCCGGCTGATCGACAACATGTTCACGCAAAAGACTCGCTAGCTCTGTGCAAGCTCTGAGAAATCGAATCAGYATGACGACACCCTTCCTAAATCCGACCGGTCACAGGTGTGACTTCCACACYGGCGGGGGATGTTTCCCCGTGACCTCTGGGCGCACAGCAATGAACGAGCAAAGGGAACGTGTCTTCCCTCCGTCTGCAGCGTACTTCATCCTTCAGCTTTTCATCATCCTCACCCATTTGTGAGAATTCCTCCCTTCTTTTGTGTTTCATGTCATTCGTAGCTCATACGCGGCCTCCCAGGAAGCGAGGTGCTCGTGTAAGCTTTTTTCCTAGTGGTCCCTCCCCTCCCTCCGGATCAGGCGCTGCTGTCGCGAAGGATCTTTTCTGAATTCCCTTTTCAGCGCTGAAGCACCGCGGCCCTGGCAGCGTGCGTCTCGGTCCCTCCTCTGCGCGGTCACATCTGCACAGCAACACGCAGTGGGGGAATTATTAACTTTTAGAGCTCCAGAAATCCCTTCTGGCACGTCACTGGATTTTAAGAATATCTGGCTGCCTTGAACAGTAGATCTTTATTCCTTCCTGGGCAGTAGGAGACTGTGTACGCTGTAAACTCAGCATAAGTAAACAGTGAATGCCTGAGCACGGACATTCACAAAGAGGTATTAAATAAGGCAGCGAATTCCTTTCACTTGAGCTGCTGGAAGGGGAACGCACATCTTCTACGTGCGTCCACGCTCCACTGCCACAAGTAAATTCACACTGTGCACTTGCTAGAGTTACTTCAGAGCAAGCATTTTTCCTTGCTCTGGCCATGTTAGGAGAAAGCCAATTCATTTCTGGTGTAACCTAGGGGAAGCGCAGAAGTCTGAATCTTCTCCTGAAGTGACTGGTTACACAGTAAATAGCGTGTGGTGGAAACAGTGTTCGGCTTCTCGTTTTCTAAGCACATTTGAATAAACCAAAGAGCTTTAAAACAGGATGGGAGCTGTACTTCTCTTATATTGCGGAAGCATCAAAATAAAAAAGAAGAAAGAAAGAAGTAGACAGGCAAAGGGTTTAAACTGCAGCTGCAAGAAACATAATTCCATATGTGTAAAGAGCAAATAAATTTAAAAATTTCTGAAATTTGAGCAGATTCAAGAGTTCATTATTTTACAGCCATTTTCATAACTCCTGATGTAATTATGGTGATATGACTGTGGTTTTTGTCTTAGCCTGCTCTTTGTTATATGTTGTTTACAGTCTTTACTTCAGCTCTATTTAGAAAGTACTGAGCTGAGGCATTATTGCTAATGAAGGCTTGAAGGTTCGTGGTTAATGCAGAAAAAGAATATGTTGTATTAATACAACCAATAGGTAGAAAAAATAATAAAGAGGCTAAATAACAATATCTGCTGTAAAAATTAAAATGTACCTTGGCTTTTTTACTTTCTCTAGAGCTATTTGGAAACTCAAAAGAAAATKAAATGATATTTTCTCTTTTGTAATTCAAGAAACATATTAAAATACCATGAAAACAGCCTTCATCAACCTTCCTGGGCTGCTGAATCTCGCTTTTATTACATGCGTGCATATGACAGAGAAAAGCTGTAATGAGAAAACGTTTGGCACAACAGACAAATTTTCAGCTAGTACAAACTGCAAAACCCTATTAATTTTAGGAGAATGACGCTGCTTTAACCAGCAGTTTCACTATGCATCAGGAGACATAGCTATTTTTAATTATCTGTAGATCAGACCCTGATATCCTGGCCTAGCACGCTTTCCTTGTAATGATTTGCTTTCCTTGTAATGCCTTGAGGAGCCAAATATTAAATGAATCACCCCGGGCAAAACTAGTATTTGTTTTAGGTTTGCTTTGTGGAAGTGACTCACGGCACGGTTTAGCAGCTGCGGTTTTACACCGCAGTGCAAAGACTGCCGGAGGGACACGCGGCAGTGAAACGCAGCCCGGGGAACCAGGCCACGGCTGCCGCTTCCAGGGGTCGCGCACGCCGCCGGCTGCAGGTCTCACCGTCCTCGGGGATCGCTGCGCTGCGGGAAATCGGAGGATGCCCTTGGGCTTTGGAAAGTTCCCTTGGAGCCGTTAGGCTGGGCAAAGCAGCCGCTCGGGCTTTACTGGGGCAAAATAAACTGCTTATTTCGCGGTAGCCATCTCGAGGCAACGCTGCGATTTCTAAAACGAGCCCGGCATAGCGCCGGCCCCGTGCTGCAGCCCAGTCCTCTGCAGGACGCCCGTGAGCAGGGTCAAAACGCCACTGCTCGCCACGGGCTCCAGCTGCTTTTCCCCCGTAAAGGAGGGCGTTGGAGCCGCTCTTCCCCCAAGCCCTGGCCGCCGGCCAGCGCAGCCTGTCAACCCTCTCTCACGAGGGCAAAACACCTCTTTTTTTCATGGTGTAGAATTAAATATGGCTCCTAATACTTTATTAGCTCCTCATTAGCCGTGCCTCACCGAGCTGCGTCTCAGCGAAAGCTGGCACCAATCTTCACCCCAGGGCCACCAGCAGCTCAGCTCTACGTCCTTCAGGRGACCCGTTAGCTCTCGCTGCAGCCCGGCTTACCCGAAAACACATCCGCAGTGGTACAGGAGAACCACCCTGCCCTTCCTGGGAGCGCATCACCCTCCCTTTCCCCCTCCGGCAGGCCACATCCTCCAAGGCTCCTCTTCACCCCGGCACRTTTCACGTCCTCGGAGGAGCCGTCGAGCGCCCTCGGGGAGCCCAGGGGTGCCGCGCACGGGGGGGGACGAGCGAGAGGACGATTCAGCCCAGGTCGCACCGAAAACCGCCGCTTKGGCTGTAGATGCTGCTCGGGGCCCTCGCACGGAGCCCGGGCTGCTCGCGGCGYGGCGGTGGGGCGCGTGGGCAGCGGGGCCTCGCCGGATGCTCCGGAGCTTTGGGGCTGTGATTACCGGAGCGGCCAGGAGAGAGCAYGCAAGACCAGCGCCGCGCCGGCCTGCAGCAGCCAGGCTGGAGGCTGCCAAGCGAGGAGCTGCTCTCGGGCTCTTTGCCACCGATTCGCAATAAAATTGAGGCCGGTGCCCTTTGAGAGGTGTCGCAAGCGTTTCGCAGGACGAGGGGAGAACCGGACCCTTGCTGACAAGCTGCAGGAGCAGTCGGTGCTTGGACTACGTCTGCGCTGGGCACAGAGTCCTGAGCAGAGCAACAGCGGCGCATCGAGAGAGCAAACGCTTGCGCTGAGGGAATCCCAGTAAATAAAAAGCTGCCACGGCAGGAACAGCCTCAGTTTTCCCCAAGGCTGGGGTGGGGGACAAACAGCAGCAGACTTAATTTGCAGCAGAAGAAATCAAGCTTGAAATTATTAATTTAACATCAAGCTGCTAGGGCTGCGACTCCTGCAAGCAGCTCTGCGGGCAGGAGGTGCAACCTGCCAGCGGAGCTCCCAGAGGAGCCTGGCTGGCATCTTCGGAGGAGAGCAGGATCAACCAGATCCTTGATCAGCCGGGTCTTTCACCCCGCGAAGCAGGGCGAAAGACTGGATGTCTTTTCCAGCCCTTCATTTCCATGCATCCATTTCCAACATAAACATTTCCACAGTCGAAACTGAACACTGAAATAATGAACATTTTTCTCGCTACAGGTGCTCAGAACAAGCCCCTTTCCCCACTGGCGGTTCGGCCGGCCCAGCTCGGCCAGGGTAAATCGTCACCGCCCTGAAGGGAAGAGTCCCAGCGGGCCAAGGAAGCGGAACGGGAGAATATGCAAGTGCTTGTTGCCTCACATCGGACTTAAATAGTTAAATCCACATTTTGCCAACATGTTGTGGCTACACATGCAAGCAATATATTTCACTATACATCACATAAGCAATCTTTAATACGATACCAACTTCTACCATACTGATCTCTCAGAGCTTTTATTTAACACAGTGTAGGACTATTACTTATACAAGCTTCAAAGTACATAGCTGGAGTACTAATAAAGCAGCTCTGGCACAAAATTCAGAAAGCAAACTGTAACTGCTGCAGTGGTTCTGTTATGACCCGACTGGAAAATGGGGGGATTTCTATATTTAGTATGTTTGTCCTGTTTCTTTTTAAGCAAAGAACGGAAGAATATTCTGCAAAACCTAAAGGTTCAGAACTTGTCTTTAAAAACATTAAACATACCCAGACACGAGCTGGTGACTGGCTCAGCAGCTCGGCAGTGAAACACAGGATTAGCGGGCTCAGCTGGCTCTCGGTCACCTGTGATGGCAACGCCACAGTCGCTCTCCTGCTCGCAGCGGAGCTATTTTGGGTTAACACGGGTTAGCCRAACGGGGAATCTGTGCCTTTCGCTGCCGGGTGTCCGTCCACGAGTAGCCYGGGCTGGCTATGAGGGGGACGCAGCCGGTGCCCAGCCTGAATCCCCGGCACAAGCCCAGCTGCGTCCGGGCGCCGGAGCCGCTGCCACAGCCGGTGCTAAATGGAGCCTTTGCCGCTGTTTCAGCTGCGAGACCAGGACGCAAACGAGCTCGGAAGAGCGAGCTCCCCCTCCRCGCTCGGCCCCCTCGACCTGCAGGAGTTGTGTGGCCTGAAAGAGGCTGATTATAAATTATTTTACTTAGACAGGCACAGTCGCTTTCTGTATGGGAAACCCGGTGCGCGCAGCGAGCCAATATTAGCTGTTCCCCCTCTGATTTCAGGCTGCCCAGCCAGGAGCTGCATCGCGGGCGCCACCGGTTCAGAAAGCRACTGGGAGACACCAGGACCATTTCTCTGCACCGGCTCCGAGACACATCCCTGGGGAAGGGGAAGCGAGCTGACACCGAAGTTCATTGCGTCACTGCCTGGATGTCACCGCTGGTCCCCGCAGCCGTCGTGCCGGTGGGAGGCGCATCCCACGCCGCAGCTGGTGCGGCTGGTCCCAACTCCGGATGAGTGTGCAGCGCCGCCGCGCRTGCCCCACCGGCAGAGGGCTCGGAGCCGCGCGGAAGAGCACGGCCGCCTTCCGCCGCTTGATTTCGGGGCGGCTGCGGGAGGCGGGCGAAGGGTGGCGGGGAGGATCGGTGCGGAGTGTGCAGGGATGGAGCCAGCCGGAGCCGCTGCAGAGCCGTCGCGGGGCAGAGCGGCGCGCTCCGACTGCGGCACCCCCGGAGCACGCTGCCCGCCTGCCGCTGCGGCTGGGATCCTTCGTGAAAGGAGGGAAGGAAAAAAGCAGCTTAACGCAAACCCCCAGCGCTGACATGCGCACGGAGGGCAAAGAGGCAATTAACATGTTAAAAACACAGCGGGAATTGCGCCAGTCCTGAACAGACGCTCACGTCAGCCGGATCTGTTTCTCACTGCGATACACGATGCTTAATACACCCTCCCTAAAAGATTTTTCAAAAGCATTTTTAAAATTGCTGTGGGAAGCGGCCAGCGGCTGTGATGCTGCCGAATAAAGGCAGCCCTGGCGCGGTGGGAGCGGCGGCCGGCCGCGCGCCCAGCTCCTTCCTGCCGCCCCGCAGACAGGGCTGACTCAGCCGAGGCCTCGCACCGAGGCCGATACCCTTTGAGGGGCTCCGCCGCTGTGAAGGGCCACTACCGCCTCCATTTCGGTAGCCACCTCAGTCCGGCTCCGTCCTGCCTCCCGCCACGTGCGGCGGAACGGGCTKCCCGACAGCCGGGGCCGCGCTCCCCAGCCACGCGAGTGCCCAGCTCCTCCTYGGATCTCGCTAGCGTCCAGACAAAAGCAACCCAAGACGACGGCTGGAAGCCTAAAGGCCGTTGCGTCTCGCCTCTGGGCACCGACTCCAGGAAGCCTCTCCCGTTTACGTCAACCTAATGCACRTGGAGGGGGGGGCCAGAAAGCGGACAGAGCCTTTGCTTTTCTTGAGGAAGTGTTTTACTTAGAGAAGGTCTCACAAAGCGAAGAGAGAGCGCGTTGTCCCATTTATTAATGCAAGTGTATGAAAACCACACACAGTATAAGGTTATATTATGAGATCCTAAGAAGGACAATTCATAGTTAAAGGTCAAAAAGAAACGAGAGACTAACCGAACCCTCAACTCGGAGCAGCTTTCGCCTTTCGCGTTTAATTCTTTCGCCGCGGCACTGTTCCAGGTCAGAACTCGCCGTGCATCCTCCGCACCGTGCAGCCTTCCTCCGCTTGATGGGCCCTACTTCTGGTGCGAGCTGCAGTTCCCATGGTAACAAAACTCAACAGCATTATTGGTATTTTCCATACGATCATGCGGTTTCCCCTCTGCCCGGGAATAGAGGGCCGCGTGACCTCCGAGGGGATCCAAGCATGTGGGCAGGGAACTATTTGTGAAAGTGTTGGAGCAAGCAGGGAAAAAACGTGGAGGCTCAGCTTTAGAAAAACCTAACACGATGATGGTAACGGTCCTGCCACCAAGCTGGGGCAGACGAGCGGAGCCCGGGAGGCTTCCCGTGGCCGTACCGTCGGTGACCCACGGCCGACGGTCCCCCCGATTGCCAGGGCGGCTGCGAGCTGCCAGACATCCGTGTGGCTCAGAGGAAGGAAAAGCGCTGAAACCAGCRGAGTTAAACCGGTGTAAAGCAGACCCAAGGGACCGTGGCTCAGCTCTATTGCTACACCTCTGCTTTAAATCAGTTCATTAACAGCATCGGAAGTTCTCCAAATGCCTCACTGAAGTTAGGGCAGATTGTGCAGTTCAAGCTGCTCCTTCCTCCACGATGGTCTTTGCAGATGGGTCATTACGTGACGCCCCAGCACAGGACGGCAACACAGAGATGAATCTGTTCCAGAGTGACTATAAGGAAAACACACGGAGATCTGTAAATGTCACTTTTGCTCCATAAATAAGGACGGATTTTGTTTAAAACCAAAAGCACGAGGAGGAGAAGTCAGATTTCTAACCAGTTACAAGCCACAGAAACCGTGAGGCCATGCACAGCACGCCAAAAAACGGACCTGTCCCRGACCTGCCCCAAGACAGACTGCAAGAGACGGGTGACTTCACGCCTCAGCCCCAGAAAGGACCGGGTGCCCCGATGCGGGCAGCGCTCCAGCYGGGCCGTTCCCGCAGCGGGCCGGGCAGAAGGGTCACTGCAGCCCCGCTTCTGCCCTCCGCTGCAACGCTGCGCCTCCCTCCCCTTGGGACCTGCGTGGAGCACCCCAACCTATCTTCAACAGGAGTGACCAGCTGCTCCCTCCTTCGCCGGTGTGCAGTTGCTGTACTTCATGCACGTCCCCGCTGACATGGATCTTATTTATTCCCGATCGTTTCCCCTGTCTGACGGAGTCTAATCCTGCCTCCGCTGAGCTTGCAGCCTCTTTTCGCTTCAGGTCACCACGTTGAACCGGGGCAGCAGCCAAGGGAGGAACCATTGCCTTCTCCTCGGGCCACCAGAGGCTGCAGGCCGTTTCTGTTCCTCCCTTGCACTGCAGACAGGCTGTTTCCTGGATGACCTAAATTCAGCCAAGAAGTTGGACGCCAATGGCCCAAGAGTAGACAAACTAGCCCCAGAGCGCCTGTATTTCTAATGAGTTAGTCCATAAAGTCTATCCAAACCCAGCTGTGGCTGCACAGGATTAAATCATAAGTCAGTCCCATGAGAAGGCAGCAAGTGGCCAAAATTAAGCTGCTGCTCTGACACCTCTTTCCATCAGAGGGCTTTTTTTTTTCCAGGGGCTTTCACACTGGATGAGTCACTTTTGCTTTAAGCCTCACCACTCTGAATCCATGCACACACATCTGTCCTCCTGGCTACAGCTGGGGCAATTCAAAGGTCAAAGAGAAAAACAGTAGAGATTTTTAAGCATACCCTCCCCCACAAAAAAATCCCCTCTTTGTAGCCAGGGAACATTAAAAAAAAAAAAACAACCCAAAATCTATCAAGTTGCCTGCTTGCATAATTAAGACATTATTGCATAAAAATACCCTATGTTCATTTTCTTTTCCTCTTTCACCCCCTTTCTTAAGGCCCTGGCAACAGAATTCCCTGTTTTCCACAGCATCCTGACAACGTGCCAAAGAGCAGGGAGCAGCTGAGACCGTATTTTGTCCAACAAACCAAAAGCCAGCGAAGCTGGTGATAAACACGCACAAGATGTCAGGCCGCTTTGAGGCGAGGCTTGCGTTYCACCCCAGGGCAGCCTGCTTCCGCTGCTCGGAGCGCTCGTGGCGAGGCCCTGCAGGGCGCTTACCCCCACTCCCCGTCGGGTTAGCGACTTGGCCCTTGCTAATACCCTAATCACACTAAATTATCAAGGGAGGTTTCAGCCCCTCGTCACGCTGGCTGTCCACCCTGGAGACTAGAAATACACCCCAGGGCTCCTCGTTTTGCACGGCATCCGGTGCGGAGGCAGTCCGGTGCGCCTCCGCCTTTGCAAACCCTGCCGGTGTTAAAGACGAGCATTTTGCAACGCGCTTTTGTGCAAAGGAGCAGGGCAGCCGCCCCCAGGGAGCAGCTGGGAAGCCCTTTGGACCCCGCAACGCGCCGGGTGCAGCTGAGCCCGAGGTTCGTGACGGGCCACCAAACACCTTTCGGGAGACGCCAAGGGCCACCGGAGGGAAGGAGAGGTGAGGCACCACTAGGTCCGCGGAGGGACGGTGCTGCCCTCCACGGGGCCAGGCTTTCACATGGGGCAGAAAGGAAGGCTCAGAAACTTGCTCGTTTTCCACAGAAACGGTCCAGGTTGGTAGGGGGTCTCCTTGCCAAGCCCGAGTCTCCAGGTAAAACGGGCACATTCAAGAATCCCAACTCCTGCGCTGCTTTTCCCAGCGAAATCCCCCTTTAAGAACCACTGCTGATTTCTCCCAAATAAGTAACTAGCAGCAAGTCAGTCAGCGCACGGGCCAGGCACCCAGCCGGTACGAAGCGGCATGGTTTCTGTCCGCAGCGCTCTCCTGCCGTCCGGGCAAGCCAAGAGCTGGGAGTCGATCCCTGACGGCAGCCAGGAGAGCGACCCGTTTGCACCAGGGTTCCCAGCCACCGCAGCGGCCCAGCTGCGCCCCGGGCTGCTCTCCCAAGCAGGACGCAGAGCTGCGAGGGCAGCGGAGGTCGCGATGGGAATTCGGGTTTTGGGGCTCAAAAGCCACCGTTTGTTGCACGCCAGGCACAGCGCCGCCGGCTCCAGGCCTGGAGCAGCCGGGAGCCCGCTGTGCCGTGCTGCACCGCGCCAGGGTGAGCAGAGCCCAGCGGCAACGGAGCAACGTAAACCCCGAGCAGCAATTCGGCAGTGAGCGCTGCCCCACATGAAACAACCCGACGGTAAGTCTAGCTTGCGTTTTGCTGTAAAACCAGACACTGACTCACAAAAAGCTGCGGTCCAAGATTTGTAATGGCCTTTTTGGCTGCAGTCACATAGACAAAGGGGAGAAAATTGCAGGTTGGGCTCAAAGAATAAATAAAGAAATATCCTTAAGACCCTCAGAGCCTTTTAAACAATAAAATGCAGTGTAATTTCTTTAAAAATTTCTCTGAAACACAGCGTCTTTGTGGAGTTTCTGAATGAGCTAATAATCCAGAAGTATTCTGGGGAAGGAATCCAAAAAAGAAAGAAGCTGTTTCAGAGAGGTTTTTATGCCGCGAGGAAGTAACAATAGTGTCACAGTCCGAGACGCTGCTCGCTACCTGTGGATCTCAAAGTGTTTTCCGGAGGAAGCCGGCGATGCCGCCCCGGCTCCAGGCGGAGAAGGAGACCCTTGGGGACGGGTCCAGGGGCACACGGCAGCAGAGCCAGGAAAGAGCCGCATGGTCTTGGGTCCCCGTGCGCGGCACGCCGGGCTGCACTGGTTGCCAGATCAGTCTACACAGATATTAAACAGTCAGCTCAAGGCTTTCATCCTCTCCCACTTTAATAACTCGAGGAACGTAGATTACTTGGATAGTTCAGAAATGGGCAGGCTTGAGGGGTGTTTTCGTTTTCTTTACATTTGGAATTGGCTGGTGCTCAGCACACGAGCAGCTGACATTCTTTAGACATCCCTAATCCAAAGGGTTGACCTCTGGAATAGCAGAAAGATAATTTATAAATTAGCTCATTTATAAACTGATTGCAGTGAGAATATCCAGAAAAAGCTCACATTCATAAGAAATAATCCGTGGCACCAATTGCAAGCGTATGTTAGATTTCAACAGCTCGATATTCTGCTTCACTGAGCACTGCGATAAATAAGAGCTGATATGTACAAGTGGAAGATCCATTCATTTTAATGAAACATTTGTTTGAATTCATTGGAAACGCAGATTCTGTAGAGTATTACACCACTGCATAGAGTATTACCCTGCATTTATTTACAATAGTGTATTTAGTAGTCCCATTCAAATTAATTGAGGTATCTGATCAGCTGAGTTCCACTAAAAAAACCCCACTAGATGCACTAAGAGTTGTGGGAACGTATTTTCTTACCAGAATCAACCTCTTTTGCTGGTTACATTGTTATTAATATTAGAATTACTCAGATTTAAACCTCTCTCACATTGGGCCGACGGTGATCGCTTTCTCTTTCGGAAGCCTGCCCTTCCCCTTAGGGCCTGCTCTTTCCCCCCACCTCGCACACCACCTTAGCCCGAGACCCCGGCAGGGAGCCGGCTCCCGAGACGGTGCAAACCTGCCGACGGGCACCGATGTCAGCAAAGCTCCTGCCCAGCGGCTGGTCCTACAGCACAAAAGCAAAAAGCCTAAAGCTAAAAAGATTCCTTATATTTCTCCTCCCCGCCAATCACAGCAGGTGGAATATATGATTTCTTCCACATTCAGAAAACACCAGGTTTCCTCAGCGTTATCCCAAAGTGAACTCAATTTAGGGCCCCAATCCAGCTACAGGAAGTTAAGAGACATCTTTCCACTAACTTTGTTGGGAACCAAAGATCTGCGAAGAAAAGGCTGGCACATCTTTAACAACACAGGACTTGTGTGTTGAATCCTTTAGGGATCCTTGGTGCAAGCTCAGCACGCGGGCGAGCACCAGGCATCGCCCGGGGGCTAATGTGCTGCCATGGCTCCCTGCGGCAGGCTGAGCCAGAGCCAGGCGTCCGGCTGAGCCCAGGACACACGGCTCTGCCAGCAGCCCTGACCTCCTTGGCAATATCCACCCGCGTGGTCTTATAGGGGAAGCTACTTACAGGCAATGGAGAACAAATGGGGTGGTGGCTTTACCTGTCATATAATGCTGGGCTATTAAAAGCAAAACAAAGACATGAACTTCATTATGATCAGAAACTACGTTTGGTGCATATAAAGCAAATACCTGGGAAACGTCACAAGCAATCTATTCCATTTTCTGGCCTGATCCAAAAAGCCACATAGGTAGAAAAGCTCACATGGTTCAGATCAGATCCAATACACACAATTTTAGATCGTCTTAGTGAATTCAGCAAAAATAAATCACATTTAGGCACCTTTTATGCAACAGAGGCGAGAGATCCCCTGGGTGCAGGTCACGGCACCAGGCCTGGTGGCTCAGCCCAGTCCGCAACACCACGAGGCCTCTTCTACACCCCAAAAATCACTTGTGTGCACCTTGCACAGCCCGTTCACCCCCAGCACGTCACCACGAGTTGGCGTGCGGCCGTCCCCAGGGAGCAGCTGCAGGAGGCTCCCGGGACAAGCCGCAGTTGGGGCTCTTCGCCCAGGACAAGTCCTGTCCCAGGGGACTGATCCAGCGTGGTCAGAGAGCACAAGCCCACGGATGCGCTGTGAAAGGGCTGGGGGGGAAGAATTAAGCTTTCCTGTTTCCTTGAGACTGTACTGTGATTTACCTCCAGCCAAAATGATGTTTATGAGGAAAGACGTGTTTGTGTGCATATGCCTGTATTTCATATAATCTCCTGTAATTCACCTATGTCTGTGTTTATCCACCCAAAGGCTCCCGTTGCTTTCAGTGGGTGGTTCAGCTTCAGGAGGACTAGACAGTGGACAAGCAAACCCCAAGTTATACAAAGTACTGTGAAAGTGCACATTATGGACCGTATAATTCATTTGTTTAAGTCACCAAAGCTATGCTGATTCACACCAGGTGAGGAACTGGCCCTGTATTTTTTTTTTTTTTTAATAGATCCATAAGAAGACTTTTAAAAGAGTGCTTTGCATTTCTAACTAGGACCTGTGACCTTTCCATGCTGGAAGGATTTAGGAATCATAGGTTGAGGATTCAAGCCACAGAGGCTCGTACTTTTGTTCTCCCAAGACTACATATGGCAGAAACACAACAGTAAGTCACCTGCTATTTCCTACCGACAAGCGGATTCAGGAATTCAGAGGAAGCGCCTGGGGAAGAGCGATGGAGCAGAACCAGATTTCTTTATAAACTAACAAGCTACAAATGAACATTCAAAGGAAATTGCTTTAGTTTCTTACACAGAAAGCTTTAGGTGAATGCGACCTGACTGCCTACGAGAGGAAAAAACAGGAGAGAAAGAAGAAAAACCTCTTTGAAACTCTTCGCAGCAGAGTTACGCAACCCTGGAGGTGCTGGCCGGGCAGAGGCAGAGCCGAAAAGCCTGGTACAAGCCCCAGCCGCACCACGCGTTGACCTCCACGGTGGCAGTGAGCCGTCGAGCTGAGGCCCCAGCTCCGAAAGGCCACGGGAAGGGATGCACTGTGCAGCCTGCACTGCCCCAGCCCGCTCGGGCAGCCTCCCGCTCCCCCCAGTGACCAACAGCCCTATAAAATTAAGATACTTCTTTACCACTTGCACCAAACATCCCAGCTTTGTTAAGCCCTCTTTTGCAAATATCAGCAGTGAAACAAAAGTTATGAGTTTTCTCCGTACAAGAACATGAAAAAATATGAGGCAAGTTGTTAGCTGGCATAAAGCAGCTGAGATTAATAGACTTGGACACAGCTAAGTGGACCTGCACCAGCCAAAGATCCAGCCTTGCTTATTAGCTTCCCACTAGGAGGATTATATAAAAAAGGCCTTTAAAAAAAATGAACAATAAACTTGCCACCTGGGTGTAATTTGTGGGTTCAGTATTTGTTTAGGTCATCACATATTTTGTGTCAAATGAAGCAGCCATAAAGTAGCATAATATTTTCTCTAACATAAAATAACTCCATAAATGGAGAAAAATTAACAAGAGTTCAGTTCAAACCAGACTCGGGCTTTGYGGTTTGTTTGGGCTTCTGCATCCTGCCTGCTCCACAGCTTGGGCGCAATTCGGCAGGGGAAAGTCTCCCCGCCGCGCTGCCTGGAGCTCGGGCTCAGGCTGCACCGAGGTGCAGTTATGTCTCTTGCTAGCTTTTACAGCGGGTGACCCAATCTGATGAGCTAACAGGAACCTTACACCATTGAAGAGGAGAAAGCTCCGTCCAGGACTAAAAATAACACGTTTGACAGTCCAAAAAAAGGAAGAAGTATGCTTTCCTAAGCATGTTGTAAATACTCAGCTGGACCCTGGCTGTAACGGTCTCTTACTCATGAATTCTGTCTTCATAGTCACAGAAATAGAGAAAAGACCTAATAAACTACCTCACTCATTCAGTGAAGAATATTTTCCTGACAGTCCAATCCAGAGTCCTTTGCCAAGTCCAGCTAAGAGGATCCACATTTCCTCTGCAAAATCCCTTCCAGTATCAGACTCTTAGGGATGCTTTTCCCAGGATCTGCTGTTGTCAGACAGATTTCATCCCTGCCTACAGCACAAATATGGCATGTACAGCAATGAGGTCTGTGAGCGGCAGGATGATGTTCATATGCTGCTTGTGGACAGGCTGGCAACAACTCAGTTTCAAATGAGCCATCAGCGGCCGATGTTCGGCAACTGCTAGATGCAGAGAAACCTCTCTGCTGTTGACCTCAGCTACATGCTTTGTCCATCCCAGCTCCAGTTTATTCAAAGAAGCCATCAAGATCCTCAGGGTTTCAGCGGCATTTCAAGAGCGCTAAACATCTCCCACCTTCTGGAGGTCTTCAGACCTGATCCAACTTCGAAGCTAGAGCTCACAACAGAGTCAGCCCTGCTCTGAGTCACAGCATGGGTCTGATGACCTCCGGGGCCCCTTCCAGCCCAAGGTAGCCCACGGTAGCCCACGGTTCTTCAAGCTGTTTTGCCAAGGCTTGTAGCCAGCACATGCTAAGGAACACATTTATGAAAGGCAAGTATAGATCAAACTTGTAGCATATACAAACGCTAAGGTCTGGGCTCCCTCGGCCAGATCTACACTCTGCTCCTGGAGTGGGCTAGCCAACACAAAATAACTGCGTGCTTTAAAATCTTTCTCTAATCAAGCCTTCTAGATTAGCTTCTGCAGGGAGCCACCGCTCATGGGCATGAGTGCCCAGCCCAGCACGGATTCCTCAGGACCTGGCATTCCTTGCTCCACTGTTTCTCAACCTTTGGTCCACAAACCACTGGAAACATCTCAAAGCAGTCTGTGAAACAGCTGCTAAACCAAAACAAAACCCAAGCTCAACAACCCATACACATGTTTCTGCATACAAGCAAATGAAACAGGGAGAAGAAAAAAAACCCCTAAAGTAGCCTCTTTGTTTGGTTGTAAATTAAAACTATTGCACCAACACTATACAAGAAATTCAATGAGCTTTTTTCTCCCCAAAAGTTAGATTGTCCTCTGCTTACCAGCATGTGAGAAATATTGCATCCTATAACACTTGTCTGAAAGGCACAAAGAGACTTGTGGTGTTTTCCAGGAGAGGTCTCGCAGTGGGACGCGGGGACCTGGGGCTAGGGCCTGACTGCGCCTCCCTGCAGGGGCTGCGGGCCACGGGAGCAGCCGGGAACGGGCGTCTGAACTGCACGTCCTGCTTGGCCAGCCATGGCACTAACTAAACAACCTCATTTTCTTTGCAAAGTGCTGCCTAAAGTATACTTCTTCTGTCAAGAATTATTTTTTCAGTCTCTTTTGAAATAACAATAGTACATCTACTTAAGAAATTCTACAAAAGCACAACTTGGAAAAATACCTGGGGATCCATAAACTAAAAAACTTCCTTGAACATATGTTTAAACTATTCAGGTTTCTCCTGAGACATTCTGAACAGGCACAATCAACCCGAGTCCATGAAAACAAAAAAGTAAATATCAACCTGTGCCAAATATTTGTGTGCTCTTTCCCTCTGCAGCTACACTGATTGCTTTAAAAGTAGTGCCGAAATTCAGATATTGAAAGAAACAGTGGAAGTTTCTTGGGGTGAACTAAAGACAAACTATGCAGCTTGGGCCTGACAGAAACAGGAAACGAAATGCAATTTGACACTGCTACGCAAGGAGAGCGGTACAGCAGTATCGCAGGGGCAGCCAGCTCGGAGCTCGGTTAATTGGCAAAACTCGGGAGAGCCAACAATCAACTGACATTAGTGCTGCCGGGAAAAAATAACAAGCTTTAGAGCACCATTAAGGTTTAAAGCCAATCAAAAAACTTATTAAATCTTCAAAGAGTCACAGAGGAACTAAGAAGTCTGAACAACTCATTCTTCCTTCACATTTTATGAGACCCAAAACTACCAGTATTTGTTTGATCTTGTAACACCTTACCTTGCATTCCTAAACTTCCATAAAAATACCATATTCTTTAGCGATCAAATGTTGTTTTGTTTGTTATCTTTAAAAGGTGAAATAGTTTCATTTTGATGCAATACCCTTAGTTTCTCCTGCTAACTGGTGTTTTATCCAAATAGATCTTTGAGCAAACGATCAGGCAGAACAGTGCCTTCAGCTCTGAATGCGTTTTTCAGACACATGCATCTTTTGCTTAAATCATGGGAGAGTAAATCAGAAGATTGGGTACAATTTCTAGCACAAGTTGCCTGTTTGTCTTGAGCTAGATATTTAACCATTTGATGCTATGGTCTTATTCATTTGTTAGAAACATTTAACATCTGCAAAGACAAATTTGAAGATAATGTTTGTAGAAGTCCCTTAAATACCTCAGTCAGAGAAGCAGACAGGGGTTATTTTCCTAATAATAAATTAAAGATCAGATATAGATTCATTACCATAATGTAATACTGTGCTTGAAGCAAATATTTAAAATATGTTCATAGCATTTGCTCTCCATGCTCCTTAAATTTGAATTCTTCAGAGCATAACACATCTTTACGTCATAGTCGGTTCATACCCTCTCTTAACAGAGCCAGAGGAATGCTGAGAGACAAAAGGAGCTGCATGTGTTAAGAAAGAAATAGCATGATTCGACTCTTTATTAGGTAGAATCTCTGATTATCCTAATTCCCACTTAACACTCAAAATAAATACTCTCTAAGCTGCTCATTAAAATGACATTCCCACCATCTTTTCTGGGAGCTTTCCTATTGCTGTCACTGAATATTGGATCAAAGTTTGCAATGCTGTTAGACATGTTTTTGTACGATGTCACCTAACAGCCTTACAGGTTCTTAAATATCTTTTATTTCAGTTGAACTCTGAGGGCAAATTCTACTCCAAATTATTCTGCACAGCTCTCTTAACCTAAATGAGTTGCCCAGACGCAAAGGCAGAACTTTGATCTGGCAAATACAGTTTCTGAGTAACAATTTTCTTTCTTTTCACTTCCTTACGCTCCAGTAAACGTCAGACCTATTTCTTTGAGTAATGACAATTCCTTCAATGTATTTTAAGAGTTTGTTTTGGGCTCAGCTTTTCCAAGTCTTAGTAACTGCATGACTGGAATGAGGGAAAAAAGAAAATTAAATCATCATTTGTGCAGAACGGATTTCTTCAAGGAATATGCTCCAGAAAGTATCCTAATGCAACGGTCTAAAGAGATCAGAGGAGGACCAAAAGGTCTTCAGAGGCAGAAGCTTGTAGGTTACTAGCTACATAATTACGTGACAAGAACCTAATGATACCATAGGAAGGGGACGAACAAACCTGTGTTTGAACTTGGATGTCACATACCTTTTCCTCCAACTGTAGCCATCACGTTCTCTGTCTCAGCCTCTGTTATGTCCATCTTACCTGTAATTTCAATCACAGGTAAGAATGACCAACTACTAACCCTGTTAAAACTAACGTGTTTTATTTTGACCAAAATCGATTCACATAACCAGATGAGCAGGTAAGGGAAGAGCAGTGAGGAACTGCAGGCAGTAACTTCTTGGCCCACACAGCTGCAGCCGAGAAGGATGGGCACCTACACCCTAACACTTTGTAAACACGGAGTAAATCAACATCTCGGGCCGGAGCAGGGTCAGGTGCAAACCTGCAGGCGGGCAGTTGTAGGGACTGACAAATGACAGGAGCACTGATCGCTTTGTAGCAACAGTCACTGCAAAAGCAGAAAAGGAAACAAAAGAAACAGGACATGTCTGTTTAAGGAGGTTGACGTGTTGTGTTCCAGCAGACATTTATGAAATCGTGCTTATGTGCTAGAATACAAATATTGGCAATTACTTTTGTTTTTTGCCCACTCAGTAAAGTTACTGCTTGTATTTAGAGTTTCCAATTTGCGCTGCTGTTTTTAGAACATTACATTTGTGTAACGTTCCAAGAGTTTAGAAAGTCTGTGTGCACAAATGCAAAGCATAAGGGATTTAAAATACAAAGACCTATATAAGATATCGGGGGGAATTACAGAGCTGAAGGGCCTAGACTTTTCCTCCCTTGCCTTCACTGAGAAATAATTTAACGCCTATTTGCCTGGTGATAACACAGGATGTTCCAATTTGCCTACTAGCTTATGAACGACTCTCATCCTACAAGCATTAGTCATAGTGCTGCCTTCATTCCTTTCCAGTTGAAAATTGAATTAGGGAATATGAACAGAGAAATAAGCTAGGGACTTACTAATTCAAAATAACAATCTTGGCCCTTTATGGCTATCTTGAAAATTCTATTTGCATGTGATTTGATTGCTTTGGGTCTGATGTGGTGCCCAGGGGATTCACTCCCAGAAATGGTAGGATTTGGACACCACAGACTTAATTCCAGCCTGCAGGCTCTGATAGCAAGACGTCTTAGACCATCTGTCTCTTTACAGTAACCAAAAAATCTGGCATGAACTAAAGCTCATTGAAGTAATTAGGAATTTTCCTACATACATCTTGAATTTTGGATCAGACTGACTTTTCCTCGACTGTTTTTATGTACCCTGTTCCCCGTCCCGATCCATCTAGCCCGGGACTTCCGGTCTTTATTCACTGCACTGGCAATTGCCTGCACAGGGCCGGTGGTGAATGGGACCGTCTTGCAAGTGCACGTGCACACACAGTTAGTGATTTCTTCACTGAATGCTAATGGAGGATGGATGCTTATTCTTCAGTCTAGCTTGAACATCTCATAGGGTTTCACCTCAGAGACAAGATTCAAGCAAAGTATTTCTCAAAAGATTTTTTTTTAAAACATCCTCCTCCAACCTGATGTGCTCAGGAAACAGGTAGAATTAGAATTGCTAAGCATGCCTTTCATACCCAGGACAGACAATTTGCAGAACGCAACCATTTACACAGCATAACATCTCTCCAGAGCACTGCTAACTCCAGATCCCCCCCGTGGCAGCGTATCAGGTACCCTCTGCGCAGACTTGAACATCTTTACATGGGGCAAGATAGACTTTCTTCATATTAGTGGTTTTCACCTGTGGCCTGAAGATGTTTGTGCCTCTGCAGGTTCCTTCTACAGGGTCTGTGAAAGGTAACTAGGGAAAGCAAGCTGATGCCTCACTAGGTTTCAATTTGCTATTCAGGATCTCCATCTCCACTGAAAAACCTGTAGGAATATGCAAATAGAAAAGGTTAAAATCACTGATCTGTTTATTATGAGAAGAACAACGAATGTAAAGAACACAAATATTTATAAAAGATAAAGAACAGCCTAAGGGGAGAGGAAAAGTATCTATGATAAGTACTACATTGTATATCTTATGGTCCATTCTCCCACCCCAAGCAATTTTATCCAGATTGGTTTGCCCTTGCCATGAGCGTAGTTTACAATTTGCAGAACACAACCTTTTACACAGCATAACATCTCTCCAGAGCACTGCTAACTCCAGATCCCCCCGTGGCAGTGTATCAGGTACCCTCTGCACAGACGTGAACGTCTTTACATGGTGCAAGATAGCTGCTGATGAATTGGGCCAAACTAGTTCTGCCAGACTGCACATCAGGGATAAGATAGCGCGCGGCTTACCCCTCTGTTTTAGCATACCCTTTGTCCCTCTGTTCCTATCAGTTTAAGGCTGTGCAACAGTCTGAAATGAATTGGAAAGATTCTGGGAAATCCACCTACACAAACCTTTGCGATTACTGAGACTTAGTAACGGCATCCGTGGAACTCAGCCTTTCAAAAAAAGCGAGTTTGCTGTACTTATCTCTGAATGATAAAAGGCAAACTTTCCTTGACCTGCATAAATAAGGAACATTCAGCTTAATCCTCTCCAGTTGTCTGCATGCTGTAGCTGTGCAACACCCAAAAAAGGAAGCATCGCTATTGACGGAGTCAATAATTAGGATGATAAACACTAAAATCCCAAGGAAAGGCTAGAAACATATCCTGCTGAATGGGTACAGTAGGTGGTTTTCAACTGTATGAAGTAATAATAAGAAAAATGCATCAAATTTGTTTGCAGAATACACTAACAGCAGACATCTGTCATGATTCACAAGAAAATAACCTAAAAAAAGCTCACTGTTCATCTGCTCAGCTAACTGACTCATATTACGCCAGAGGTTTTGACTTTGTTCTTTCAGGCACCGTTTCTGACAGGAAATCAATCAGTTTAATCCTATAATGAGAACAATTAGTCTTACAGGAAAAGCAGATCTCTGCTGTAACCTCATCTTCTGTTTACAATATTATGCCAATATTTCTTGCTATTTTCTCAACTGTTGTTCATCAGTCACATGGGAGGCCACGGCACTGCCCGCAAGGACAGGCGAGCCATATAAAGCGCGAGCAACGGTTATTTCTATTCTTGCTCCCAGCATGGGAGTAAATTCATTTTTCAGCAAAACTGACAGAAGCAGTGAAGTTTTAGTATTAAAAGACCATGTCTGGGTTTTAAATAGTGCAATGGGACATTCTGCGAGGGACCCCCGAGAGCTGCCTTGTCCTTGTCCTCCTCCTCCCCGCCCGCCCTCAAGGTCGCCCTTCGTGGAGAACAGGCTGCTGTTGTGCTCTGGCAAAGCCGAGCGATATTGTGTCGTCGCTTCCCCGTCGGAAAATCCGTCTGTTGGCTCTTATCTTGTGTTTAGTCTGTACAGTTTCTGAGGTGGGGAGTTATCCTGTTGTTCAGCGGTCTGCAGAACCCCAAGCGTAAGAAGTTTGGGTAAATGACTCGCAGTCTGACGAGCTAGGATTAGAATAACGTACGAATATTATCTCAGTAATGTTTGTCAGAACATAGGAGCAAAATCCGTTTTGCATCTTGCAGCCCCTGCTGTTTTTTACTCTCTGAGCACATTTAAAAGTAACAAAAAACCACACAGATCTACCGGTCCTTACTGCGAATCTGGTTCTGTCACCCGGCATTGAGGAGCGTCAAAGGCAGAAGGGAGCGTGCACCCTACTGCTTCTCCGGTGCAGCCCTCCTCGCAGTAACCCTGCGGCGCTCCGAGGCCCGAGGAGCCGGCAATCTTCACTGCCCGAAGGTGACTACAAAACAAGAAATTCTCCTGGATCAACTAGATTTCTTTCATTAACCTAATGATTTATATCACAGCTTGATTTTTTTTCTGTGGGAAGCTTGGATGCCTGAGATAAACCTTTTAAAAAAAGATTTAGACAAACAGATGAATTAAACAGAATTCAGAACGACAGCTTCCGACACTTGGGGACATTCCAAAGAACTTTCAAAAGCCAAAATAATAACCCAGATCTGAGAGATTCTGCAGAGCCTATAAATTAAATAATCTTTTTCAAACCTGCTGTTAAATCTGCCACAGGGTTCAGATTTACCTGGACTTAATCCAAATAATGACTTTCAAAATTAAATGTTTTCACAGAATCTTGGGTTTGGGGGATTTTTTTTTTTTTAACTATTAAGTAAAGAAATAAACTGAAACCATTAAGAATCTGTTGAATATGGAAAAGGTCCCAGTGGGGTTGGAAAGGCACCAGAACTTACTCATTTAGGCAATGGAGATGGAAAGTAGGATGAAACCATCAGGATTATTGATGAATGTAGGAAAGGAAAAGAGGTTATACTCTGAGAAACACCAGCTACAAGAAGGACAAATTAAACTACAGCTGCACAAATGCCATGACCCATTGCTTGGGAGCCTTTGCTCCCACAAGAATTTGGCATTTGTTTAAGCAGCATCATTTTCAGGGGGCATTTTCAATTGCACACGGCACAGGGAATAACCAGCGCTAGAATCTACGGCTGAAGAGTCACAAAAAAATGAATTTCAAACACAAAACATGAGTCAATGAATCTGAAACCTGTTTTTAATAAGGATGCAACTATTAGGAAGGTTAACTCACAAGTTAATATCTAGTTTGCTGTTTAAAGCTACTTTTAAATGTCAAGCCTATGTATTAAACTGCTCACAAACAGTCTAAAGGGATTTATCGATTGTTCCACTCTACAATTAACTAAATGCATTATACTCCCACCTTCATCTAAAAATAAAATATAAACACTTGTACTTAGTTTAAAATATTTGCAATGGCAATTTATGCTGAAAGAGAAAGCTCTCATACCCAGGCTAACCACCATGAGTTCAAAGAGAGGGGGCTATAAAAATATTTTCATTGCTTTAATGAGAAAAGTATTTTAATTCTCAGGTGATAAAATTAATTGGAGTTTGGGATTTTACATTTGCTACATTAGATACAAGTGCAATAAAAGCTCTTTTAGAGAGGTCATCCATCTGAAACATCTGGGTAAAACTGCAAGAAATATTTCTGAATTTGATGAACGTCACTTTAAAATGAACTTATACAGGAGTTTGCTACTTCAACGAGCAATAAGGGGAGTTGCACGTTCTAGCCCATAACGGAAGGCTGTTTTGGGGCTTATTAGGCATTTGTAGAGAGATGCTGCTATGTTTAACATACATAGACACGGCACCTTGACTTACTGTTTAGGAATAAGCTGGACATTCCTGATACAGCCGTCAACTTCCACATTTCAGATAACCTGTTTTTGGAGCTATTCTATGTCTTTATTTAGCCCAAAACATATGACGGTCAGCCTCTTCTTTAGATGCCATTCCATCAATGCACTGTATTAGCGTTTCCAAATGCATCCTTTCTAAAAGGTAAATTAGGCATGACTGATGGATGAGTGAAAACTGTAGTTCCCAGCACATTCCCAGTTACAGGTCACATACTCTTGTCGAACGGTTAATTATGCAGGGAAACGTATTCCAGCTAGAGCCGGAGCGATCGCCACCGTAACTACCAGGCATTGATGGGCAGCACCCACGCTGGGGACTCCACGCCGTCAGGGCCATTCCGCGGGAAGACAACGCCGGTGCTGCGGAGCTATAAAGGCCACACGAAAGCAAAGGAACCTCTTCAAAACCCAAGCTGTGCCTGCCAGGAGGAAAGCCAAAAGTGCATAAAAATATGCTGAGCAACTTGGGGAGCTGAACTGTATGGATCCAAGAGAGATGTCCCTGCGCTAGCAGGCATTTAACCAAAGTTATATGGCTACAGATTTTTAGGCCCCACATCTAAAAAACAAATAAATAAATGACTAAAGAGTGGCTAAATTCTATCTTAATCTTGGGGGCAGAATCAGCTTTAACTTAGCAAGCCTTTTACAGATCTCTCTGACAAATGTAGTAATTTATTAAACTTACCAGGTTTATTGCTATTTTTCCCCCCYCAGTCTGAAAACAAAATCTTTTACAAAGGGCCTGGGGGCAGTGCAAAGAGGAGAGCAATTTATAACTGATTTACAGTCAAATTATCTCTCTCAAGCAGTTTATGAATGACTGACATCTATCCTGATAGGTAAGAAAACACTGAAGAAAATGTTCATAATAGTTTAGAGTAGATAGAACAGCAATTTCCATATCCATATAGCAACTTATCTCCCTTAAATTACTGTTTAAAAAAATAAAATAAAAAAAATCAGAAATCTTACTTCTAGACCCAGCCTCCTGCTATAGGGGACCCACAGCTAACTTCCAGCCTCCCGAAGCCTTCCAGCTCTAGGGATAAACAGCCTCAGTCCAGAAGAAGAATGTAGTCTGCAGAGCAGGAAAATCTCCTGACCTTGAGAAGAACCATCAAGCCATAACCACACTTGAAATCACTCTCGCACAGGCAGACATTCAAAACTATCACTGGAGGGTCATTACTGGGCGTCCCAGAAAAGGGCATTCATTAAAACTAAACTTTGGGAGGGAGCAAATGGAAAACCTGAATGCTCATTCAAAATGGAACATAACGCTGGATATCCGTAGTTTACCCGGGAGCACTGTGATAACAAAGGAAGGAAACGGAGAGTCTCATCAGTGGCAAATGAGCGCCAAAATGAAACGCTCAAAAAAGAAGCAAATAGGTGATAAGACTTTGGAGTGGAAAAATACTGGAAATAAACACCCAGCAAAATACTGAGGGGAAAAAAAAAACAAAACAAAGCAAATGGAATGATAAGATTGAATTTACAGACACATTTGACCTTTCTTTTGAATAATGCAAGTTCTTTGTTAGAGCTTGCTATACAGTTTCAGTCACGACACTCAGCAGAATAAACATGTTTGAGATGCTATATCATTAACTTAATATTAAGCCTTGCTCCCACAGCAAGATTTATATCTTCCTTTGATTTCTGTTCCAGAAGCAGAAAGAGAACTCCAATTATTTTTTCAGAAATGACTTAAAATATGATAACTTGAGAAATTTTTAAATTAAAGACAAAAAAAATTGATGAATCCACTTTTGTTAATTTAAGCAGGAGCATAATTGGGTCCTTTTCAGGCTGCAAAACTGTATCCGCTTTGCTCCAAGCAAGCTATGTGAAAAAGCACGTGAGCAATTGACAGAGGACACCTGTGAAACGTGGGGTTCTTTAGCTAATATTTTCTTTCCTTTCCCCAAATGCTTGAAAAAACATCTATCAGTGATAGTAGGGTGCCAAATTAATCCTCGATGTAGTTCTGAAATCTGAAGGCTGGTCTACATGTGGATGCTTTCCAGTAGGACCAATTTGACTGCAGATAATTTTACTCACAGTTAAATTGGCTCTACTTCAGCTCAGTTTAATATATTTTGGAAAGTAATTTAATACGGAATAAGCACACCCACAAGTTTAAAGTGTTTTTTTT
>NW_020448307.1:2467577-2469430 GCF_003343035.1 Apteryx rowi | reverse complement strand
TTTTTTTAATTCTAACTGTATTTTACTCAGGTTAGCTTTTTGACAAGCCTGAAGTTACCCGAGGCATAAACTAGGCTGAGCTTTTGAAAGGCCTTGAAGAGAAAGTCTTTGAGTCTGCAGCTTACTTACCAGATTTTTTCTTTTCTCTTTTCTTTTTCTCTGTTTTTATTGTTGCCACTTTCCAGCAAACCTACAGTTTCTTTTACAGAAAATAGTTTTTCTTTTTCCTCTTCAGAGGAAGGAGATTCCAGCATTGAGGTATTACATTTTTAATACATATTTTAACCCAGCACTTTGGGGAAGTATTCCTAGTCACTGAACGGCAACAGCAGGAAAGGTAGGAAACGAACCGTTCCTCCATCCYGCAGCAAGAGGAACCTGGGCGCTGAGCTGCGTGGACTCTCCAACACCAGCAAGGAGAACCCCTACCCTGCAGGCTCTGCCAGCGCGGTGGTATCACGTGGGAATGAGGTATGATTCAGCAGCAGCTACACGGACAAAACCGAGCCTTCGGAGCCGGCTTTACATGGAGGCCGGCAACTGTGTGGAATAAACAACACGGTTAAAAACCCTGCCGGTACGAGCTGCATCTAAAGGAGGAAATACATTTATCTGTAGATACGTTTCTGTCTGAGCAATGAAAAGTTATTGTGCTTGAGGGTTCATAACGGAGTATGCTCACCCAATTCACGCTGCAGCATCATTTGAGAGCCCGTTTACAGCAGCCTCAGCTCCTGCCACTGGACAAGACCAAGGAGTCCTGGATAACATGGACACGGCAGCGCGACGGACAGACTGACCGGCCCACGTCGTGAGCAAACGGACCCAAAACAGCTCCGCAGCAAACAGCACATAAATGAAAGCCACAGAAACTGGGCATTGAGAAGGTACTTTATGAAACTGGACTTTTAAACAGCAAATCCTTTGTCCAGTCCATTTTTGAAGGGGGATATCCCGGCCCTGCCCTTTCCCGGCAGTGAGCGAGGTTTCCCAAGCCCTGACATTTTGAGGCACTCTTTTTCACCTCACTTGCCAGCAGAGACACTCGCTTCCTTGTAGCCATGTTTACGGACTACTGTTGGAGAAGATTAATTTGGCAAAGGAAAGCGGTACAACAGCTTCACCCTCCTACCCCAGGGCTGCACCACGTGCACGAGCCGCCACCACAACCCGAAACGCTGGTGCGGCTTCRCCTCACTCCAAGGCGCAGACGTCACACACTTGCACTGCTTTGAACCCAACTCAGTTATCTCGAGGTTTCTAGTTTCTCCTCCTAGATATCAGTTACAACAAATGAACGGTATCGAATAAATGTTTACCAACCCAGCACAGCACGTACCTGCCACAGCAAGCGGAGCAAGAAACCGCCGTAAGCGCCGCACCAAAGACCACACCAAAGCAAACGCTTCACTCTCATGAGCAGTCCCCAAAGCAAAACCTTCAAATTTCCACCCAAGCCCGGCTGAGCCCACCTTCAAACTTCCACCCGAATCTGGCTGAGCCCACCTTCAAATTTCCACCCAAGCCCAGCTGAACCTAGGTTCAAATTTCCACCCAAGCCCAGCTGAGCTCACCTTCAAATTTCCACCCAAGCCTAACTGCCTCCCTGTTCAAATTTCCTCCCGGATCCTGCTGGAAAACCCCCGGCTGAGCTCCCTGCGGTGCAGGGCTGCCTTTGAGCGTGAGTTTGACAGACCCCTCGGTGCCCCCGGCTCCTTTCCCGCCCGGGAAGCAAATCCCTGCTGGCTTTGGAGGGGGTCGGGTGCTTTACTGGGCACCACGGGACAGCTGCCCGCTGGGGACAGCGTCCGGCAGTGGGGTCTGTGTGTGTGTGTGTGGGGGGGCAGCAAGTT
>NW_020448307.1:2393091-2467267 GCF_003343035.1 Apteryx rowi | reverse complement strand
GCAGAGGCGCGCGGAGCTGCGGCGGGCAGGCAGGGAGGGAGGGAGGCAGGCAGGCAGGGCCCCGCTGCCGCCGCTATGCCCCACACGGTGGCCCTGCACGGCCCCTCGCCCTGGGGCTTCCGCCTGGTGGGCGGCAAGGACTTCAGCACGCCGCTGACCATCTCCAGGGTGAGCCGGGGCTCCGCGAGCGGGGGGGGGGGCGCCGGTGCCGGCACCGGCCCGGGGCGGCGGGAACCGGCCCCGCCGGCGGCCCGAGGGCTGCTCCTGCCTCCCTCACGCGGGGCTGCCGCTAACGGGCGCCGCTTYGCTCGCGTGCTGCGGGGTGGCGTTTTTGCGGCGTGAAATCAGACTGTAGCGCTCGTACACGCTTTTACATACATATATATATTTATTTATTTATGTATCATTATATATATGTGCACACGCGTGTGTGTAAATCGCTGCGCTGTTTTCCCCCCCCTGCRCTTTCTTGAGGCAGCGCAGCTGCACGTCGTTCCCTGACTCGCTCGCTCCTCTTCGAGGCGATCAATCAAGACCCGCTTTCCAAAGCTTTTAGTGCTCCCTGGGCTGTAGGAAATCTGGATTTATTCCCTGGATCGAGTTCACAGGTTGCCGGGGGTTGGTTGCTCGGTTCGTCTTCTGTGGAAAACGAGGGGGAAGCGAATAGGCCGCTCTGCGCGGACCTGCCGGGTTATGGGGTCCCCGCTGGCTAGCAGTAATTACTAAGTGTGTTCGTGCTTATCCGTAACCTCACAAAGGAGACGTGTTCTGGAAACTTCTCCAAAACGCTAGCTTGAAACAGCCGTCGTGCACCGATGTCTGTCAGAAGAGCCCGTCCCCGAGGCCGGGAGGTGACGGGCCGCGCGTGAGGCGCTCCTGACCCGTCCTGGCGGCTCTGGGTTTCAAAGAAATAACTACAGAAGAGAGCAAGTTTTTAAAAGACTTGATTTGTGTTTGGGTGCAAATGTGCCAATTACATGGCTTTACGTTTCCGCTTGTATTTTGGACCGTTTCTTATCAACTGTTCCAACAAGGACTTTTTTGGGGAGGGGGCAGTGACAGGAAGAGATGGATGGAAAAGAGGGAAGACTCCATCTGAAAGACCAGTGTAATATAGGGAATAGTGACTGAAAGGCTTGGCCATGCTGCTGATGGGGGAATGAGTAAAATGGGACGGAAACGTGTTAAACAAACATAGCATGTATGCTCCGAGCAGAGGTAATGGGCTTTCAGGCCTTGGCATGTGGTTCGTGCATGCGAGGAAGTTCTCTGGACTTTCTCCCTGTTATTGTGGAATGCATCACAGCCAAGCACCCGGTGATTGTAAAACTGTTCCTGTTGTGAAAGTGAACATCTTAGTTTAGGGGAGGGAGCCTGTTTTAGTGCTACTTCGAGAGTGCTTGGCTTAACATTAAGCAAGAAAAAACAAAGTGTTTTTGCATAGACAGGTGGCTTGCCGAATTCCTGATTTGATTCAGCAAACTTGGAGGTATGACTGTAATTCTCCTCATGCCAGCTTCACTTTGATCAGAAAGAGAGGTGACATACTAATAGCAATTGCATGTTGGTATTTCATGTTCTTGAGCACAGTATTCTTTTAAACAAGGCCCGTTTTTTTTTGATTCTGCTCTCAGTAAAGTCAGAGGCAGTGCTATGAAGTGCAGTACCCTAAAGGCTGGCTCCTGGAAGGGGCAAGCAACTCACTGGGAAAGTTAATGTGAGTGTAGGTGCTTTACAACTTGCRTGCTTGGGCTCTGTGTTAACACAAGCAGAGACCTTACTGGCTTTGGAATAATACCTGAAAGGGATAAAATTAGGGGAGAGTTAGAGTTAGCACATGAATTCCTAAATCACTTCTCCGGCATGAGCGGGGAGACGCCAGGGTGAGTTACAACAAGGTGCTACACGCAGGGCTGGTCTGAACTCCCACCTGCCCGTTCCCGAAGTTGGAGGTGCAGGAAGATGCTTTGGTCGGACTCCTTGGGGATCTGGATCCTCACCTGAAGATGGGGCCTTACTCCRCCTCTTCCAAAGAATTGAATGTGGCTTACTACCCTTTAAAATGTGGCTAGAAGCGGGTGTGGTGATGTATTCACTTTTATTATATAATTGTCTAGTTAGACAATTAGTTTAATTATTTAAATAGACAACCAGGTGCTAGAGTAGTTCTGTCCTTTCTGGCCTGAAGGATGTCAAGCCCATATCCTCCATCTCCTGCCTGGCACCTACCTGCTAAGGGGGAGGGCGGCAGGAGTCCCTCCAGCCTGCTCTTGAAGCTGGGTCACTGTACAGTAAAGAGGGCGAGATTTGCAGGGACGGAGACAAAAAGTGTGGGAGGAAGCCTGTTGCTATAGCCTAATCGTTAAGGCTTTTGGCTGACCTCTGCTTCCTTCAAAGTGCTTTTTTATTTTTTTTCTTTTGTATTAAAATGTCATTAAGTTACAGATATAAAAAGCAGAAATTCTGAGGGGAGGAGAAACCAGACTTTTGGACTTCTACTTCCAGCTGTGAGTCTTAACTTCTGATGTTCCTGGAGTTTGACAGATTGCTTGAGGGACTTGGGTTTGTTGTACCCGTTTTCTGTGCCTTAGTGGGATTAAGGGCAGAGATGTGCCACAAGGTGCTTGGGCTCTACAGCTCTGGATCAAGCCGAGCATCTTCTCATAAGCTTCGTATCTGCAGGGTTATGTGACTGTTAAGTTGGGAATTAATAGGTTGCAGTTTTGGATTTGGGCATCCAGAAGTCACCCACAGCAGTTCTGGATGCCAAACGCTGTCTGTCTCTTCTTTGTTTTTAATTCTGCTCCTAGTCATTTGTAAAACATAAATGCAGTTGTGTAGGGGTTGAAAAAAAAATCTTCAGTTGTTATGCAGTTGGTTTTCTCTGCCTATTACTAGACTACTACAGGAAACAATTTCTTTCTAGTCTTGACAGCTGTAATGGAGTGCAAAGATGTCACTGCCCCGAGACCTTCCAACAAGCAACACTTAGCTGTTGTCTTGGAAAACCTTTAAAGGTTGCAGCTTCTTCTCCAAAACCCATCTGTCTCAGTGTTGTTGCTCAAGTTTAAGTGAAGACAGAATTCTTTAGTGTTGCCTTAGTGGAACCTGAATCTAAAGTATTACTGTTAGAAGGGAAATAATGGAACAAATAGTACGAAAGAAAACTACAAGATATGACTTAGTTAAGCAGTGCTTGAGCAGGAGACATTACTAACATATGAAGAAGATACAATTGTGAACCTCAAGTAGGGAGAGGCAGTTGGAGTGGAACAAAAAGGAAAGCGAAATATAGTCCTCAAAAGAAACTCGTGGCAGTACCTTCAAAAGACAAATGTGAAATAATGCGGATTTGGCYGTAAGGAAAATACAATCACAAACAGTCCTGCTTTGGAATGGAACTTCAGTGACTTACCAGGGCTTGCTCTACCCTTCAGCTCTGTGCGAAGTCACTGCATTTGTGCAGGTGCAGCGAAGTCTGGTGTTGAGCTCGCCACTTGCAGCTATTTCAGATATGCTTGTGAAATCATGTAATGATCTGTTTTTCTTGAAAGTAGATCTCTTCCCTCTGTGGTTTGATAAATCTTAAACTGACAAGTCTTAAAGACTTGATCCCTTGAGTTGCTGAGAACAACAGYTGATGTTGAGCACTGCTTTATGGAGGCCAGTGCTTGAGCTGGAATAACAAGCTCTTAAAGATAGAAATACAAATCTGGAAGAATATACTTGGAGCATCTTTTTTATGCATCCACTTAAAAAGCTAAGCCACATCCAGTTTTTCACTTTCTCCCTGTGTTTTTTGGGGRGGCTAAAACCAGCAAGGCTGGAGTTTGCATGGCTGTTTTGAAGACATGCTGCCCTGAAGTGCCCTGGAGCAGTTACAAGCAAGGACAGCGCTGGTGCGTTGTCAGCACAGTGCTGGGGAGAGAATTTTAGTCCAGGGCTGCCCCTCTGAGAAGCAACYCAACTTGCCTTATAACAACATTTATAATAAACTAAAGCTGAGTGTAGTACATCATGCAACAGTTCCTCTGTCTAGTGATGTTTATTGAGTTGGGGGAATGACCAAAACCAGTAGTTTAAAGCTGACCTTAATGACTGACTTAAGTCTTAAAACCACTTTTCTAACATCTGGTAGCTGTCAGCTGCTTTGTCTTGATTGATCAGGCTAAGAACTGGACATTGCATGTTTGCACGTTGTGGGAAAGGTGGTATGCCTCAACCTTTAATTAAGATACTGACATGTGGTTGCTGGTGGAAGAAGTGTTGCAGGTAACAGGCACAGAGTAACTCACTCAGCAGCTTTCAGTGTTGTCTGTGCAACCACATTAATAACTGCTGTAGTTGTGTGTGGGATCACAGTTGATCTATTCCTTGCCTAGGATTAAAAGATAATCGGTCATTAGTGCAACTAGAGTATTTGAATGTATTTAATCTCTGGAACTCACTTGTCCAGCTCCCACAGCAGTCAACATCATCTTCTACTGAATTTGGCCAGTGTTATTCGAAGCACTAGCTGCTTTTAGGGTCATAGACAATTCACTTGGCTAAACAGGCTACTCACAAGTGGATTGATTTCTATATTTAAAAAAAAAAAAGTGTTTTTAATACAGTCTTTCCTTTATTAACTGGCATCAACATCAGTTCAGCTGCTGGTGACTAACAAGCCAGCAAAAATACTTCTTTCAGTGTTGGTTTACAACTGTTACACAAGAAGGATGAAAAATAATTGATCTGCAACCTGTTATCCAGGTATTATTCATGGAGTTCAGGTTTATTTTTAAAATTAAGTAGCTTCTATATATTCAAGCAAACACTTGTTTGTTAAAAGTTAGGATAGTCAACAAGGAATCCTACTGGTAGAGGAATTCCAATAAAGGTTGTTTCGTTTACTCCTGTAGGATCACCTACAACTCCCTGTGTGTGTTGCTATGACCCTGACTGCAGGATGTGTGCACTTGAAGGAGTATTTTATGGTGTGGCCTGAGAGTCTTGATCTCAAACGGTCTGGGTTGTGGAGGGCAGAGGGTTGCACAGCCCGGGGGCTGGGCCGTGCTGCTGGGGGGCTGCAGCTTCCTGCTCGCCCGGTAAGTCTGCGCCTGACTTTGGTATCTCTGCAGGGAAAGCAAGAACCGGAGATGYTAGAGAAGGGGACAAAGCTTTCTCCCCACCATGCTTTTCTGTTAGGCCTTAAGGTTTTTCTTTCGTGGTTTTATTTGTAGCTTGYGTGAATCTGATTGTTTAATAAATGGAAAGATAAACTTCCAAAGGGACTGAATTAATTGCTATGTGTTGATAAAGCYTAAAATTAGGACCACAGTTGGTTTCTGCTGGCCTTTAATGTTTTTGTCTGTGTAAAAGAACCAAGAAGGATCAGCTGTTTCTTGTGTTCATTGCATACTAATGTTTTATAATATTGTAACTCAAGTGTGTTTTTTGAAGTGGAAGGAAATTGTTTTTCTTGGTTTTGTTCTCATTACTCTTTAGCAATGATTGCTTGTTGTAAGGTCTCAAGTGAGAAATCTGTGCTGTCACACTTAGTACTGTAGTGGTACTTCAAAAATRATTTGAACTAAAGAGCTAATAAAAGTGTTACAAATGTTTGCTGCACAGATCATTGAGGTTTTATTAAATAATTGAAAGAGTAGAATAAATGCTTGTGTTGGTTTGTGAGACAGTAGTGGTAGGATATACTGGAATGAAAGCGTAATGCTAATTACTCTAATCAAGCACCCTGGTAATCCAGAGTGGGAAACCAGGCGGAAAGAATGATTCATGTAGGTCCATTCATATGAGGTCTGACCTTGGTGCGAATTTAGCAAAATAAACCCAACACACCCTTAAACACTTCAGGCCTCTGCCAGGCTGATCAAAATAGAAAGAGCTCAATGTTACTGGGGATTTAGAGCTTTTCTAAAAAGTTAGAAAATTGACATCAACTTCATTTGAAAGGATGAAAGATTGCCTGTTGGAACCGGTATTCAGAATTACTTTGGAAAAACACATGACTATTAAAAAAAAAAAAAAGCCTTGATATCTACCTTTTTATTCTGTTTTGTCCCTGTATCAAGTGACTAGAGTGGCCTGTTTCATATAGGAAGCGTACAAAGGGAATATGCAGAGCATTTTTTGGTAAGCTTCTTGTTSGTGCATAGCACAGTAGATGGTGATGATCCCTGTCCTGGGGTGGATCAGTGCTTGAATACAAATACATCAATTTCTTCTTCTGATCTCTTACAACATATTGACTTATGGTTTTTAGGTACCCAAACACTTAGTGAAAATAAATAATTTTAAGTGAATTTATTTTTGCCTGTGACCACAGGTACTAGAGTGTGAAAGAAAACAGTAGATCTCAAGATGTGGTGGCATTGATTAAATAGCTAAAACAAACATGGTAACAGAAAATACTCTGCTTGACTTGTCAGCACAGAGCTGCTAGATGTGTACTGAAGCAAAACACTAGTGTATCTAGCAAAAGCTTGTTAATGTCATGGATTTGTGCACAGCAGTTAACACTACACTTGTAACGAGCCTTGGAAGATAAGGTTTAAGAATGTTTGGTTTTAACTTAAATTTCAAGCAAAACAAGGATTCATTTGGTTACTTGGAGCTGTTGCAAAAGTGTAGAGCCACAGTGTGTCATTCAAGTAGCTTTTACACCCTGCAGAGACCTGGAAAAGAAGTAATTTCTCACCAAATAGAAAATCTCTATTTAAAAACTTACTGTGCAAGAGTATTTTGGCCAGTAAATTTTCCAGACATCATAAAGATGCCTTCAAAGCCTATACCCCACTCTTTCTTGTCAAATGCGGCAGTAGAGACTTGCAACTCAAATTGACGCCCATTAGATCTTGAAAATAGTTTTACAGAAACTTGTCTTGTAGACAGATTGCAGATTATTGGCAAAAGACACTTTTACAGTACAAGCTTCAGATAGCAAAATATAGCTGATTAAAGAAGATTATTTCAAGTTGTTATTCTTAACGTGGGTGATGGAGGGCTAGAAGAGGAACCGTCAGCGTGATTGAATCCAGGACCGTTCAATAACAGGCAACCACGTAACAGAAGCGTGGCTAGAAGGTTTATGCAACATCGCCTCTATGTGCTGTCATTCGCGACAAGCCACGAAACACTTCCCAGAACCCTTTAGCATGTGTAAAGCTTTTAGTATAGAAGACCAAACCCCACAAAATGTAGCATTCAGGAATAAATTAGGAGAAAGCAAGGGCATTGAAAAAGCTCAAGTCCCTGCAATAGCAGAGCTATGTGAGAATAACTCGCRCCTGTTTCATAAGAAAAAGATCTCAGTTTATTCACCAATTGAATTTAATCTTCTTGTATTTGAAGAATTTCTTGTGTTTAAAGATATAGCCGTCACCACTCTGATTTTGATAGTAATGGAAATGATAACAACCTACCTTCTTGGCTGAAAAAGCCAGTGCTGTAAAATGGAAAGAGCCAAACAGCTTCTGGGGATTTCTCCAAACAAACTTCTAGGAAGACCTGCTGTTCACAATCCAAGAAGTAGCTGTGAGATGGTCTGCGAAGGGGAGACTTGCCGTAGAGCTAACCACTAAACCTGATGAAGACTAGCTTATTATGATCATAAGGCTTTTCCTGATGCGGCTGAAGCTGGTGCTGAATGGCATGTAATGTCCATGCTAGCCCAAGTACACCTATGTTAAGTCTTCACTGACGTACCCTTGGGGTTGACTCTCTCATTTGTGCATTGCTAACCAAGAGAGCAATGGTAGCAAAAGTAAGTATAAAGCAACTTTAAATATAATGGCAGCCCTAGTGGTTGAGACAGTCATTGTGTTGTAGAGAAGCGTGTCCACAGCTTGTCCTTCCAAGGAAGAAGGAGGAGAAGTCTTCACTGAATATGAACAGGAGAGAGATAAGAGAAGCAGGCTGGCATCTTATAGCACTTACATTTACTGGTGCTTCCTAGTGCTACCTGGCTTTGAGTATTGCTGGAACCGTGGTTACCCTTGGGCTGAGGTAATGGAAGCTTTTTGCAAAATGAGCCAGATTTTCAGAGGGATCTGGGTGTCTGAATGACCTGTGTCTGTCTTGACCAGCTCTTTAAAGTTTATGCTTTGGGTTTTGGCTTCAGGTTCTCATGTCATTAGTTGTTTTAAAATTTGTATCCATTAGATTTCATTGATTCTCAGCCTTTTCTTTCCACAGAAATTTCAGTGTACAAATTTGATTCTAAATTTTGATTTGGATCCATCAGTAGAAAAACATTTTGGATTCAAAATGATTTTCATGTGTTTGCCTTTTATAATATTCATAGTCTGATTGTTTCCCTGTTTTATTTTCCTCTTAAGTTTCTTCTTTCTTGTTTTCTTTGGTAGTTAAATAAGTTTGTTGCATGAAGTGCTTTTTGTTTACTGTGTTACGTAGCATACCTAAGCAATTTCTTGATACACTGAACTTTTGTATAAGCAATTGGAGAAATACAAGGGGATTTGTGAGGAACATGTGTTAGGTCAAGGAATAATGCTTTAAATAGAACGCCTGGAAAGGCTGTTTAAAACATTTGGGGAATTTATCTTCATTAGTTAGTACTTCAACTCTCGGTTCTTCCTGTTTTAAAAGATCTTGCTACTGTAAGAGCATCTGCTGCCTTACAGCGTGCTGCCTGATACTAGAACAAGCTTTCTTTGTTTAAAGCTGAGAATTTTGTCACACTATCTTGAAAGCCTCTCAAAGGCTTTAATCAGGAGCTTTTGATCATGCCTGCAGAACAGAAAACACCTCTGACTTCCCTGTAACAAAGTACCATTGATCAAGAGCACAAAGTGATGTGGTCTGTGCAGGTTGGTATAGGAGTGTGCATTTTAGTGAATTAAAGATTATGTGAAGACTTCCTTAATTGATAGGAGTAAGGAAAGGAATTAAGTTAACGTAACAAGTTTTCATTCAGGTATTTATTGTTTCAGCTTTTGGTATTGGCCCAGTTCTAGAGATCCTCAGTTCAGAAGCTGTTTTGCCCAAACGGACCTCTTACGCCCTTTCCCTGGTACATGCAAAGTTGAGCCCTCTGCAGGATGACCCTCTGCTTCCCAGGTGAGGCCCCACACGAGGGCGGATGGATGGGATAGCACTGGGATGCCAGGCCCTGCGCCAGTCACGGTTTTCCAAGGGGATCTCAAGTCCTGCAGCGGCTCCGTGTCAGGATAGATGACCCTGGAGGCAAGCAACCATGGAGGAAGTGGAGTCTGCGTGACAAGTCTAAACCGTAGCAGGTGTTGAAGGATGCCTCTTATTTGAGCGCAGARGGTCTCCAGTGGGGGGGGGGAGAGTGTTCTTAGTTGGTTTTGTGGGTTTGTATGTAGGAAAATTCGGAGGACTGTTTCCTGCCCTGCTTGTCACAGGTTCTGCTGAGCTGGTGATCAGAGTAGCACACCATAACTGGTTTTTTTGCCCTGTGAGATGTTCTCTGCACTGACTGGTTTTACAGTGCTGGCACACTCTTGTGTTTGATCTCYAGGAGGGAAAGTATAACGCTGTGTTTCAGGTGTAAACTCCTCTTAGTGCAAATAACGTCGCTTACTAAATTAGATTGCACAGCTCCCAGCACCAACTAGCTTAATACAACTGTTGCCTTCATGTCCTTTATTTTATTGGCTTGATGTCAGATCCTAGCACTTACTAAATCGTAACAAGGCTCCAGTGGCCGGATAAGATAGCTAGTGTTGGGTTTTGGGTTTTTTCCCAGATCTRTTCCATAGCTTCAAAGTATCCACTTGTTTGGGGGCTTTTTGTTTGTTTTATTAATAGATGGGATAATGCAGCTTGGCTTAGCAATACCTCCCACAGCCAGCGTTGTAAGTTTGAAAGCAACCTCTCCAAGTTAGCCTCTGGAGAGGCACGTTTCCCATCGTGGTGGAAATGTGTTGGTGTCCGGGGGGAGAGCTGACCTCTTGCCACATCGGCAGCTGCAGGCAGCCTTGCGGAGACGCCTCGAGGCTGCTCCTCTGGGCCYGCGGCGGGATGGAGAGCGGTGGGTGGCCACTCTGGGAAACACAGTGGGAAAATTGTATGGGAAGGACTTCTTAAATCAGCTGCGGCTCATCTCTAATTGCACAGACACAGTTCATTAAYTGATGATCTGGGAAAATGAGGTATTTAGTTGCTCAGTGTTGCTCCAGTCCTGTGTTACAGCCTGCGTTCAAGTTGCCCATAGTCCCTTAGCCTCAACTTCTCTGCGATTCTTTCAGTGCTGTGGCCATATCTCATGCAGTGAAGGAGAAGGGAGGCTTAGTGGGGTCTGTTTCTTTAAAATTCTCCTTTTACTGCTGGAATAATATAAAAGGATTGAGGCAGACACTGATATTGGACCTGTAGTGCGTGTGTTTTTTAAGAGCACAATGGTATGTACAAAGGTATCACAAGTGAGACCTGTTGTGAGGGGACTAGGATATGCTTTTTAAAAAACGAATAAAGCAGCAGATTCTGGCTTCCTACTGCACTGAATTCTGAAACGACATTCTCAGTAAAACGCTGTCTGTGCACGGAGAATCTGCTTTCTGCTCTCTTGAGAGCGTGGAGCTACTTACAGTGAATACATGCTCAGTAAATTTCCATATGCCCTTTTGTTACAAAATTGTTAGCTATGCACATTTTTTGTTTTAGTATTTTGTTTATAATCTTTTTTGATAGAAACAAAGAAGCAACTGCTTATTTTGTGGAGGGGTTAAATGCAGAGCATTGATCTCTCTTGACATTATTTAATTTTGGGAGAGCACTAAAAATGACATGTTTACAACTGAGTTCCTAGAGCAGACAGCCGTGCTGCATATGCTTGATCACCTCGGGAGGAGTACACGTGAGTGCTCTTGTACGGGCATAAAAGGAGCTGTGAAAACACACGTGCAGTGAACTCCCCAGCGCATATGATTGATCCTGCAATATTTCAGGCTCTTCCTTCCTGCTGAAGATGCAGAAGTGATTGTGTGATGGGTATGGGGTGTTCAACACCAATGACCACATTGGATCTGCCTAATTATCTCATGAAAAGTTTGCCACCAGCTAAGTCCATCCCTTCCCAGGTGCCAGCTCTTTTGCTGATCAGACCCTTTACTGAGTCAGTTTGACTTGCTGACAGCCATTTGGTTCTTCTGCTGAATTGCATCTGAGTCTTCAAAACATCCTACTTGAAAACATCTAGTGAGCACCAGAACTGACATGAGGGAGGAGGCTGGACCACGTGGCCAGGAGTGGGGAAGATGCAGAGAGAAGGTCCTCTCCCCTTTACTGGACAAGCTGTTAGATTAGACTGTCSTTTGCGACTTCGCCCTGAGTCTGCATCAGTTGGCTTTGGGTTAATGTTGGTGGAAGAATATTAAGTGGAGGGCAGCAATACCTAGCAGCATGTTGGGCTGCACGAGTTAACTGATGGCCTAGTATTCACATTGGTGTTAGGTTCACTGTCATGTGAGATTATTACTGATGGCTTTGGCAACTCACAAAGCTTTTGAATGATACTGGGTTCTTGTCTATTTGAAAAAGAAAAATCTTTGGGGAGACCTTTATTTAAAGGTTTATTTATGTAAAACCTTATTTAAATTTTTTTATTATTATTATTAAGCCCATAGTATTTACTGTGGATTTGGCTCCAAGTGCCATCTACTTGACTGCTCTGAATGGGYGCTGAGAAAATGTCACCACCATGGTACAAATAGAGGAGGTCTTTCGGAGGCTGCGTGGCCTAGCACTGAATGCCACGAACCGGACGCTCTGTGATCTCCGAAGTGTGGCTGGTATACATATGGTAGTGTTTCACATATTTATCCTGCACCCTTTCCAAATAGGTGCATTATAAGATACTTCATTATTGTGATTATACAAAAAAGCAGATTAGTGAAAATCTGGTAGTTTGGCCTTTTTCATGTGGCCGTAAGAAAAAGGGCTTGGTTCTCCTTCTTAACTAACAGCCTTGTAAAACACAAGCAGCCTCACTAAAGTTCTTAAGTTTACAAAGATGCAAATGAGAATCTAACTGAGAAGATAGAAGTACTGAGAGTAGGATAGGGAGCATAAAATTGCTTTTGGGAATTCAAACAGATGCAGGAGGAAGGTGGAACAACAGCTAATAATAAAGCAAGGTGAAAGTGCTATAACTGCTTCACCTACTTGAGTGATTTGCCAGCAGCGTTTTGCTCTGGTCCTAAGATATGAACAGTCATGTGGCACCCTGTAGCCACAGTGGTTTCAGTAGGATGTGGAGGGACTGTGCTAGCTCCTCGTTGGCATGCAAATGCCATTTGTGAGCTCGTCACCGGAGGAAAAAGTGTGCAAACAGCTCAAATCTTGGTAAACTTCCAATATGGACAAGCCAAGACATGGCACAAACAGCATGCAGCTGGCATCTCTGAGGAAGGAATCTGTGTTCACTTCTTATGGCATCAGGAACATAACAAGTGAGTTGGGGCTTGCTTCATTTGGGAGAGCTCTGCATTGCCCGCAGGAAAGCAGCGTGGAAGTGATGAGACAGGCTTGGACGCAGCCTGTCCTAGTTCCTCTGAAAACTGCTCACAACAGCTCAAGTTACGTATCCATAGATTTTTGTCTTAGTGTTCGTCCAGCCTTAACTTTAAAACAGCTTGTTCTTAGCACTGAAAGAAAACTATTTAAAGAAAAAGTTTATTATTGTTTTTCTTAAGTCCATCCCATCCTTAAATATGAATTCCTTTGAAAATGATGCAGGCTCCATTTCAAGATTGCGGAACTTCATTGACCCCATGCAGACTCTTTGCAGTGTTTTTAACTTAATAATAGATCCAGTTACTCTCAAACTTGTGCATACTTCCTTCGCATCGCATGTACTCTGGTTACTGATCACAGCAGACTGTAACTCTCTGAATGGAGGAATGAATCAGTGCCTCTGTTAAAAGCTGTGTGCCAGAACCTCTTTTCACTACTGGGCTTAATTCCACCACCCTGTAGAGACTTCGCATCAATGTGCAATCCGGATAGTTATGGTACACACTGTGGAGAACACTGAAGTTCTCCAGGGCTAAGCTTAATATGCAGAACACAAGATTTATCCCTTTAACACAAAAATGTACCTGTTTATCATAGTAGCTTCTTAGCAGTCAGCTTGATGATAGCTAGAACTTATAAAGAAAACTGTCTGTGGAAGAATTGGAGCATTCTGGTTGGAACTGATTGCTGCTAGTTGTCGATAGGCGCTTGAGACACCCGGATCCCTCCTGTTCCTTTCTCATGCACTTGTTCATCTCCTTGTGATAATAGAGGGTCATCTTACTTAAATGTTTCGCTCCAAGCGTACACTCTGTTGCGATCAAAGATGCATCTTCATTCTTCCAGAGATTGTTTTTTGCATAGGCTTTTTGCATGGACCCTGTGCAGGAAAGGAGGCAGAATGCTGCCCTTGCCCGGGAGCCTGTGCTTCATGACTCGAATGCAATCTTGGACCAAGGCCAGCGTCCCACAGGCTCTTAGTAGCTTGGGCTTCCCTGTGACTTGTTTGGTGTTGATGACATGGCACTGCTGCAAGTTAGGAGAACTTGGCTTGAAGTTTTTTTAAACGTTATTCACTAACAAATATAAACTTTGAGCTTGACGCATATTACTGATTCCAAAGCCAGCATAACACYGATGTTGTATCTCAAACTCATGAGATCTTAGTGTAGTTTCATTTCAAGCCCTTGCTCACTCCATGGAGAACATAAAATTCTAGGGTGAAGATATTGCCAAAATAACTTGAAATAAACCAGTTACTAAAAATAGGAAACAGCTAAGAGTCCTGTTTATGAATAACTTATTCTCCAAGCAAGTTGAGATCTGGTTAAGATCAATGCAGGGAGAAGAATGCATCAGACATCTAGACTGCATTGGATGGACRCTGCAGAACAAGACACAGCTGTACCAGGTCAAACCAAAGGTCTGTTGCTCCAGTAGCTGCTGCTGGCAGCAGAAATTGAATGGTGGGGGCCTAGCGCAGTCCATAAGAACAGGCAGGTGTCTGGGGATATTTTGTTTTCCTGGCAGGAATTTGTCTATGTTATGTTGTTTTGTCTGAACCTGGGTTTAAACAAAAAAAGTATGCAGTGTCCTCTGTCAGAGCTCTACAGCTAATATAGGTGGTGCATTAAGAAATACCCGCTCTTGYTTGTTCTGAGCTGAGTCACCAGGCTGCCGGCGCACAAGGGAAGGAGGGAGCCCAGCGGTTTCTTCAGAGCGAAATAGCCTAGCTGAAACTATTGAAGAGCAAACAGCGAGTGTTGATTTGCTCTGACAATGCAACAAAAGGCTTAATTCAGGCTGCCAGTTCTTCTTAATGCAAAAAGTAATTTGGAGTGCCTCAGACACCTTCAGGTTCACCTTCCCGCAGTATCTGTGGCTGTTCTCGCGGAGGGAGCGTTTTGACGATGTGCYGCAGTCAGTATGCTTTAGGCTGGTGGCTGGCTGCCCTTGCTGCTYGATGTTTCACCAGCCTCCTTCCTAGGAGGAGCTCCTGGACATCTGCCAGAGGGCTTTGGGTGGTGGTAAGGCTAGGTCAGCTTCAAATTCCCTGTGAAAACAAGAACTGAAGAAATGAGGTCAAGATGAAAACAGACACGTGCATGCCTCGCTTCTAGAAAGACCATCTCCTTAATAATAACGTGCAGGGGTTATGTGGGCTTGCTGGCATCATGAAACAGGTGACTGGAATTCAGTCTCAAACTGTTTGAAAAATTGTATACTGCTTTCTCTAACATCTGGTTACCTCCATGCGCCTAGCTAAATTACRCACTGAGGGCAGTGGAAAGTAGAGCAGTGATCCTGGGTTTTGAGCTGTGCTCTGATTTACAGAATTCTGATCCCCTTCCCTCAAGTCTGACTCTGCGTCATGTCACAGAACAGCTTGTTAATTTTATTCTGAAACCAAACCCAGGGATCCTACAAATGTGAGGGTTTTTTGTTTTGTTTTTTTGTTTTGTTTTTTAATTGACAGTGTCATTTTGTAGCAACCGGCTCATGACATGCCATCCATGCCAGAGAGGGCAGTTTTATGTAACTTTAGGTTGCACGCAATCCATGGCTTTTGGTATAGTAGAAAGTGAAACTAAACTGGTGGTTTTGGTTTGGCTTTGGTCCATGTCTCCCCTGCAMCCCCCCGCCATGAGAATATGCCATTGCTAAGAGACTGTACAGGCCATAATTCGATGATTAATCGTGATGTACACGGGGATGGGGGGTGGAATCTCTCAAGTCCCTCCGAAAGCAGCCGTMTTCTCCTGGGCTGCTCATCAAAGGGTGTGCTTCAGTGGTTGTACAAGATCTGATGAAGCAGTGACCCATCTCCTGAAACAAAGGATTATACCAATATAAATAAAGGCTAAATGGGATCTAGGCACCATCATATTTTAAATGCAGTGAGATATGAATAACTGCAATGTCAGGCACACTGCACTTTCTCAATTGAGAAACCATATGGTTGCTTATCAGAGCATTAACAGGTGCTCTGAGTGACTGAAGAGAAAATTCAAGGACAAACATGTAGCTATTAAGATTTTAAAGTTAGACACATGTTTACCTGTTCTGTTTATGTATTGCAACATTTTGCGTTATCATTGCAAAAATTAAAAACATATTTGGCCTAATGTAAATGAAATGCTCATTTCAAAGAAACTCTGTTACGGGCTGCAGGATTGGTCTTGCGTCCAACCACAAATGGTTGGACCTGTCATTAGTTCCACAAGAAAGAAGCTGAGTTTTACAAGGTTTTGGCATTCCTACAAAAACAGTAGGAAAGAGTTATGGAGATTTAATAACCAACCTGATATTCCATGCAAAGTTAGAATGAGACAAGTAATTTGAATGATGATCAGGGAAAACAGGTGTGGGATGTAACATCTCCACGAGAAGGAGTTAGGGTGAGCTGTCATGTTTAAATCRCATACTTCTCCAAAGAAACAGGGTTTCATGTGCTCTCAAGGAGTTGGGTCTCAAAGCATGTTTTAAAGCCTGCAAGCCAAATGAGTCAAAGGAATTAAGGGACTAACTTTCTTTAAAGAGGGTATTTCATTATTTTAAGCAAGAGACTAAATCTGAAGAGAGGATTTGATGACATGCAGACTGAGGTTGACAGAAATCTTTTCGTTAACTAAGAGAGCCAGCACCTAATGTCATTATTGTTGAATATCACTTTCAGAAAACTGAGGCCAGTCCCAAGAACACTAGCCGTGATATCTGAGCTGTGATAGATGTCATCTGTATAGGCAAAATGCGTCGGTTTTCTCCATAGATAACCATTTGCTCTATCTGCTTCTTGTTCCAAGAAACGTATCTCTTTTTAGACTGAACGTACCTTAAAATAACTCTTATTTTTCCCTGTATAGATTAACCCTGGAAGTAAGGCAGCCATCGCAAACCTATGCCCAGGAGATATTATTCTGGCAATTAATGGAGAGAGCACAGAAAACATGACACACCTAGAAGCACAAAACAAGATCAAAGCATGCATGGATCAGCTACTTCTCTCTGTGAACAGGTAGGTGACTGCACATCATTGTTTAACGCTTCAGGTTCTGTGTCTGTATTAGTCAACTAAGGCCTTGAGTTCTTCTGCAAGACTGCGCAACCTGAAATATTTTCCTGTTTTTCTCTGAATCTCTGCATTGTAGCATGTATCCTCCTGGCTAGGGAAGATGAGAAGGGAATTCCTAATGGAGCAGTTCAGGTGCCGCTCCTACTATGATCACATAAAGTAAAACTAAGCTTTCCTTTCCCATGGAGAGCAGATAATGCTGCTTTGGCAATAGTTTTTGCACATACTTCTTCAAAGGGGAGGATGCTGGAATGAGACTGTATTAGCACTTAAAAAATTTTTTTTTTCCTGTCCTATCATATCAGCTTTGCCTGATGATTCTCCAGAAGGCTTGCAGCTGGCCCCAGAGTAAATGTGTCACTAGATTCAGTTCTGGATACATCCCAGTGGTCTATGTAATTGTTCTGTGTTTCTTTAAAAGCAGCAAGACAAAATTATTTTTTAAATAATACTGATAGAATAAGCAGGTCCAGTTTACTTATCTGTTTGGATATTCATTCACACCTTGTAAGGCTTATGCTGGCTGTGGGTCAGATCAGATCCTTCAAGACAATGGAGTTCTTGTAGACTTGAGCAAGAGAAGTCCTGGGATCTAAATCTTGATTTGGAGAAGCTTTCCATTCTGTTAACTTCCATCTGTCATTTTCCTAAATATGTCTCTTCAGTGAATATACATTTGAAGGTGCTGCCAAATATTCACGCTTTTCTAGAATATTTGAAAGCAAAACAAAAGTTTATATGAACAGATTTGTTTTGCTTTCTGTGGGAAGTAATTCTATAACTAAAGTTTTCTAACACAAGTTACAAATTACTCTAATTGTTCAGTCAAAATGAGCCTTCCTTATAAGGTGCTTAAATGACTAGTGTTATCTGTAATAGACTTAAAGAAGTTTATACAGTTTCCRCTTCAGATTAAAAAGGCATTTCCTGCTATAAAGAGCTGTCACTTACTGCTTATACTTCATTTAAAAAATATTTAGTGTTCTGACCAGAAAATTAATCTGARACCATAGTTGCACAAGGCCCTGTTCCAATGTGGAAGGTGAACTGTCATAGCTGAAGCAGAAGCCTAATGTTGTTCTTAGTGTTTTATGACACTGCAGTCTGAAATGCCTGACCTAAGTAGAGGCCCGTTGAGCTCAGACTGTGTTACAGAAACTAAGTGGCTTTTTCATTAGAAGAAGAAAGAACACCACCACCACAAACCATTCAAACAGAGTTTCGCATAGCCGAGGAGGATGGTTCTGCTTTCCATTAGCTTTTAAAGAGAYTGGATCATCTTTTACCCCAAATGGGGCTTTTACCAAGTGTAGAACAACCAAGATTCCCTTCTAATCTCTCTCTCCCCCCAGAATCACAGAATGGTTGAGGCTGGCAGGGACCTCTGGAGATCATYCAGTCCTATCCCCATGCTCAGGCAGGGTCACCTAGAGCAYRTTGCACAGGATCGYGTCCAGGCGGGTTTTGAAKATCTCCAGAGAAGGAGACTCCACAACCTCTCTGGGCAACCTGCTCCAGTGCTCTGTMACCCTCACAGGGAAGAAGTTTTTCCTCATGTTCAGATGGAACTTCCTGTGTTTTGGTTTGTGCCTGTTGCCAGGCTAAACAGGCCCAGCTCTCTCAGCCTTTCCTCGTAGGAGAGGTGCTCCAGTCCCCTAATCATCTTCATAGCCTTCTGCTGGACTCTATCCAGTAGTGCCACATCCCTCTTGTACTGGGGAGCCCAGAACTGGACACAGTACTCCAGATGTGGCCTCACCTGCACTTGCCTTTGAACGTCATTTTTGTCTATGCCTGGAGCAGAAAGTGCCAGATATGACTGAAGACTGTAATAATTAAAAAAATCATAGGTTTTCTATAGAGTTTTTTATCCATGACCTGAAGGCCTTTTTATCCATCRCTAACCCCACTTGATGACTGAAAAAGATGAGGATATTTTGCCCAAGGTCACTGAGCAGATCAGGGKCAGGGTTAGGAAATGATCCACTAAATCACATACAGCAGCAAGTTAAAATCAGACAGCTGAAGATGTTATCTCATCCAGCTGTCTGCTCTAACTGTCCCAAGATAGCAACTTCCATCAAACAAAGTAGCTTAGTGGTTTCTGAACTTTATTTRCTCTGGCATACTAATGTAAAGAGATTATTTTTATTGTATTTTAATGTGCTGTGCTGAAACTGCAGTGGTTCAGGAGCTGTTTTAAGTGCATTTAGTCCTTCTTGTCCGGGGTTCAGCTATATCCATTAGAAATAAGTAGGTGATTTTCCCCTTCCTCCCTTTTTTGTCTAGATTTGCATATGTCAAAGCCTTGTGTCCCAGTTCAATGTTCTGCCCTCGCAGCACAGTAAATGGCAAAGTTATCTGATGATTTCACATAACTGTGTGGTCGAAGATATTCATACTGATACTGAAGAGCGTCAGTGGGAAGCATGTGGGATGTGCACAGCTTTCTCATGCAGTTTTCTGCTGGTGTTGATCTAATCTTGTTTGTTTAAAAAATAAATAAATAGTGGTGCTAGAATCTTGCTGACAGTAACTATGATCATGCTTGTGGCTGTAGCTAATACATTAGTGTACTCCGTGTAAGAGTATCTCAGTGAAAGTGGATTGTTCTCCTTCTAAAAGAGGAATTTTGTCTTGACCATAGTGCAGAGGAGAAATGTGTTTTATCACACCAGTATAGCTCTGTTCTCCCRCAAAACACTACTTCCGTGTGCAGAAAGGTCTTATAACACTTTGAGTAGGTGCCTTGGTGGGAGTTGAGGAAGACCTGTTTAGTTTGCCTAAGAGAAGGAAATGTTACTTAATGACCTAGCTGTGGTCTGGAAGCTGCTATATGGAAAGAAGATTTTAATACCACGTAGATAAAGGCATAGCAAGGCTTTGTGGCGTCAGGTTGAATTTGTCTAACTATACCTGCAAAGATGAATATTTTGAACTTTGAGACTTATCAGTATGTCCAGAGGAGTGATGAATTTTCTGCTGCAGATGTTGCTGGTAATGGACTGCGGATTTGTGGCGATGCAGGATTAGTGGGTGAGGTTGTGTGGACTTCTCTAAGCAGGAGAGCAAACAAGAAGGTTGTAATGATCTTGTCAGGCTTTGAAACTTCTGCATTTGTGAAGGCTTCAAAGGCTGTGGCTGCTTATAGTCAGGAGAAAAAAAGTCCTCAGGCTTTTGCAAGACAGATATAGACAGCAGTTTGTGAGGAGGAGCTGTTTTGTACGTGGTGGTTTAGCTAAGGAATGTGATCTTACAATTGGTTCAGTTGGTTCTTTAGCAAGCAGATCCATCTAGGCAGTGCCTTGGGAGTACRCTGTCAGACCAAAGTGCGGCCTTTCTCTTGACAGGAAAAATTGAGTAGTTTATCTTCTTTACAGTAAGAAAAGCAACTCCACTGACACTTTATTAGATCTATTTTTAGTTTGGCCCAAACTGAGTGTTTGGTGACACGGCTCTTGGATTTCTCTCCTTGTTGCCGAGTGACCTGTTGAATTCCAGATGATTCTGCCTGATCATTAATCACTGCTGAAAGCATATCCAGGGCTGCTACCTCAGTGAAAATGAGTCACTGTTCTAGGATCTGCCTTTCTAAGAAAGGGGTGAGCTCATGTTAGAGAGCTGGTCTCGGAGGGGTGGTAGCACTGCGGGGAGGTGTTTTGCTGTTTTGTGTGAATGTCTAGCAATTGCAGTTGCTAATAGCTGCTGCTCACCTCTGTAAAATCGGCTAGCGAGCCAGACTCTGGAAGAGCTCGTCTGTGCAGAGCGACGGCTGCTCCCTACTTGTCAGTCGGATGGCTTTTTTCCACGTAGTGTCCTTGGTGTATGCCTTTTTTGATACAATGCATTTTGCAACTCAACAAGAGAGCATTATTTAAAAATAAGTGTGGTTTGTCTGTGAAATATGTTTGAAATAATGGGCTTATTTGTTGTGTGCCTTTACAGAAGACTTGCAGGATCTGGTGTTAATTATGTTTTACCAAATGAGGCTCCATACAGATCCCTCCCCGAGCATGCTGCTGGACGGATAGGAGGCCAACGGCCCTCGGCAAAGAGCTTTCGTTCTTTTGTTTCTATTCGGGGTTTTTCCATTCTGTACCCTTTCTCAACAAACTCTTGACATTATGTATTACTGAGATACATAACAAGATTATTTTTGTTTTCCAACTGTATGCATTAAATGCCCTTTGACTAGAAAGTTCAGTAGGAAAATCAGAGTGGGTGAATAACTTAAAAGGAAAAAACAGAAAAGGAGAATTACTGTGCAGTCGAAAAGTGGTGCAGATTAAGACCTGGATATCCTTACATGAACTGTCTGGTTTTTTGGAGGTGTTGTTGATCAACCAAATCAACTCCATTGAATTTGACGGGAGGAGATGTTGATTATCCCATGTATCAGATTAGTCTGTGTAAAATACATGGACACTGGTGGGCAAACAACCAGAATGACTGGCTATTTATTCATAGAATAAAACATAAGTGCTTAAAACTTTTTTCCTGTGCGGTACAGACAGCATCCCTCCACTATATTTGGGAGGAAATAACTGAAGTGAGACTTCTGCCATGATGCAGCGGTCGGCAGTAGCGAGGCCTGGCTGTGTGGATGTGCTGGGAATAGGCCTGTGTGTCTGTCATTCAAACGCTCTGTCGGTAGAACTGTTACAGTGGGTTTGATAATAGTTTCCTCTCYTACCCAACTGAGTGGCAGAACCTGTTTTGTAGTCAGGCAGACAGAAAGAAAAAAAGTTTGAGAGTTTCTGATCAAATACAAACCTCTAATTTCCAAACAACATAATGGAAGCCAGGCATTCGGAGCATTCGGCGTAATGGCTGTGCGAGCCAAGGAGACGTGCCAGCTGTTGGGAAGTGCATTCGACATGGTTTCTGTGCGGGAAGCCGCACTGTATTTTGGAAGGAGTTGGTCATTGTGGGATCCATGGCAGCATGACCCCCAGAGAAACTAAGTTATGAGGCAACAGAAAAGATCCAAGGTGCAAAAAGCAAAGCTGTGTTGGCAGAAAGGAACTGCATTATTTCCTAGTGTATTTGGAGTAGTTGCATGAAAATTCCAGCACGTAACTCCTGGGAAACTGGAGAAACATTTGTTTCTCTCCTTGGACYGCTCTTGTTTTGCTGGACTGGTTGTGAAGTCAACTTCACTGCCATAACCAGCAAGCAATGTCACATCTGGCATTGTGATCTCTTAAAGGTGCTTAAATTGCCTCAACTATGCCCCAAAATATGAACTGATCAGCTGCCTCCTGGTCACCAAAAGTTGAGTGCTAATTTCAGTGGGCACTTCCGAAGGTAAGCACGTGAATGGATGGTTTCCTGTCAAGAGGTGTTGAGGGGTTTTTCACAAGAATGAAAATCGAACAAGTGCTCAGAAAATGAGGCTGCTTTAAATTAAGTGGGTTGTATGCCCTTCTACAGAACATCAAATGCCTGAAGTTGAACTCTAAGAGTCAGTAAGAGCTTTCAGCACCTATAGGTGACATCTCTGGGTATACAGCAGTAAGAACATGACTCTTAACAAGTGCAAAAGAAATGCAGAGCTCAGAGCAGCTGTTTGCATCTGATCTTTCATGTAATTTTTGTGAAGGTGAAGGAGACAATGTCTGGAGGGCACTGGTAGCAAAACAGACAATGATTTAAAATTAAAAAAAAAAAAAGGCCAGCAGAGCCTGGGAGTTCTGTTCTCCAAATGGTYGTCGTCTTAGATATGAAAAGCTGCTTTGTTTTGTAACAGTAACAAAGGATTAACAATAAAATAATTGCAGACTTGATAGATCAGGTCTGAATTCTTTGCAGTCACATATTTTCACATGAGCATGTACTTGCACATTAAAATCAGTCTCTTCCTTCTCATGATCAACCCTTTCTTGTCCTGGAAGGTAGCTGGCATTCAGGCTAATGCACGCAATATACCTGGGACCCAAAGATAACCAGAATAACAGTGCAGCTTGCCCTGTTCTTGCTCACATATTACTGTGTATTTTTTTTTTTTAAATAAAGCCTTTCTAATTCCTTTAAATATTAACATCTCTTGTGGCTGTGCTGCAGCCCTGGTTGTTAGGGAAGACTTGTTATTTCAAATCTGGTCATGCCTCAAATAAAAGCAACCATAAAATTAGATTGGAGCTGTGCTTTCCTGAAAATTTTTGCTTGAGAAGAGTGTTGAGTGCACAAATGACCTCAGGCGCTGGACAGGAGAACTTGTGGTATCACTTAAGCTGTTCCTGTTAACACACACCACTGGAAAGTCCTTGGCAGCATTGTCCAGACCTGCCTATCTGTGCCAGAGAAGGAAGGTGAGCCAGAAAGTTTTCTCTGAAGCTTTTTGCCATCTGCCAGCTGGGAGTATGTGAGGTTATGCTGCATCCTGCCCGAAGCAGTTGGATAGTGCCCCGAGCCTGTGTTGGTTGGGAAGACTGCGTTGTGAAGGGGATGTTGCTGCTGTCTTGTGTGTTGAGGCTTTTCTGTGACCCCTGCAAGAGTCCCTGTTGTCCAGGGTGTTCTCAACRCTGTGCGTCTGCAGCTGGCCCCACTTAGTCTGTATTAAAGTATGKTTTTTTCCATCTCTACTTTCACCTTTATCAAGGACTTCAAGTGCTCTTGGACTGGATCTCTCCCACTTTCTTCTCACCACAGTTCTCTAATGCCTTTATTGGATCTACTTCAGTCCCTGTTGCAGTTAATGGGCGATTTGTTACTGACTTCATCGGGCAGAGTTCTGCCCTTTGATGTGCAGGGCCCTTTTTGAACACAAGTACTGTGGAAAGCAAAGTAATACAGTAGCCTTACTGTTCAGAAATGGAGCAGAGGAAAATCCTCATCTGCTCATGAAAGAAGTCAATTTATGTAACTGATGCTCATGTGGTTACTGATGTAATGTGTGAGGAATTACCTAGGCATTCCTATAAAAAGGGGTAGGCATTYGGGTCATGGTTATTGGCTTTGAAATGCAAGGGCAGGAGTTCAAGGGGGCTTAGTACGAGCAGCTAGCAGCAGTGCATGTCGCTTGGTTTGTGTGGGAGAAAGTAATTGATAGTGCTAATGAAGATTTAGCAGGACGGTTTAGGATGCTGTGATTATAAATCAGCTGGTGTGTTCCGGTGTTGTCTTCGTATCCGAGTTCCAAGCCGAGTAGCATGATATCTGCCTCATTTCTCTTACTGATGTGTGCAAGGAAAGTAAATGGCAGCTATACAGCAGCTGTTTAAAGAAGATTCCTGATATTAAGCACCCCTGTGAATTATTACTTGGAGAAACACGTTGTGAAAATCCTGGTATTTAATCACAATCTGTTTATTTGACTGGAGGCTAGGGATTTCAGATTTTTAAATAATGTAAATGTGTGGATAAAGATCGTGCAGTAAACCTCGTTCAGGATTCTTCACCTCATGCAGTTGTTTCTGAGTTATACATGTGAAGAAATTCCATATAAGGAAAGAAGTGTGCTTTTTTCCCCCTCTTGTCTCCTGTTAATAACATGTTCATATTTCTATAATGTGCRGAGAGGATTTCACATGCTTTGAGAGCTTGATTAAAAAAATAATAATTTTGATCCCTTTCTTCCCGAGCCCATCTAATTGCAGGCCTTTCCTTTGGTAATAGTACTGGGGTTCTTTGCTGTGCCCGGGGCTGGCTGGATACTGGAAAGCATCTCTCCAGCCCAGGTAGAGCTAAGAACCCCAGTATTGCTGTGCGAGCACACCTGGCTCCTGCTAAAGGAGCTGACAGCACAAGCCCTAAAACTTCTGGAAGAGTTTTTGTTGCGTGTCGTTCTCATCGCTCTCGGGAGGGAAGAACGCAGTGTGCTTGTTCCCTGCCTGTGGTTATCAAAGCAGAAGTTGTCAAAGACTCAGCTTTGTGGTTCTTTCTGTCCGAAATAAATCCTGTTCCGTGCCTCTTACTGTGGTGTGCATACCACAGGAGTGGCACCGCTGGGCCTTCATCCATGACCGGGGCAGCTAGGTGCAYGACTGCAAAACGGGCCCTGCTGTGCAGGATTCACAGTGTAAGTAGGAGAAAATGGGTACAAATGTACTACTTGCATTATTAATTTTTATTCTTTTTTCCTCTTAAATTGAGTATTCTTATAGATAGAAAAGTATTTGTGTTAAGAGCACCTTGTTGGGAACTTATTTCAGAGATGGTAACTCTCCTTTTTGGCTAGGAGCTGAGTAAACCCCTGCCCAGCTCTGGGAAGGTGGGGTGGGCTCTGTTTTGCTCTGTACAACTCTGGGAATGGAAGAAGCAAGTGTGTTTAAGTCAGGAAATCCCCAGATTCCTTTACGGATGGCAATGACATGCCATGTTTTGCCTGCAGTGCAGATCAGATTCAGTCACGTTTGCTTGAGACTGAACAGGGAAAGCGGCAGCCCCAAGTGCAGAACGGTATTTGTATTTGCTCCCAACTGCAAGTCGCATCTTGCATAGAGATCCATAACCGAATCTTGCTTCCATTAGTTACACAAGCAGTTTGCAGAGGGCCACCGCACACCAATCCACCATTAAAGCTCCACTTGGTCTGTCTGGAGAATTTGCTTACAAAGTTCTTGTATTTAAACAGCTTCTTTTCACAGGGATGACATTTCTCTGGAAGCTTAAGTTTTCAGTAAGAGAAGGCCCAGTAATGAATATCCTGGAAATGTAGTCCCAAAGGCCCCCGGACCTTCATGCAGCCGATTTCCTTTCAAGTTGCTCCCCCAGTTCTGTGCCTGTTTTCATCAAGCCTCCCATGAGGCTGAGGTTGTGTGTACGTTTGTTGTAAGCAATGCAGCAATATTGCTGGAATATGGGAAGCATTACAATGTGTGATGTTCTCAAGTTTCCAGTAAAAGTACAACTGAAAGAGTGAATCACAGCTTCCCCTTTGGAACTCCTCAAGGACTAACACAGAAAAAACCCTTCAGCTTTCCAGAGCCCAGATACAGAAGAGCAGTTTTAGCTGAGAAGAGTGAAGGGACAAGAAATCCTGCAGCTACTCCTTAGTGTACCCCAACTGAGCCTGATGCATCAGGGCATTCAGCTGAGGTTAGTTCAGCATGTTGTCTGTCCACCTGGTTATACAAAGCCTTAACTCTGTTGTAAAGCAGCTGAAAGTGTTGCTAATGATGTAGGGACAGACCCAACACCTTCTAGTTACTACTCTGAAGTTCATAATCCTGGGGAATTATGAACATTAGCTGTAGCTGCTTTCTAGACTTGGTTCGGTCCTGGAAGGCCAGCGTCCCTATCAGAGTAATAAAGATCACCTYTTCAATCACTGCCTTAGTTGTAATGTCATTGGGGTGGAGAGTCTTCAGGGGATGGGCAGTAAGCTAAAGCCACCACCCCTAGAAGAGACTGGACAGGTCGGGGTGAAACACAGTGACGTGGTTGTTCCTTGGTGCTTTGCACAGCTGTTGTCCTGCACACACCTGTTCTGCTGTACAATCGCAGATGGCGGTGGCCCAGGTTCAGTCTGGCGTTTTGCCCAAATACTGAATGGAGAAATTAGAAATTCAATAAGACCCAGGAATTCTTGCAACTTAAAAGTAGCTCTATAAATGTAGAAAGCAAGACTTCCAGATTATTACCAGGTGAAAAAACAATTTGGGAAAATACATGCCCATATGCAAGTAATCTTTTGAAAATGATGTTGAATCTTTTAGAAAACAAATTGTGGGATAAAAGGCGTCTGCTATTTTCTTTAAATTTTTAATTAAGTCCTCTTAATGGGTCTGTTCCTAAAAGCCACATGTTGAAGGCCTGGCACTAACCCAGGTAAGGTTATTTTCTTAGTATTGTCCTAGCAGCAGCCATTAAAATGAAGTAGAGCATTGTTAATGCAAGGTAATGATTTCCACATAGCTGACTCTAATTCCCTACAACATAATACAACACATCTGAAAACACTTTCGCCATCCTTGAGGCGTAAATTAAACTACCTGGAATACTCAAGTGTGATGTGTGATTTCTTGCCTGTTATGTTAGGAAAATGGGATCATCTTCTGCTGTTGCCTAAACACAGACATGCTTATGTCAGTAGGCATGAGGCTGCTTCTGGGGAAGCGTGGGGTGGCCATGCTGGCCCCAGCGGTCTTCCCTGCGGCTCCAGGGCTCAGTCAGCCCCCTCTCTTGGGGGGACCGCAGCAGACCCCTCCATCTGCTYGTCTTGCCAGGGCTGTGGACACATGCCGGAGTTACTGCAGTGTATAAATTGGGGGGTGAATTTCAAACATCAGCTCTTCTGCCAGGACTGCCCATATACTCCCCCTCTTGGGCAGAGGACCTCTTAATTACTTCCACCTGCCTTGTATTTGGCTGCTTTGGGGAGATGAGGCAGTCTCTTTGCCTAAGCATGTGTGCTCATCAAACTTCAGGTGGTGTTGATTGATTTCTCTTTGGTAAGGCTATTGTTTTCCCTGGTCCCCTCTGCTTTGCAGGATGTCTTATAAAAGTGCAAAATAGAACCTAAATTCTGCTGTATGTTTAATTTTAGAGTAGTTCAGCTGGAAGCTATGTAGCTGAGGTCGGTCTGGCTCTGTTCAGGCCGTTCCGTACTGTGATTTGGTGGAAGCAGTAAAAGGCTGCATTTTGCTTGTACTGAAATGAAAGCTTTTGGGAGGTCTGAAGAATTGCTATTGAAAGAAGGCCTTTGAGTTTAATCATTAAAAGCACTAACTATGAATGGGATTCTACATGCAAACTTGGCTAAAAATCTGACTGTGTCTTTCATAAAGTAGGAAGAAATCTATAATTTTGGAAAACAAGTCTAGCTGTCTTCTGGCACAGACAGTGTGATCTTTGTTGGGGAATGGCAAACTGGGAAACTTTAACTTGAAAGTGTTGGCTATTACTGATGACTGAATGCTGTAGCTTAATGCAGAGGGAATTTACTGTTGCTCATTTTAATCTTCTAGAATCAAAAACGTTTTAAGAATCTTTCTGATTTGCTGGTAAATTGAAATCTTTAGGGATTCTTTTAAACTGTATTTGACACGTGGTCTCCAGAGTGGATCAGAACGAGAACGTCATAGCTGTCTGACTCTCATCAACAGTGTGAACAAACATCAGGCTAATTCAGTGCGAGAGGAAAAAGTACAGAAATAATAGCAATGATCTCTGCCAATGTAATTAGGCATTTTCAATGTTCTGGACCTCCAGATGAAATTCTTAATGTGGAAGCAATATATACGGCACTAGATCAGGGCAAAAATCGAGTTAGATTTGTTAGGAATGGTGCTGTTTCTGGGAAGATCAGTTTCCTTTGTCCTGATTTAAAAAAAATAGCTTGAAAGGCAAATTTGAAAAGTAGGGCCCTAGTCAAAAATCAAATAATTATAGTAAAGATAGTGTATCAGAACAAGATATCTAGCTATGAAAAATGAGTTCTTCTATGTTGAAAAATCAACAATTGTCATTGAAAAGCTACAATTGCAGTAGCAAATAGTGATTTGGAAAAATAGAAGCGCAAATCTTCAAGGTCCAAAGTGCATTAAACCCAGTGGGAGTCTTTAGTTTTAATGGGTTTTGGATCAGACCCTAATTTGTAAAGGTTTATGCGTTGACTGCCTTAAATGCAAAATACTAGAGGTAAAAATTCACATCAGAGATTCCTGGGTTAAAACCATGCTCCTCTTCTTCCCTCCCCCTTCTCCTTCCTTCTCCAAACTCTTGGAGTCTGCAGATAATTAAACCAAAGTTGAATATGGTATGTGGCAGGGGCCAGAGTCCAAAGAAGAGATCCTTGGCCATGACAAGTGATCTATACCTGGTAGAACAAGAACTCATTGTATTTTCCTTAAGTGGCATGCACATAGGTTCTGAGATTAAACAGAATAACTTGTGTTCTGTGTTTTGAGCTTTTGATTTCACTCTTCTACCTCAATGCAGTAGAGAARCAGCAGAGATCCCCTCCAATTGAAATGAGTGAGCCAAAAAAAAGTCTTTGAGTGATGGCCACCCCTCTGGCAGAAGGGCATGTCCTCTGCAAGCTTTCCTGGCCGGGCACTGCCTCCCAAATGAAGGCTGAACTCCGGTGGTCTCTGTTCTGTTGCAGCCCCCAGGAAGCAGAGGATGCAGGGAGCAGGTAGGCAGAGCTCAAAGCAATCCTGAGATTGCTTTTGTTTTTACCAGGAACAGAACAAACTTTTCCTGACTCCAGGACTAGAGGAGCGCAAAGCTCAGAGGGCTGCTGCCCTCGTTTTGAGATATTTTCAGTTTTCTAGTATGCTCTTTTGTGGAGGAAAAGCCCTTTTGTTTTTAGAAATGCACTGTTTTGAGCATTCAGAGACAGCAGCATGCAATGGGAGAGTGGAAGGTTGTTTTTCCATGCGGGAATAGCTCTTGTGCTCGCAAAGGTAAAATGATCTCGCCTTTTTGTTGACAAATGCACTGCTCTGCTCCGCATAGCATTTGATCTGTTGCAGGTTCTCTAGGCTCCACGGGCTCAGCAAGGAGGAAGGGTAGGTGATGCTGAGCCTCGGCCTAAGTCACATAAGTTTATTCCCAGGTTGCCAAGACTTTCTCAGTAGCTCTGATAAAATTCTAGATCTCTGTATCCAGAGATGCCTGTGTATATGTCTATTAGACCTTGCATAGGCCCCTGCAATTCCCTCCCTTCGTTGGAAATCAAAGGGCAGGCCTGACAAAAGCAGCAAACGGGAGAAGCAGATCCTACGTGCCCTRAGTGCTGAATAGAACAGACATATGTTAGTGATCTAATCCCAACTGTACATTGAGACACCTCTGTGGAAAAAAGTGCTCAGGCGCACAGAAACTTTGGGCAGTGGCAGCATCCTGTTCCTGCTTGGCAGGACCGAAGATACATTTGTGAATAGAAATTATCTCAGTGCCTGCCCTATCCGGCACCTGTGTTGAAAGGGTCAAGACTGACTTGTGCGGGGTGGCATAAGCCCTCTTGCTGAAAGGCATTTTTATAAATCCTTCTGTGTTCCAGTTTATAGTTCCTGCCAGAGAATATGTTTTTTGGAAGGAAAAAAAGAACGAGGTTTTCTCTTTTCAAGTAAACTCCATTTAAATTTCTTTAATTTCCCATTATAGAGCTGAAGGGAAGACCTGGTCATCTCCTGTCCTAGAAGATGGAAAGGCCCAAGCCTACCGGATCAATATAGAGCCAGAACTGCAGGTATGGGAGCAGCAATTTTGCGTATAGATTTTCTTGCAGCTCAGTTTTCTGGGGGGAGGAGATCCATATCTAAAACCYGGAAAGCACTCTCCTGTGCCCACAGTCCTTGCAAAGGTTAAACAATGTCTATTGTGGTGGTTTAAAACTTTATGTTTATTAGACTTTTGTAAAGAGTGACTTTTCTGTGCAGGTCTTGCTCTGCTTTCCTTGGGCTTTGCATTTTCATGCTCATTTTAAGGCCTGGACCTCTTTGCTGACACAAATATTCTTGTGGTGAATTAGACCAGAGAACTGATCTGGATTTAAACCCATCTCTTTAATCCTGCTCCACCCAAGTTCGATTTTGCCTGGCTCAGCTTGCTGCTTACCTACATGAATGCTTATGACGGTACGAAGGAAGAAATGGCAGCATGGGAGTGGAAACAGAAAACTGGGACAGAGAGAGGACATCAGTGCCAGCATGTGCCAGCTTGCAGTGACTGAAACTGTCCTGAGGCAGTTGGCATGAGGAAGCTGCCCAACGCTGTTAGCTGGGGCTCAGCATTAAGCGTTATACTGGTAGACCCTCCTGAGGGGCAGGTGAACGAGCCTGTGGTCAGTGTTGGTGGAGCTCTTAGGAGACCTAACTGGCACCGCCTAAGGTCTGGCCTGCTTGGAGCACGGCAAGTCCACGGTCTGTTTGCACCTGCCTCGGGAGACCTGCCCTCAGTCTCTCTTCTCTTTCCAGAGGTCACCACACCCTTCTAATCCTGCGGTGGTGATTCATTTTATGTCGCGGTGGTGTGGGGGGTATTTTTTTTTAATGCCTTTGCTTCTTTTCTGTCTTACTCCTTTCTCTTCCTCTCTCTGTTTTACAGCTTGTCTCTTCCCTTTATCTTCAGCTCTTTTCCCTAGAGCCCTCCTGCCAGTATCTTACGTCTTCGGTCTGCTGCACCTTCCTGTATCTCCTAGCCCCTCACCTCAAGGTTTCTAAGGGTCAGTATGACAGCACTGTTGTGAATAAATCTCCATCTTTCATGTCCATCTCTGACTAATAGTCTCTTAGCAAATTCAGAGGTTACTCTTAATTCTCCTTTGGCTCYTCAAAGTGAAAAGGAACATTTTTTTTCTCACTCCTTCCTTTTCTGCATCTCTGTGTTATCAGACTGTTGGGGATTTTGAGTGTCCTGGCCTGTGATGTCTGCTGTAGAGGTATTTGGGGAATGAGGAGGAGAACAGGAGGAGAYGAGCCAGAAGGGAAGCTCCTGTGATGTCGCCCCTCTGGATCAGAGCTGGGTTGACACGCGTGCTGCCAGCTTTCACAGGGGCCCGCAGGACTGACGGCTGATGAGACCTGACCCTGTTCCCACTGCTGTGGTTGGGCAAACCCTTCCACCAGCAGCAATGGAGACACTGGAGCTGCCTGCCTGCACGCTTCAGAAGGCAAAAGTACATCAGATTAACAAAAAAACTCCAAGCCACAAACAAGACGGGCCACTCCCTGCTGCAGTTACTGCAGGAACACAGGAACGCGTTCACTGTTGTGCAGACGCTGAGTTTTCAAGCATTGCTCACATGGTTTCTGTCTGTGATAAGGTGGTTTCTGTTTTAGGCTATTTCTAGAAGCCTTTTGTTTTCTCCAGTGCTCACAGAGTACCCCTGTACAGATGCTGTTGGCTTAGCTCTGCTACTCGTTTCTAGACCTAGCTTTTAAGCATCCTGCCACGGGTCCCCCCTCAGCCCGCCTTTGGTCCGTGGCCAGTTCAGTCCAGAATTAATGTAAAAGTTACAAAGGTGGAAGAAGCAGGTATGATGGTAAGAGGAACAGTGTTCGTTTTGCTTCCCCTCAGTGAAGAATGAGGAAATGGTGCCGAGAACCAAAAAGTTACCAAATGATGAGCRTGGCTGCCGGGAGGACTGGAGTAAGATGTTATAAAAACTACAAAGAACTGATCAGTATAGTTATGCTCTCTTGAGTCTGTTGGCCATCGCAGCCAAACGTGACAGGTCGATCAATGGAGTTCTTGGATATTTTGCGTTCCCACACAGTTCATGAAAACAGGCAGCAAATAGAGGTGAGAGCTGCCTTTAGCGCTGTAGTCGTTTAACTTGCAGAGCAGCAGTATCGGCAAATCACAGTCCTGTTATTAGACACAAGAGACTCACAGATCTGCTTGTCTTTTCTGCGCTAATTGAAAATGCAGAGTGATCTATATACTTTGGCTTTGAATTCTGGCCGTGTTTGCTTCATTAATCAATTATGGCAGTCTTTTCTGACAGATTTTTTTTAATAGACTTTGATGTGCCCAAAACTTTGAATAATATTAAATAAAGAACAAATGTGCAGCAGTTTCGCTGCCAGACACAACATTTCTGAGGTTTAAAGCAGATTGGATTTGAATCGTACTATTAATATATGTTACATATGGATCCTTTTAAAAATTAGACAGTTACATGGTGTATAATGATGGGGTAGGAATATATTTTCCTGTATCCAGACCTACACTAAATATGTCTACATCTGTAAAATACTCAGCAAGTAAAGAGACACATTTGTTGCAAGGCATTAAAAGGGGAACAGGAATAAACAGGTAAAAAGAGCAGGTTCCTGCTCTCCCTCTCCCTTTTCGATTTCTGTGAACTAAGTACTGCCCTTAACCAGGCAGAAAATGCTGTTTCCTACATCCTCTTGCTTAATGGCCTTCTGCGTCCCCCAGAAAGGAGGTGAACGAGGTGCCCCAKGTAGCGTTGGAGTATTCTTGCCGCAGGCGCTCCCTAGATGCGTATGTTAACTCTCTGCCTTCCCAAAACAGACTGTGATATGAGGCATGGTTCCGATTTCAGAATAACGGGCTGATACTGGTGTGTGCTCGCTAGCTGCTGGGGACACGTGCCAGCGGTTGTCCTAATCCCTGATTTTTCGCAGAYGTCCTCCGAGTTGTACAACGCTGGGGGTGGTCATAGGCGCCCAGGAATGGAGACCCTTGCAGCCGGCCGCCTGCTCCCCTCGGGGCGAGGTGGTGGTCKTGGCTGGAGTCCCCTCTGGTGCTTGGGAGGGGTGCTGCTGTAAGACCTGTGGCTGTCCTAYGTTGTGTTAAAATGTTAAAATTCGGTCCCTGTAGCAAAGGCACTTATTAGATTACAAGAAAGAAAAGACTCATTATAAAGTAACAGTTTGGCTCAGAATGTGTAGCCTTTAGGTGCACTTCCTAGCATCTGGAAAAAAGTAATCTGCTTTGAAACACAAGGGGGGAAAATTCTGCTGGAAGCCAGCCTGTGAATCACAGAAATGGATTTGGGGCTATCCTTGAAAAGGCTTTGAGATTTTTACCCCAAGTGGCCTTTCCAGTAACGTGGAACACGTGTATTTCCTTCCTCCAAGGTTTTACTCTCAACTTTTACGTTGTCCTGTGCAATACGTTGTCCTGTGCAAAGGTATCTTGAAAGTCTTTTGCCTTCTACCAACTGTAATTGTAGTCAGGTTAAAAAAAGGTGTTTTAAAAAAAATAGTGGAGAGAAAAACAGAATTTCTTAGTCTTTTATCTCCATTGGTGCTAGAGTGCCTCTGCCCCAAGATGTGTGAACATAAGCAGAATGACTAAATCCATGCAGTTACTTCTCTTTGCTTGTGACTGTAGGAAAGCACATGCCCCATAATCACATTTTTATTATTTTGGTAACATCTCTCTGTCTTGAAGGCAATGAGGTTTGCAGTTATTCTCACCTTTTGTGCAAGAGAGCTTGGCAGCTAAAAACAGGATGATGGGAGAGATCTTTATTATTAATTATTATTCTATGATGTTTTGTCAGCTTAGCTTTTCTGAAAAAAATGGTCAGAGACACCAAGGAAGTAATCGATCCTCATTAAAACTTCATTGATTAATCCCATGACTGCAGGGAATAACTGTCATCAAAACTGAAGAACCCAGAAGTTAAGAGGTAGCTTGTTGCTTATAATTAGCAGAAATGCTATTAATCAAAATACTAGTGAGCTACATCAATGAAATGTCTGTTTTTTAAAAAAAAATTAGTTGGTTATTAGCTAGTTATAGCATACAAGTCTATATTTAATAGTGAGGATCTGTAGAGGGACTCAAATTCAGTGGCCTTCCAACTTATAACTTAATGAGGGGCTACGTGTTTGTCACAAACCAGATTGTGAATGGTCCTCGTGCTGGGCAGGCACCTTGCAGAGGTGGCTTTGTGCTCTTCAAGTAGCGGTAGTGCTGTTGTGCAAGTCCTTACTGCCATCACTCAACCTGACCTTGCTGCCTGCTGGTTTGAGTCGCCAGCCTAGCTTTGCCGTTTGCCCCGTTTGTACCGTCGCTGCGGGCATGTGCAACGCTGGCCCTTCTCTAGCAGATGGTGCAAGTGGGAAATGCCGGCAGCATTGCATGAAACAAAGAGATTAGTTTCTGGAAATTCCACTGTATTTAGTTTCTTGTAGCGCTAGTGTCTAGTCAAAATACAGCCATATGGTGCTAATAAAAGAATAGGATGTTTGTTTTCTTGACCACTCTCACACTGTTAAAATTGACAGCTTACTGGCACAGGGGAGATTGGAAACTGATGTTTCAGACTGTGAGGTCGAACTCTGTCCTTGCTAATTGACAGTAGATTCAAATGTCTGGATGTGAGAATAATTGCAGCAAAAATTAAATTGGCAGCATATAGCTGAGTTTGGAATAGGATGCAAATCCTCAAAAACCTGGGCACTGGGGGATAATCAACTGACCTAGGTGAAAGGCTGGGATTTCTCTCGCCTGTCTGTGGCTATCTGATAGCATCTAGAGAGGGAGAGGCACTTCTAAAAGATGGTTAGTCACCCAGGTCCCAGTGAGAAAGTCATAAAAGCGCTGCAGAATTTGCAGAATATGGCTGATGTCATTCTCCCCAGAGGGGGCAAGGACAGTGGGTGGTTGTTGAACCTGGAGGATGCTCTTGGTCCCAGGCCTGCCCGCCTTGATCTCTCTCACGCTGTGACTCATGAGTAGTTGCTTTCCAAGCCCTGATTTAGATGTAAGCTTTGAACAATGGAGAATAAAACCCAGTCTTTCCACAGAAGGCAGCATTTTCCTGCTTATCACTTAAATATCTTCTATAATGTGTTATTTTGTGCTTAACACCAAATTCTCAGTCCGCAAATACTCCTGTTAGTTTGTGCCCTGAGTACTATCAAGTGCAAGGCATGGAGCTTGCYGCACGGGAAAAAATTAACCGAGTTGCAGGGGACAGGAGCAACTGGGGTGAACTTGCATCTGCTGTAACTGTTGAAGCAGCTTGAACTAGGTAATGCAAGAAATCGCATGCCATGCTTAACCCTGGCTAAGGGACCGTGTAAAGGTACCTGGAGATGCTTCCTTAAAGTACTGTCATTAGAAGGGCTCAAGTCTGTTGTTGCCAGAATAGCGTTGTGCTCGCTGAAAGGGTAGCACTGACTACCTGAGCATCAGTTACCAGGTTGCATTTTCTGCATTACTGTTCGCTGCAATAGATGATATTCATAAAATAAGCTGTTTTAGCCAAGCTGTGATGTTTTTGAGCTGCAGAAGCATTGTTAGATTTCTGTTAGCCAGACTGCTGTCACATTCACGCAAATAAATGAAATGCGGTTATATTTGGTTTTCTAAGAGACTGTGGCTTAAAATTTTGCACAGTAGGCTTTTACTTTGTTGTCCAGTCCTGTTTTTCTTGCAATAGTTGTTTTCTGTTGGCTTCAAAACTCTTCTTTCTTAAACTTTCTCTTATCCAGACTTTGTCTCTGCTGCTCTTTACCAATGCTCAGGTTTCCAYGTAAAGAGAAGCTCTGCGTTCCCATATAGGATAGGATTTCCATAGGTGATACATAGCTGCAGCTAGACTGAGACTTGCGCAATGTGGGAACGGCCCGCTAAGGAACACCTGGCTCATTCAGGAGAGCGGATCTCTTGTGTCGCTTTACTCCCATCGGGGATCAGTCTTGTCCAAGACCTGCGAGGGCTTTGTGGTTTAGCCTGACACTGTGAATATGAGCCCCAGATTGAATCGACATTGCTACTATTCCTCTGTACGTGCAAAATGATAGCCCACGTAATGGAGGGATCGTAAACTCAAACTTCAGAGATAGGCAGCTCTGGGCACATACCAGTGTAATTAATGATGTAGTGTGGCTTAAATAGTTCCACATAGTGAAGGCTGTTTTAGTGATTAGCTTTTTTGTAGTGTAAAAAAGCCATGAGACTGAACTGTTTCTACTGTGTGACAGCACAAACAGTCTTTACTGATACTTTAAAGCACTAGTATAGCTTTAAAATGTTTTAAATATTCTCATATTTGTTTTTTTGTCTCTGTAGATTTTTTTCATTACATTTCTTTCTTACTGAGGTTGAATTGCTTTTCGTTTGATTAATCAGCTTAGAGGATTGCTTAAAAATCTTAATGGGTTGATGTTGTGCAGAAAGCTTCCAAATAACTATTTGCGAAAGACTTGATAGCATAGACCATACTTATTTTTATAAATCAGGGGTTAAAGCCCTGCCTGCTGAAGAGATGGAATTTCCTTTCTTAAGGTGACCTTCCTTCCTTCATTGAAAARAAATGCAGATTTGGGTGATATCTGCTTATGGGAAAAACTTCATCAGAAGTGCAAGCTATCACATGAAACAAACCCTTGCTTCCTTGGAGCTCAAGCATAATTTAGTGAATCTCATGGCAGAAGGAAGGGGGAAAATGTCCGTTTCATACTTTTGGGAAAACAAAGGATGAGATAATGCCCTGGCACGGTGCTAGATTCCCAGTYGCATGGGAACTCCCAGCCTGTTGTCTGAGGACTGATTTAATAGTAGAAACATGCTGAATCCTGACAGCCACTGTAATTCAAGTCAACCATGAACTAGAGTTATTTAGGCAGCATTTCATATTCAAATATCATAGCTTTAAACACAACCAAAATGAGCTGATCTAATTTGCCGGGTGAAGAGGTTACGCACAGGTTGATATGCACTTGGGTTTTTTTCCTCTGATGTAATGTTGAATCATTTGAAAGCAAAGGAATTTTCACCATACCCTGGTAATGTGTTGAACTCCTGCAGCTGTAAGAGCTGTAACCTTTTAGGTAAAACCCTCTTACGTACCTCTCTTATAAATCAGCATCTTTATCAAGCAAGCTTCAGTAATCCTAGTATATATGAGAGGAAAAAAGAACAATTTAAGGATAAAGGAAAAACTTGGAATGGAAACTTCCAAATGGCATTTTCTTCTGTCCAGCAAAGTTAAACAGTTTGCTCTCGTAGGACCTGTACTAAAATGGTAAGAATGTGAGTTGATTGAGGACAAAATAGAAAATGCCATTGGATAAAGAGCTAGCACAGACATATGCCATTATTTTACTTGATAACATCAATCTCAGTTATGACATTCTTAACACAGGTAAGAACTGTGTACCTGAGTGTTTAGAAATGCAGTATGTTTTGTGAAAGCACATGTGTATTTTAGTGTCTCTCTTCTTATCAGTCAAATCCACAGGGGAAAAATAACTTCCATTTTATTTTTCCTCGTTGCTCACTTAAAATGAATGAATTGCTCTTTGCAGTTGTTTGTTATCATTTCAATGTATTTATGTGTTACTGAGCAACCAGTATGTTAGGTAAATAATACTGAACACAGTGAGATCCTGGGACTTTTCCACAGGGGAAATATTTGCATGAAAAGCCGTGGGCATCACCAGCTGCTGTTACGAAACATTGAATCATTTGGAAGACTGCTTGAACAGAAGCTTGCCTACTAACACAACATAATTTGTCCGGACTCCCAGATGCAAATATTTTGACCTTCTGGGGGTGAGCGTGTGAGATGACGCTTTTGCGGGATGCTGTTTCGGAAGAGCTCGGTGCACGGGGGAATTCTGCTGGGGGTCTCCCAGACYGCTCGCAAACAGCGAATTGGCACAGGCACAGAGTCCTCCCCCCACCCGAGACCAGAGCAAAAGGGACTGGGACAGGGCCAGGCCAGCAGCTGCGGAAGCCCTGTTTTAAGGTGGATAAATGGCAAATTGGGTGTGGAGAGCGAGCCCTGGCCGAGTGGCACATGCATAGCTGCAGAGGCTGCCTCCCGACTGTGTTCTCTTGCAGCAGATGACTTGGATGTCATCCCGAGGCGTTGCCAGGACTTGTTTATTAGCAGGAGAGCCTGAGGCATGTTTTTGACTTCTCTGATAATGMATACAAGCTAGAGGTTGGGCCATTTCAAAACAAAACCCCAAATATTATCCTGTTGCTTCTGTTGTGTTTTCATAGGTAGCTTGCCCTAACTTTACCGAAAGAGACCTTCAGGTAAGCCATGCTGATGAAGTAAACATCTTCTGGTTTTAACCGTGATATTTTGGCAGCCTGAAGCTTTACTTGTTGCCAGTGATTCTTCTTTGTGTCCGTAGCTGCTGGTAGCGGTTATGCAAAGAGAACCGGAAAGCGTGGTACAGTAACACCTGAATGTCGTTCAGCAGTTCCCCTCGGTAGTAGTAAAGGAGAAGGACAATAAAATAAAAAACAAGAAATCATGGAACTGTCAGTGTTAGTCTCAAACTCACCAGGTTTGTACTTTAAGTAAAACACCAGATAGTGAAGAAAAGGTGATTGAATGGGAGCAAAATAATTTCCCCCCCCCCTTGCCACCATCTTCTCCCCCCTTTGTGAAGAGTGATAAAGGGTGGGTGAGGAATAAGTGACTAACTTTGGAAGGTGGGTACAACTGAAGGCCTATGATTGGAGGTCAGCAGACAATTTTCTGTATCACATGAAAATAAAAATGCATCTGTGCACTAAAACCAGGAGATAAAAGCGTCTTCGTTAAGCTGACCCATGATGGGTCAGTCAGGTGATGCTGAAATGGGAGCCATGAACTGCTACCTTAGCAGGGGAGGCGGCAGGAGGCCAGGTTAGATACTTTTGGGGGGGTTGGGGGGCAGATCTTTTCTCTGGTGTGGGCTTTTTCACATGCTCATAGGGAGGTTGATCAAACAAGCTGAACAGCGCTTGCAAAATGTGCAGTTCTTGGCATAAGTAGCTTGAGGTTGAAAGCTGGCATGAGCGTAAGGCTAATTGCCTGGATGGAGAAATGTTCTYTTGCGTTATAGTTGCCTGCTGCTGAGTTAGAAAAGTGCGACTATGGGGCTCTGAAAGTTTCTGAAGTAGCAATAAAATCCTCTCTAGTGTAGCGCTGCTGCTGCTGGAAGTCGGGGAATTTCACTTGAAGCCGGAGGCCARCTCGGCTCGGCTGAGGACCTGGTGCTGGTGGAGGGGCTTCCAGCACAGTTTCTGTCGGCAGCAAGTTTCTAGTGGGCCTGGCCRGGTGGTAGTTTGGATCTTGTTGCTTCCTCTGCCTCAGCTCATTAGAGGATCGTCTGCCTTTGCTCTCCAGTGTTACTGTTGTGCAAAAACACCTTGAAGTTTCATTGGTATTTGTTTCCTGGTAATGACAGCTAAGTCTTCTCATACAGGTAAAAATTAAATAGTGTTTATGTGATACTTAAATTTTCTTTTATTCTTAGGCCTCTTTGCCTAGTCTTCACCAGAATGTTTGTTCTGCTTACATATGAAATTACTTGGGTCTGAAGTTGTCTTGGGAATATGAGAGGGAAAATATTTAGGCATAGCCTGAGCCTTACCACAGTTTATTGTGTAATTGCAATGCAGTAGTTACTTTTATGTCGAAATGTTTTTATGGTGCCTGTGAAAAAGAGCTTTGTCTGAAGAGCTTTGTGTGCAGAGGTTTGGTTTTTTAAAAATGTAGCAAATTTATCCTATGCCTTCCAGTTCAACAGAGCATATGATCCCCGGTTATCTTGCTTTTATAAAAGCATTAACAGAACAGATACATTTGCACAAAGGCCTCCTCTGTCTGCTTGTTAAACGCATCCTTGCACCGTTGATATTAAAAGCATGACCTCTGCATTGAAACAGGCGAGATAAATGGAAACACATTTTAATCATTCTTGCCTTTCTTGGGTAACTTTGCTTCGTTGCTTTGGATTTCGGGTATCAATAGTGCGATAGGTGTTCTACAAAGCGAGGAAGGGTGAGATGAAGCTGATACGGTGTTAACGCTCGGTTGCGAGCTATTACATCTGTAACTGTCAGTGCATGAGTTTTCTGTTTGTTTTACCAAATGGTTTACAAAATGAGGGTATGAGAGGATTTTCTTTTCTAGAATACATGATCAAGATTGACCAGTAGTTTYGCTGTGCTCTGCCTTTCACTGTGTTAATGTTCTTTATTATGGCTAAGTAGCAAAATAGCACTTTTTTAATTGTGAGAGATTGTTTCTGGGTTAGATATGTACTGTTCTTCAGAACTGTATGTTATATAATGCAGAGCAGGTGCATGTGTGTATATAAACTGGAATTATTTTCCTAGCCTACCATAAAATAGCACTTTTTTTAATAGCATCTCACTTTGAATAGCAGAGCTTCCTCCCATCAGAGCACCCTTAGAAAAGGGTGTAGGTATCCTCCTCCTCCTCCTGCCCTCTGAACAATACTGAAAGTTAGGAAGTTCCCAACATCTTTCCATGTGGGCCCATCCCTTASAAATGGTTTAGAAACTTTCCATGTAAATACGTTTCAGATGGCTCTCTTGAAGGTTGCTCTAATCCTGTCGAAAATGACGCATCCTTTAGCTCTGATAGCAAATAGCTTAGCTTTTGCCTGACCAGTGTTTTCACTTCTAATTTGAGTTCGCTCGTGTAGTAAGACACAGCCTTTGCTGCGCGGCCTCGCTGTCTGCGGCAGGTGAAGGTCGCCCGGGCAGGAGGGCGAAACCRGCCCCTGGGTTGCCGCTTCTAAGGGCAGTTGGTATTTTACTGCAAACCCCAGCGTCTGGACTCATTTATTTAGTTACTTGGGAAAAAAAGAGCGAGGCTGCTTTATGTAAATGCAGGCATATTTTATCTGTGGAAATGAGGTTTTGTGGTAGGAAATTTGCATTTGACAGYGAGACCGTGAGGCTCGGCCTCAGCCCTGCTCCCTGATACAGAAACAGTGAAGACTTTCATATAATGCTTTTTCTTGTGGCTTGCAGGAGTTTTAGCAGAAATTGCAGAATGTAATACCGAAATAATATTTTTTTCCATGAACTTAAGAGAAGCTGTCCAGCTATTAGAAACAAGCTCGGCATTCGGCCGGTGCCCAGAGCTCCTGCTGGCGGCTGCGAGCGGCTGCGGAGGAGGTGGGAGATGGAGCTGGGACACGTTCCTGAGCGCAGGGCAGCATGTTGGGCACAGTCTGTGTGTTCAGCGTAGGCCCTTCAGTCCACTGTGTCCCCCTTTCCCTTGGAAGCRAGCTCCTGTGTCCCACCTACGAAGCTTCTCTTCTTGCACTGCTTCAGCTACTTTATTCACTCTGCTTTGTTTTGAGCTCCTTAAATCGATAAGAATGACTTTTGTGAGACAGAGGGGTTAGAGAAAAGCAGTTGTACTTAATGGAAAGAGCTGGAGAATCGATCCAGTTCCTGTGGAAACTGGCCACAATGCAAAACTGTTATTTGCATTAAAGTGAAAACAAGGCTGTCCATCCCATACCGCCGTTGTGGATTAATAATCAAATTTCCATTTCCGGGACTCTCAAACCAGTTTGAGGAAGGGATTGTTATATTACATGCCTGCTTTCTGTGCCGGGCTTGAATTTCAGTCTTGAGGGTGTCAGGATAKGCTAGTGCATGTCTTCAAATTTGATTGCTTGTCAAATTTGCATGAAAGAGGAATTGTAGCCATGAAGCCAGTAGAATTTCATCAACAAAACATCCTCTGCCAGGAGAGATCAGAACTGGGTCATCAAAGTTTGAYTGTACCCTCTGGTTCAGAAGAGAAGCCAGCCACGTGAAGAAATTGTACCTTTGTTTTAAAAAATAATTGGCCGTGCCTCTTTCTCTTTCTGCCAGTTCTGACCTATTACGTTGTTTCCCAATGTCCAGAGCCACAGGTAGCAGCTGTGTAAAGCACCGATAAGAGAAACGGGAGGATACAGCCAGGCTGTCTGTGAGGGTTTCCGTTGTTGGACAGCAGGCGCAGTGGAGTCGGGTCTCCAACTGTTTTTCAGCTTTGCAGGAACTATGTGGGGTTTTTGCTGAGCGGATCTTCCCACGTGTATGGTTACTGAGGCAGATTCTCTGGTCCAGCACTGCTGCAGTGTGCCAGAGGCTGGCGTGAAGATCCCAAGAAGCCAGCGTAGCCAGCCCAGGAGGGATCTGCAACAGTGGATGGTGGTTCTTCTCCTCTGCAACAAGCCTGGTGGTTCTTTCACTGGTGCCTTAGGGAGCATCACCAACCTTGGTGTTTCCTGGTATCGGGGGGCTGTAGCTGGTTTTCCCATGGCACAGGTTACCTAGCCCCAGTTTTAGCCCCTTATCAGTCTTATTTGCCTTCAGGCACTGGCTGTAGCCCTGCCTGCAGCTCAGCCCTGCACTCATCCGGAGCTGCTTTGCGGTACSTGTTGCACTACATCTGTTCTTCAGCTCCCATGGTGGCCCGGCACGGTGCAGAGCCAACTCTGCTGCAGTTCAAGCCTTTCTTCCCGTGCTTCTCCCTGCCCGGAGGCAGTCACGGATTCCCTTCCATTGCYGGTGAGCTTGGGCACTGCTCGCCTGCGTCTGCCTGCAGTCGACAGTGCAGAGGCACGGTGGAAACAAAGCTCTGGAAAGGGCTTGGAAAGCATCTAATGAATCCTCTTCCTTTCCTGGGGAAGGGTCAGGACTACCTGATCCATCTCAGGCTGTGTCTTAGATCTAAAGCCTTTCTAAGGAGCGGGTCRGCCTTAGCTGAATTTGTTTGGGTTTTCTCTATAGCCAGGATATCACTGGGAATAGAGCCAGCTATCCCGAGCTCCACTTCAGTGCTGTATGAGCCGTCCCCATAAAGGGTCTCCCTCAAGGCATGCTTTCCTGGAGGCTGAAGAGGTAACCGTACCTTTTTCACATGCARTGGGACATCTGCTTCTTTTATCCTTATGGTGTTACAGTGCTAATCACGACAGCTATGAGCTATTGTGGTTGTAGCTGTGTAGTATCACTTAATACTCCGTGTGCGTGCGTGTAGGCATGTACCTGCAGGCACTGTGATCAGCATTTCTTTTAGTACCTTATCCTGGTTCCACAGAGAATTAGCTTCACCCTCTCATCCATGATACACAATTGAGAAACTGATGCCAGGGACACATCTTTTAGCTGTATATTGCAGAGCCTGGGTCAGAGAAATGCTTGCTGTCTTTCTGTGGATCACATCTGAGCTCAATTACCCCAGCTTGGMAAGAGAGAAAAATCAAGCTGCTAGTGAAGAGCTCGAGCACTCGCAGGCTTGTTCTGCTGTATATGGAGGACTGGTGCGAATGTGTTCCCAGGAGGTATCTCTTGAAGGTGACCCTGAGGCTAAATGGTGCTTTTGGCTCATGATGTGCAAATAACACTGCTGTCCCTGTTTCAGCAGTCTGACAGCAAATGTCTAGCCGACACTCTTAACGCTCTGTTTTTAAGACAGTGGATCTGAAGTTCATCAAACAGCACTGTTTTCAGCTGAGTCAGACTGTTAATGACCTTCAGCTCTGTTTAAGGCTGATGCATGTGTGTTTATAACTGAGAGCAGAACCGGGCCCCCCTTGGCTTAGAAAAATAAACATCTTGCAGCAGGCTTCTAGGGGCAGCTAGGTGCCTGTTTCAGTAGGAAATGAAACTGCTGTTCTCTGTGTCCTTGCAAATCTTTCCCTGTAGCCRCATAAGCGCACTGTGATTTCTGCAGCGTATCTGGGGGTTGGGAGCTCACAGATTGATTCCTGAGGTGCGTTAGACTCTCAGCGACTCATGGAGCCTGCGCAAGATGAAGGTTTCTTGGACGTGCAGAAGCTGCAGTTGCTCAAAACTCCAAATCAGGCCATGGATTTAAGTGCTTGCATGGATGTTTTAGGATCTAACATTGGCCTCTCTAATTAGACATCTTCAACTTTAATCTCTGTCTGATAGCCCGTAAAATTAGATTCATTATTTTGTTTGTACTTCTGGCCTTTTAAAGGCCTGATCTAAAACACTGTGAACTGAATGAATGGTAAACGCTTTGGATCAGAATGTTAAGTCTTTTACTCTGTAAAGCGGTGTCTAAAACCCTTGCCTCTGCAAAGCTGGAGATTCCTAGTTGGATGCAGCTGGAAGGACAAACAGGTCATTTTGCAGGATATCCAAAAAAGAAAACCCTCCTTTAAAAAGAGAAAAACTGAGTAAGTTTGGGAGTAACAGAACTGGAGGCAGCAAAATAGTGAAACTTTTGGAAGGCAGTAAGTTCCAGTTGGATGTATTTAACCAAAGTGGATATCAGAATACAACTATGAGTTCCCAGAACTATTAAGAAATTATGTCTCATACAGAATATACTCTCTGAGTGCAAAAGGCAATTAGCTCTTGGGGGTCTGCAAAATACAGCTGTGAAGAGCATGAGTAGGAATTCCTGCTACCAACAGTGTCCAAAAGAGTGAGGGCATAGCAATTCTGCTGGCCAAGAGAAGGGCTTAGGCATGGACCCATGACTTAAGGTCTTCCCAATTTTGTRTGACAACATTACTCCTATTAAGCAGGCAGGCTAAATCTCATGCTTTCCTTGACATATTTTAGAGAAATCTTAGCATATTTATGCTGTTTGTTACAAAAATATGGTTGCAAAAGAGGACAAACTCTCTCCCAAAGAAAGTGAGGGGGACCAGGATGAATTTTCAAAACCTTTCCAAAGTTCTTGGTTGGCTGCATATTTTCCTAGTTATGAGAACATTTCTATTAGCAATGATTAGCTTGATAGAAGCATTTAATTTCTTAGTCTTCTCTTATTTTATAGATTTGATTTAAAAAGCCTGAGGAAACTAAAGTATCCCAGTTCAACTATATCAGTGGAGTCAGCAGCATGACTTTAATGAGTAGGCAAAGCATACCTTCTTATTCTTTCCCTAGAGTGTACTTTAACTATAGATAGTGAAGCCACAAAACACGTTTGTATTTCCATTGAGATCTTCCAYGTGCCTCTTTTAATGCTCTCCTATATGTTTCCTGAAATTGGAAGCATGTCCTTTGAAAAGCATTTGATCTTCATTACTTTGCTAATTATGCTTGTTACTTTGCTGCTTGTGTCTGGGCATCATGCTGTAGCTAAATGAAACATCTTCACCCGATAGAGGGGAAAAAAGATTTGTTACTAAGCAGGCATGGAACAGAGTGACTTGCCAGGAACTGTGTATGTGTGTAAAAGGAGGGGAGAAGAGCTCTCATCATTTCTGGCTCTTTGATCAGTTCCCAAGAATAATTTCAAACAATTTGTCATCATTAAGCATCTTTCTCTTAAGTAAAGAAGGAAATGCCATATTCTGAAAATATTGTTTTCCTTCCATCACAGAATTCCTGTTTTGAGGAGACTGCCAGATTATTTAGCTAGCTACTATGAGCTACAGTATATTTTTGTTAGTGGACTCTTATACCACGTACTAGCCTTAACTCTTATCTTTTGCTCTGTATAGCTCTCAGGTGTAGCTGTGGGCACTCCAYATTCTGCAAGTGGTAAATGGATATAAGGTGAAGGAGTGTTTTCTCTATCAGGAGAGAAGTGGCATGTGGAGACAGCGGAAGCTCTGATTTCCTGCATTGGCGGCTTTCTTGCAGTCTTTCTTGTGCATCTTATTTCAGAAGCCCTTAAATACACATCTGAAAGGAGCCATGCAAGTTCCTTTATATGCTATCCTTCATTAGAAAAATCAGRACTGACTTTATTAATAACTAAATATTCTTGTAAACAAATGCCTTCCATATGTGATGGACTCTTATCTAGCATGCAGTGCCAGTAGCATTTTGTTCTTGCATTTAATTCCCTCTTTTGTTTGCATTAGCTACTTGAGCTAAACGAGCATCTACCTGAGAAGAAAATATTTCTATTGCTGCTGCAAAGCCAGCTGTGCAAACTTGGAATGGCCTGTGGCTGGAAGGGTCACCAATTCAAAACATGTCCCTTTATGCCAACAACTGTTGCAAGAGAAAAGGTTTTCATTAAGGAAGTCAAAGAGCTATTCCTCTTTCCAGTAAAGACTCAGACTCAATATATCAGTCTTATTTTGGGCAGAGCAGCCTATTTTTTTTCCACGTTTGCTGTGCAAATCTCATGAACTTTTTCCCCTGTGARATTTATGAATGCCCTTAACATTTCGACTGATCAGCAGTATAGGCCGTTTCCTTCAGAAGAAAGTTGCTTTAGTGCTCTTCAGGCTGCCCTGTGTGGTGGTAGCAGGAGCCAGGCATTCGTGGCAGACAGGACCAGTTCCGTTGCTCTTTTTTCATATCTTAATAAACTGTGGCACCTGAGACTGTGCTTGAGACTCTTCATACAGTAAGGTACTCCTTAGCACATGTAAAAYTGACAGCTTCTGGCTGTTAGCGTACGGGGTCGGTGGGAAAGGAATCCGGTAGCTCAGGCACAATAGCCAACTTAATGTACCTCATCGGAGTTTATACTTAATGCGGCTTGTGGCGTAATGGCTGCTTGCTGCCAGTGCTGCTCTTACCGCAAATATGTATATATAACTTCCTTTYGCTTCCTCTGCATCATGCCAAAAGAAACACTCAAGAAATATCCTGTGTTGCGTTTTCCTTCTTCTGGAAGTTGTTCCTTAGGACATAAATACTGTATCTGTAAGGTCATCCCTTACCTTTAGTTGATAAAGTACAGGCTATGTTAGTGAAACATTTATAAATGCATTTCTTCTGGAGGAGGAGTTTGTTTTAAACAAAGAAATGCAARGGAAGTGTCAGAAGCAGATGCTGGAGAGGCAGCATGCAGAAGGCAAACGGTTTGGACGGTAAAAGGGTTGGCGCTCACCAAAGGTAACCTTTCTTTTGCTGTGGATCAGTGTCCTTTAATCACCTTTCCTCTGCTCGTTATTTCCCACAGTGGAGTAGAAAGAGGGAGGGATTTAGGAGCTCTAGTAACATAGTTATCAGAAAAAGGTAGGAGGCCCAGCTCAGGACTGGCCATCCCTGCAGGAAGCAGGGCAGGTAGAGCCCSTTGGTCCTGGAGCTCTGTTCCGCTGCCATGCTCGAACGAACAAAAACCCCAAAGCTCCCTGGGGCTGGGACTTGACCCCTTCAGAAGGCTCCTTTCTAGCTCTTCCTCAGTACCCCRCATTTCTCTAGTTTGAGATGGATAGGTGGATAACGTTTGCCAGGAACTGGGAGGCCTGAAACACGCTTGAGCTGGGCTCCAGGACTTCCAAATGCTGCGTGTCAAGAGTTTAGTCACGGTTTATAATTGATGATCTCAGAAGGCAGGCATGAGAAAACAGATTTTAATGCTTCTGTTTTGTAGACTAGAAGTTCTCTTTGGTGAAACTTAGGTCAACTCTTAGAAAGATTTTGCAAAACCTCTTAATTTAATAGAAGCTATAAAAAGCAGGAAAAAAAAAATCAGTACAGAAAAGAAAACTAGGTCCCAAAGGGGACTACTTTTTGCAAGCTTGAATTTGAGAGCTGGAAAGAAATCTATCTAGTTCTAGGTTTCTGAGAACTAATGCATGAGTGTTTTGCACTATGTAAAATGTTGCATGGGTCTCACAGGAAAATTCTGAAACAGCTTCTGAGATGAAAAAAAGGAGTCTGAGCTCAGTCCAGGGAACAGTTTTTCCTGCAACAGGAAAGTTTCCTAACAGAGAAACTGAAGAGCAATGGAACAAGGAAGACAAAGATAGGTATCTTTCCAGAGGGGTAATTTTTGTGGTGGTGGTGGAATGGGCTGAAGCAGAGAAAATCTGTTGCGTTTGGGGGGTTTGGTTTTATTCTGAGATGGTGGGAGTACTCTGTTGTTTGTAAGGGGAGTCTTTTGGTCCTCATCTGGTTCTGGGTGCTCTGCTGGGTCGGCAGCCATGCTTTGCAGGAAGGTGGAGCGTTCAGAGTGGCTTTGTAACGTGACTGGACAGATTTCATGGTTAGCTGCCACCAGGAGAGTCTGCCCACATGCCACCTCCTGAGCTGCACGGCCCTGGCCCCCCCCCCCGTGGGGCTGCTAGCACCGTTCACCACCAAGAGAAAAATTTACTTTTGTAGCCTGGGTTTCATTGGGTCTACGTCACCACACCGCCTCCCGGCCAGGGTCGGCACAAGAAGCCGCAGGACCGCGCGCTGAGGGCGAGAACTGTGTCTTTGCTGCCAGCTAGCTGCAAAGGTGGCTTGGCCACCTTGGCTGGGACAGCACGCTGGCGGCAGGCGCGGGCTGCGGGGAGCATCGGGCGCCGTACCTGTTCGCCGCCTCCTCCCTGGTCCTGGGGGAAGCCTCAGGGAAGCAGCCCATGGACGAAGCTTGGCGGAGGTGGGAGCTGGCCGGTCGCAGGCTGAAGCTGCTGCGTAGCCAAGAGCCTCGGAGGCGGCACAGGCTGGAGCGGGTGAAGGGCAAACATCCCTGCGGAGAGGGGACGAAGCGCGTGTCTGTGCCAGGGCTGCCTGCTTTGCCGAGCCTCCAGTGCTTCCGATGGCAGTGGAAAGAGGCTGCAGGCTGGAGGTAGAAAGGAGTTTGACTTGTCTGAGCAGCGACCGTGCAGCCGAGGAGAAATTCAAGCCATCTCCAGGAACTGGAGCGAGCGCTAGTGGCCGAGGTGGTGTGCTGCCGTGGTGACTTGGCCGGGACGAGATACCAGTGATCCCTCCGGGGGGTGCAGCGAAATGAACCTTGTGCTTAGAAACCTGAGCAAAGCCCCCAAAATGAAAGCCGGTGGCCAAAAGCCTTCCTGGGCCAAGCTTGACTGCGTCTTGGTAGGGGTCTAGGTCTGCTGCCAGCGTGGCTTTAGGTGGCCTCCAACAGCTCTTCCCCAAGTTCCCGGAGCTGTTGGAAGGCTTGGTTCTCATCCCAGCATCCAAAGCTGCTGGGTTTTTGGCAAGTTGAGAGCATTGGGTCCGGGGGTGGTTGGAAACCTCGCACCTGCCTGCTGCTCCTGGCGCCCCGCGGCCGGGGTGGCTGTGCAGGAGCCCTGCGGCTTGCAGAAAGCAGGAGGTGCAAAGCTGGGGCCATTTGTTTTGGAGGAAACTTTTTAGGGTTAAGGGGCGCATCATTTCTCTTCTGTAATGGGGAGCGAGTCCCTAGGCAATGCTGAGAGCTGAAACGCTGCTTGGAAAGACCTGGATTCGTTCAACAGCCCAGCACAGGAGGGACGGTAGGAAACTGCTGGGATTTAGGGTGGGCCCTTTTCAAGTAGAGTAAAGTCAGAAATGCTCCCTTGGAGCAGCCGTCTTCAGCTGTGATGCAGCCACCAAAACCACGGCGAGGGAAAGCACTTCTTGAAAAATTGCCACGCAGTCGCTTGCTCCTGTAGCCAACCTCCCCGCGGGGAGCGGGCCAAGATTGTGCAAGCTAGCTTTGCAGTTCAGGGAGGGCCCCATGTGTCTTTGAAATGCTCCATTTCCAGCACTGGGCTTTTATGTGTTTTGGAAAGTGTCAAAGCAATAAGTTTTAGCTTTATAGAAACGTTTGCTCTGGATTTACAAATTGCTGAGTTTAATAGGAATGAATGCTCAACACTTTACAAACTCTCCTGGTTTAAAGCAAATCCATGGAGWTTATGACCTTCTAGGCCTGTTTATGAGCTATGTTTTAATTTTAGCAATAGACTCCAGCCCCGTGTATACCTTAGTAGTGAAGGATTGGGTTGTCCCTTGCGTGGCAGAACACGCAAGGTCAGAGGGAAGAGCACCAGTGACCCTGGGTGTCCTTGGCCTCTCCAGCCGGCCGGAGTAGGTGGTTGCAGTCCAGTACAGGAGGAGCGGGATGAAGGCCGCTTATGCCCAGACCCCGTCCCTCTTTAGCGCTGCGCTGCRAAGTGCTCCCGGGGCAGTTGCAGCCCATCCCTGGAGCAAAACAAGCTGTTCTGGTTTAAAAAAAAAAAACCAAAAAACAAAAAACAGTTTCGGAGGCGGGGATCGACGTGAGCAGCCAGCTCTGTCTCCCAGAGGTCCCACCTTGTTGTCCTGCTGGTGGCCCCCGAGAAGGCTGCGGTGGGAACGTGGCTCTGGCAGGGGGGATGCCCAATTTCACTCGAACAAAGGGCAAGCTTGGGCCAGATACACGGATAATTAATGATAGCGGCTGTTAAACATAAAACATAACTGTGTTTTTTGAGTTTGTAACTCAAAATGGCCAGCCATCTGGCCAGTGCGGACCATTGCTTTTTTCTGAAACATTTATGACCCTCCTTTTCCTCTCTGTGGTGTGGTCAAAAGTATTTTTTTATTTCTCTTGAAATAATAATATAAATCTGGGAATTGGAAACATGCAGCCTGGTTGTGATTTTCTTAAAGAATATAAATTGGGGAAAAGTTAAAATTACATTATTCCTGGCAGAGAAATTCCTTTTTTCTTAGATAACTTGAACTTACTATGTTGGGGGCAGTTTTTCCCGTGTGTGTATGTGTGCACATGTGGGGTGTGTTTGAAATAGTAGTGCCAAGAAGGCTCTATGGGGTGACCATTTACATGTCTGGGTAAAGCAAAGAGCTGGTAGTTTGAGTCTGGAGTTACTTGGTGGCAGAAAAAAACATAAAGGCACCAACTTTTAGTTCTTAATTAGAAAAAAGCCCTGTTTTTATCAATGGGAGTTTTGCCTTAGGAAGAGCTTCAGGATTGGACTTTGAAAATCTTTTGCTAGCAGGATCTGGTTTTTATTTCTCTTAGCTGCTCGTTTTTACTATGCTTGGAAATGCCAGTATTTTCTCCTATGCACCAGTGATAGACATTTGTTTCCAATTAGTATTTATTAGATGATTCCAGTCAAAAGTAAGCTTTGTATTAGAGCCCTCAATATGCACTTTGTTATTTGTTCACAGTATGGTGTTTTCTTTTTCTACTTGTTTTTTCATGAGCTTTAATCAACTGAAAACTTGGGCATTGTTCTCGGCTGGTGTAAATCAGCATTGCTAGAGATCTGGCCTGTAACAGATTAAACAGATTAATGCCTCTTATGTATGTATCTATTTCTTCCATCAGCACAGGCATGTTCCCGACTCGCAGGAAGGGGAAGAACAGGCAGATGGCAGTTGTCCTTAGGCTTTAGCCGCTTGCTGTYGCTTTGCCGAGGAGCTGGAATTGGCCCCTCTTCCTCGCGGACGCGCCGCAACGCTTCTGCCTGCTGGTAGCTCACCGAGCTAAAACGCTGGGTGGCTCAGGTAGCTTGCGGAAGGGTTAGCAGTAGATACTGTTTTCTTAGTGGGTGTGCACAGGGTTGGCTAACAAAGCTTTTAAMACATTACGTATGTGTTTTTGATGTAGCTAAAATGATATGAAAACTTGCACTTTAATGGCCGGTAGGTTCCTGACTTGTGGTGATATGACAGTTTCCCTTAGTTTTCCCTGCAAATATTCATTTGCCTTGGGAATTAAGAAACCAGAGAAAGTATAAATAACAAATTAATTTGTTGATCAAAACGTTTATCGCGCTGTAAATGACTGATATTTTTCAGGAGAAAACCTCCTGAAATGGACACGGATCTGTCTGCATGAGGGATAGCTCCAGATAAGTGAAAATACCAGGACTTGCCCCTCGGTTTCAGGTCTTACACAGTCCGTGTGCATGCGCGACTATGAAGCTTGCTTTTGATCGTGTTCTGCTCGTGTAAATCAGGAGTGAATGCCTTGAAGTTAGAGGACTGGTAACTGCTGTATGAGTGATGTGACATGAAAGTAGAAGCAGACTCGTAGCCTTTCTTTTGYGGAAATAACAAAAACTGCTTTTACAGGAGAATAAAGCAGAATACTTGGCAGTGGTGAAACAAGGAAAGCTGCATAGTTTCGGTGAGATCTGATTACAGATGAAATCTGAGTTTTTGTTTTGCTGGTGCATATCACTATTTCTCACAGTTTGAAAATTTATACTAATAACACATGAGAATATTATTACCACAGACTGCACATCACAGTGCACAGCCTGTCCATGTCTTTAGTGCTAAGAACCACAAACCTCACAGGTTTTTCTGCTGCTTTTCTTTTAGGATAATGGACCTGCACAGAACAAAAAGCCAATTCCCCCGACTGGTGGAGGGACCCCAGTGGATAACAAACAGATGCTGAATTTGCAGTACAATAATCCGACCCGACTCTATGCAAACAACAACGCTGACCCGAGTTTGCCAGCCCAGATGAGTGGGCTCCACATTGCTTCTTCCCAAAGGTATGATGAAAGCATTATTCACTTGCTTGTACTGCTCACATTCAGCAGTGCAATTTTCTTTTTCCCCTGTGGTTAACATAAAGATGGTTTTAGAGGGACACATCTCCATCTGTTTCCTACCTACTAAACACAGGAGATACTTGACTTTCTAATTTATGCTGTAGTGAAGCTCCTAGTTTTAGCTCTAGAGACTCTGGGTTCATTCCTGTTGTGTTAGTTAAGTGTATGTGAAAGAAACAAAACAGAAAACTGAGGTTTTGGAGATTGCAAATTCTGAACAAAATGGTCATGTGCGTATGCAGTAATCACAAACCTTTGAGTATAAGCTGGTGAAGCTGGAGTGTTGTTCACTGTTGATCTCCGAGATGGTTAAACATACTGATTTTTTCCATATCGACATAAGATCCTGCTATTGCTAATGGAAGTAGATAGATCAGCAGACATCAAATCCAGCTCCCCAGGCTGGGATTAATGCCAGAGAGTGTCATACATGTTAGTATTCTGTTTTTTCAAAGTATATGTTCAAAGAAGGATAGAAGGGTTTCACCCTCCAAGAAGTTAAGATCGCACTTTCACAAATTTAGGAGCAAACCCCTGAAATGCATTTTGGAATTCTCTGCATGGAGAGCTAACCCCAGTAAACTGGGTTGTTTATAAATTTGAGATCTGTTCAGTGCAGCTGTCCAGGAGGCAGAGAAATAAATAATGCACATAGGAAAGAAAAAGCTGTTCTGGCCAGGAACAGTTTGGATGCATAACTCTAACTTTGAGACAGGCCAGGTTGTGGACTGTGATGCTTTCACATGCCTTATGCTGATGATGATTTATGCTTTTCCAGACTGGCAAGATATGCTACAAGAAATGTCTGTATCAAATACAAAGAGCAATGATAGTTTCTTTTCAGCTCAGAAACTACATGCTTATATAAAGTCATTTCAGTGACTCTGTGAGCCAGATTATTCCTAGTACTGCTCCAGGAAAGTTAATGAATTTGGAAAGAAGGGAACTGCAGAAAAATTACTGAGAAGAAAATTTGATGTTATTTGTGTTTGTGAGCCAGAAGTAGGGAGTTAAACTGCAGCAGTATGTGAGTAAAATTGGGTCAGGACAACGTTCTCTTTGTGCTTGATCAAGCTGGATTTGTTCTAAAAACAGTGTCCTTTTTCAAGAAAGTGTGTGAACTGATGTATGAAAGGGCTGTAGCGAAGCAGGTAGGCACTTGGGGCACGCACGGAGAGTTTGGCTGGCCCAGGAATTGCAGGGATAGGTCTTCACCTATAGCAGCTGCTTGAGGAGCCTTGGTCCCCAGGTGCTATTCCCAGCAGCAGCACTTCTGCTGCTTGTCTCGAGATTTCGTAGGTGTCGGAGCCCTTGGGGAGCTCCTGCCCAAGTCCCCTTTTACTGCTGAGTAATCCAGCCCCACGCGGATGCGCTGGAAATGAAGTATTGCAGGCTCTCTCTTGAGCTGCTTAAGGGTTGTGCTTGTCTGATCTTGCAAGGGTASCTTGGAGGCCCCGAACTGCCTGCCAACACGTGTTTTTTCAGAACAGATGTTGGGCACAGAAGAGGTCTGGGTTGCAGATTACTTCCAGAAAACATAGCTTTGGCATTTTTTTGAAAGTGAATTTTGTTTGGGCTTTTTTAACAGGCCTGAGTATAATGCTGGTGGAGAAAATGAGTCAGATGATGGCTAAAATGTGTTAAGCTGTCTGATGGGGTTAAGGGCTCTTGCTAGTTTTATTGCTTTTATAATGACATTGATGTCCTTGGAACTTTACAAGAAAAAAAGGAGTCCTTTTCCCACCAAATTGTATTATGCTTTAGGTCTCAACAAAGCACGTAAGTACTTAAATTCATCCCACTCAGCAGGACACTTTTAAACATGTACCTGAAATGTTTTTAAATTCAAACCATGCTTTTGATGCTTTGATGGATTGGATGAACTGTTAATAGGAGCTTCAGTTACTGTTTGTCATTCTTTGTATCCCATATCATGCTAGGTTCAAACAATAAACAGCTTGATGTTGAAGGTCAGAGCGTATGTGAGGGGGAAATGTCGAGAATGTTTTCTTATCCCATTCTCATTGCTGTATGATCCAGTGGYTTTGTTGCCGTTTAAGCTGGGGGCTTTCTCTGACAAATGGAGCTTTTAATTCAGAGTCACCTACAGAGAGGCTAACTTAGAAAGATGCATTTTTTGAGGACAGTGTCATTCCCTGTCACGCCTGTGCTCTCCGGGTGCCAGATGCTGTAACAATGGCAAGAGGGGTGGGTGGATTTCGTAGCCCTACATAATTAATTAAATGCATTGTTTTACCCATTTTTCATTGAATTTCATGTGTGGTAGAGCAATTTACAACGCTTGTAAGCAGCTGCCCTCTTTCCTTAAGGCATCTGGTAAGTAGTCAAACCCTAGCTGTGTTGCTCAATAGAAGAACAAACAGGGAATAAGTTTATCTTTCCTGGTTTTAATGACTGTTTTCCTAGAGCAGGCTTCCCTTGAGGTAGAAAAACACAAGGGGAGAGAAAGGTGTTTAATTGAATCTGTGTGAATGGATTAAATCTAAGGGTGGGGGGGGGTAGTACATCCCTGATTAGCTGATAACTGCCGTTTATATTTGACTTGAGTATTGCTTTGTTTTTAAATAGCATCGACCCCTTAAAGTCTCTCCCAAGAAACAGAAACGGGATTGATGTGGAGTCAGACGTCTACAAGATGCTTCAGGATTATGAAAAGCCGGTTTCGGAGCCTAAGCAGTCTGGATCGTTCCGATATTTGCAGGGCATGTTGGAAGCTGGAGAGAGTGGTAAGGAAGCTTACCAGCGGTTACGCACATAACGCTTCCCAGGGAGTCCCCGAAACCTCCACACGTCATCTGATCCTCTAAATCCGCGGTGATAGGCAAAACATGTCCACCACTAAAGGGAAATCTGTTCAAATAGGGTTCCTTTTTTTTCCATAGGCCTGCTATTTTTGAAGGTGYAAAGAAGGTTATACAAAGCTGCTGTAGACAGGGGAAGCAGCTTTATAAATCTGTGCTCTTTAACCAGGGTCCCAGATAAGAATTCCTGGGTGGATAGAATGAATCAGTGGTGATCCTGAATTTCCCTATCCAGCCCTGGTAGCCTACAGAGTCCTTGCTTGAAATCTTCTGATTGCTGCTGTACTCCTCACTCATCTCATCACTATGATTCTCCTAGTCTCTGTGAAAGTCCTGACATTGCTGGAGTATTCACACCCGCTGTAACCCATATCACGTTTATCCATGTAATACTGCTGTGAGGAAGGAAAGTGATGTTGGATCTATTTTATAGAGAAGGAACCAAAGCCCAGAGAATGAGATGCTCTCCAAGGAGCCTAGCTCCTGGACTATGGTTCCTGTCTGTCTTCGTTCCCCCTAGCCATCCCCAAAGGTTAGTACTGTCAGACAGTCCCACGCCAGTGGCGGAAGAAACACAACARGGAGCATCTCTGTATCTCATGCTTCACGTTGTGTAGCAGGGAAAACCTGCACCCGGCACAAAAATTAAGGGATGCAGAGTGATCAGCACTGAGTGAGAGTTTCCTCCCTGCCTGCGAATAGCAGCGTCCCTAGTTCTGGCCGGGGTTTCCCAAACTGCCTTTCCAGCACTTGCATTTTTGTGTTTTCCAGCCCTGCCTGAGTGGCTGCGGTTTCCCTTCCCTTGCAGGTGTTCTCTTTCAAGAGCACTTCTGTCCGAGCCACCTCAGCCAGCTTGTGAGCTGTTAGCCTCCAGCCTTTACGCTGCTCGGGAGGGTCCTRCAAACTGGCAGAGGGGAACAAAGCAGGAGGAGGGGATTGCAACCGGGTGCAGGGGCGCTGCATGGCTTCTGACCAGTTAGGATTTAACCTTCCTTCAGTCCCTCCCTGCCCCAGTTCATGGGCCTCACATCCACAAGTKGCTGTTACTGGCTTAGTCTTGTTCTTGCTCTTTCCCTTGCTGAGGCCCAGAAGCTTGCGACACCTTTAAAGGATCCGTGCAAGAGCTGATGGGGCATTCTTGCAGAGTGACCCGCTGTCCTGCTCTGTTGTTTTACGGCACTTTTGTGCTGTACATGTGCTGAGACATGAACTAGTTCAACACGGGAAGCTCCAGACGCACCCACGATAGGGAGCACTCAGATGGCAGGTTTCGAATCAGGGTTTTTTCACCGTGTGCGAATGCTCAGGCCAGCCTCCGTGTGCTTAACAAATTTAGTGGCTGACTTGGGCATCATGTGAAAGTTGTTTAGGTTTGCAAATAGCTTCTACATGACAGCTCTTTTCCTGAAATGATTCRTTTAAATGTAACAGTTTGGAAATGATTGTGTAGGCTGTTGATAGAGGATCATATGCCTGTTTAAATAATAAATGGTATTTGCATAAGGATATGGATGGTCCTCAGCAACATAAGAATAGAAATCAGGAGCTTTTGGCTCACTTCTCAGATCTGTCACAACTTCCTGTCTGTTTCATATAACTCGGGTAGGAGCCAACTCTAWGTATTAAAAAAATAAGGTCCCAAAACCATACATTTCAGCTTCTTTTTATTTGCCTTTCAACCTTAAGTCCATTAAGGACTCCAAGTTCAAACTTTCAGGCTTTTCTTTACAATCATTAGGGCTAGAATCTTCTTTTTGTTTCCTTCCGGGATTCTCATATTATAATCATGTGAATCCACAAACTTAGATTTTATGGGAAAATGTGAACTACTGCAAATCCCATTAAGAAACTGCAAGTTAGCAAGTCAGGCTGCTGTGCTTCAGTTTCTATGTGTATAAAATGGCAGCGAATGATATATTTTGACCAGAAGGCTGTTGCTTCTTGCTTCACAAGAAGCAAGATTGCAACCAACTTCTGTGCATCAGAAGTTTCTATCAATTTCAGTATTTTCAGTGCTCTCACGGTATTGRGGCACATCAGCAAAGCATGAAATGGGATCGGCCTTGGAAGTCCTGGCTGTAAATGCTGTAGTCCATCCAGGCTGGCAGGAAAAATGCTGTTAATTACAGGCTCCAGTTGTACATTCAAGTCCTTTACAATGAGCAWGCACCAGCGTGCTTTTCAGCAAGGTATGTGCTGCACCCCCAGGTTTCCTTATTAGGAAGAAGAAAATGGGAAGCGACCGTGTTARTTCTAGTTAATAATGCTGCTCCCCTCCTTCCTCTGTTCTGTGACAAGCAGCTGGCATAAAATTGAAGCTTTACTGGGTATTTTAAAAATTTGTTTGTTTTAACAAGGATGGTTTTAACAGAATTATTTGAAGTTTTGTCCCCTTCAGCTCTTAAATGGAGCTGTTTTAGAGGACCTGGTTTGGTGGGGTTGTCTGAAAGGTTCTCCTTTTGTTTGGGAGCGTGTGACAGCAAGGACCCTCTCCGTGGCTGGTAACAGGGTGCAATACGGAGGTGTGCGCTCTGCAGCCTGGCCTCGCGGCGTTTCCTTCTTATGCACAGTGCTGGGGGTGGTAAAGTCCAGGGCTGCACTTTGAAAGGTCGGGAAGATGAAAAGTATGCGTGCTGGAGGGAAGTCAAGGACAAATAGTGTCTTGAAAACACTCTGTGTGGTGCCAGGACAGTCCTTGCATGCTGGGGCTGTCCCAGCCAGTCTGGGACATCTGGTCACYTCTGGGTACTTTTCAGTGCCAGCCTATTGGTAACGTGGCAACACATGTTTAATCAGCATCTGGAGCTAAGAAAGTGATGACAGATACCAACCAAAGTGTCAGCAAGCTGGAGAGTTCAGATCTTGCTTCTCTGCCAGCAGTGTCTCTTATTTTCTCTCTCTCTTGCTTTGGCTCCTTTCTGTGCTCTAATGGCTTTTACAGCAGATGGGAAGGTATAGCTGCCTCCGCAGCTCCCGCCCGAGCCAGTGCCTTGGTTGTTATAATGCTATCAGTGTTCATTTCGTAATGGGGATGAGAAATTAAATATGCCTGAAACTCTGTAATGTTTCAATAACGTTTAAATCATTGGGACTGCTTCTGTTAGATTGTTTTAAAATTTCTACCCTGATCCTTTTTTCTTAAATGTACCCGTGTAACAAGAATACATGTTTTGGCCCGAGACAACAGTGTGTTGTTCTTTTAAAGTCGGGGTCTCCTCTCTTGATGAACTAGATATTTCAGACAAAGAGCTGTTTTATATGGAAAATGTTTCTACTAGAAGCCATGTTTTCTTCAGAATTATCGGCCCCATACTGTGTCTGTAATAAGAAATGTTTCCTGCTGCGGATCTGACAGGATTTGTAAAGAAACGTCACAGTTGTCTCGGTAGGTTCCCTTCAAGCATGAAGGATGAGCGCTTTAACCGCAAAGCGTGGACAAGACTGTTTAAGACTGTTTAGTTAAAATATCTAGCTGCCTTGCTGAGGACCATAAATTATGATGAGATTGTGTGCGGATAAATAGAAGGAAAGAATCTGTCGTTTAGGGAGATGGGAAGCAGTGCGCTCTGCAGGGCTGGTTTTGCTGTAAAATCTCTCACAGATAACACCAGCTTATCCAAGCACTCTGTTTGAGAGACAGCGACAGCTTGCTGTTAAATGTTGGCAAATGAGCAGATGTCTAATTCAAGCACACCATATCTCACTGCTGAGAGAGGCCAAGAGCTCGAGCAGTTGTTTGAGCTTGCTCTCAGCAAGGCAGTGGAAGGACACAACATGCAATGGCCAGCCAAGGGCGCAGAAGAGCTTGAGGGCCTAGCAGCCCCTGCCTGTTCCTTGGTCCATCGCTCTCACACATGTCAAGTCCCTCTGGTRTCTCAAAATACTATCTTATATCTTGAGAAAGTGGGGTTTGGTGGGAAATTAGTCCTTTTGGTGTTACTTGCTTGACCAAAGTCATTGGCAGTGTTGCACTGTGKATCAGGGTCATGGCTAATGATGGGGCCACCTGCACAAGGACACCTGGAAGTCCCAAAGCTTAAACACTGGGGTTTTAGGCCTCTTTGCTCCCTCTTGAATGCTGTGTTTCAATAGCTACCTCTTCCTCAAAGATGGACAATTCTAAACAAAAGTGGAACTGYGGACTTTTTGGCAAGTGCTGTGGGAGTCGGATCTGCTCAGTCCTCTGAAGCTCAGTGCTAAGCAGGTTGGCCAGGTGGGAGGGCTGGGTGTTTTCCATCCCCTGTGATCTTCAGAGCCCTAAACAAGAAGGGAAGGAAGCCCTACTGAGTAAGGCTGTTCCAAGTGTACTGTGTAAACCTGCGCAAGTACAGTAAGCAGCCATCAGTAATGATGCACTGATTTAAAATAATAAGAATTCACATTAAAAAATGCAGACAATTTACTGAAGCCATGTCGGGTGCTTCACAGCAAAATCGAAGTGGAAGTTTCCAAAAACTGCAGCGTGTACTGACTCCTTATTCAAAAATTACGTATGCTGTGGAGGCTTTACATATCACAGTTGTTGACATGTACATTTGTGTCCAAAGTGTAAGCGTATGTGATATATGGGAAGATATACGGATACTCGGAAGAGGACCTGTAAAGCTTTTCCATGTTACAGTTCATATGCACAAAATTTTCATTGCTTCCTTTCCTGTGGTTGGACCTTTGTGAAAGGAAACTTGGTGCCCCAGAAACCTTATCTTCTAACACATTGTTTTATTTTAGGTTCTCAAAAGTTTTCCTGTCTCTTGACAGATGGAATAAAGTAAATAAGCCTTCTAAGAAGAAAAATGCATTTAATTATATTATTGTTTGTTTTAGTTTGCATAATTCTCCAAAAGACTTTAATCTCTTTCTCCTTCACTGGGGGTAGATGTAGCAAGTACAGCTAAAATGTTAGAATGATAGAAACTCTTCTTCTGGAAATTTTCTGTGATTTTGCTGGTTTGCTCTTTATCTTTCTTAGTTGCCTTTATAGTACTGCAGCCAAATCCTTCTCTCATCTCTAGAATAAGACCATTTTGCCTTTTAACAGCGTGTGTGGAGTTGGTGCTATCATAATACATGGATGGATTAGCCACCGGCATCACTAAGGGCTTCTGCCACCGTCCAGGCTTCGTTAGGACAAGGAAAGGGTTAGCGCGGTGCCTAGCGATCATCTGCGAACCCAAGTGCTACGTGACTTGYGAGGCAGTCGGTCTCACTGTTTGCTCTTGTATTTCTTTGCAAGCACATTACAAGGAGAAGGCGCTGTCGTGACAGGCAGAGTATGTGCTCCCCCAGGAAAAAAAAAACAAGTCACCTGATGTCTTTCTTTTGGAGAAAAAAAAAAAAAGAGGAGGGCAAGTTTTCAATGCATGTCTCTAAAACTCTTGGCAGGTGAAAAACTCGACAGACTGAGCAACCCCCGCAACATCAAGCCTCCAGTATCAAAACTCGGCGGTGCCATGTCTGGATTGCAGATGCTCCCTGAGTGCACGCGATGCGGCAATGGGATTGTGTAAGTGCCCGAGTTCGGTCACACCGTGCAGAGCGCAGCAGTTGCGAGAACACAGGGATTTAGCTGGATTGTCTTTCTGCCAGAAATACATGTGAGAATTGATAGCAGAATCCTTGAATCTCTTTTTACTAACCATATATAAACCTGGAATTCGGGAATACAGTTTGATTGCCCCTTTTAAGGGAATTTTGCAACAATACATGGATGATTCATAGAATGATTTCTGCTGGCTTATCATGATAACTGCCCTGTGACTATGAATAGTACCAAAGGCACTAACAGTCTTTCACTGCCTTACTGAGGAAGAAGCAGGTCAAGCGGAAGAGGTCTGCAGTTATTTTTCTGTTGTTTTGGTTTGATTTTTTTTGCTGAAGACACTCTGGGTGGATGTTGGGACTAATGCTCAGAGAATATAGGCCTTTTTCTTCACCATTTTGTAATTTGTGCTCTGTTCATTTTGGTTAGAAGTCTTCTTTTTTGTTTCTTTTTTGTTCTTGCTGTTGTTCTGAGCTGAAGATTTTTATTCCARCAGCCTTTAGAGCAAACAGTGCCTACGCGTGCTCGTAGGCAGTGCCTCAGGCTGTGTCGGTAGCACTTGGGAGGCCTCCGACTGTCAGATCAGGCTTAGCTTTGTGTCAGGCCTTGGAGCTGTGTTGCAGGGGTGTGATGACCCTGGAAGGGCTCAGCCTACATAAGCTCCGCTTCTGGAAGGCGCCAAGTCCTCCCCATAGGACTGAGCACCACTGACGTTCTGCAGCGTCCACTGATCCCCGCTGTGTGCTTAGTGCCGCACAGCACGCGGAGGAGATGCAATCTCACGCTGTGCCCGTGTTGCCRGGCTTCCAAACCAAAACCCTCTCTCCTCAAAATCCTGCAAAAGCACCTCTCCCAGGCAAGCRGGAATGGGCAGTTGAGTTGGGAAGCCCAAGGGTGATCCCCGCAAGTTGGTCTGGGTGCGGAGAGGGCAGAACAGCGAATGGTTTTGCAAGGAAGGCTGTGAAGGGGAGGAGGTGTCGGAGTAACAGCCTGGGACGGAAAGGAGAAGGGCAGCCCAAGGAGTCGCATGTGGGGGAAGGAAGCTATGGGGCTGTGCAGGTAGGAGCGCGTGCCTGAGGGAGTGGTACACCCGGAGCTGGGATGTGCAGCAGCTTGCAGGTCCTTGAAGCCAGGGAGCTGGGTGCAGAAGGCCCAAGGGAGCCCGCTYGGGGAAGCAGAGGTGAGCCACTGCTTCCCGCGGAAATACAAGCGAGTTCTTGCAGAGCAGAGCCCCGTGGCCGGAGCGGTGCCTGGCGTGGGGATGTCTGCTGTCGGTAGGCTGATGTGCTGTGATAGGAACCACAGATCACGTCTTTAAGTGCCCCTATGTGCCATGTTTTTAACTTGCTCCGTTTTACACGAGGCAGCGGAAAGAAATACCTTTGCCTGCTGTTTCTGCAGCCTCCGCTCGGTGTCTGACCTGTGCTCCCGCCGTCTCTCCACAGGGGCACGATCGTCAAAGCTCGGGACAAGCTGTACCACCCCGAGTGTTTCATGTGTGACGACTGCGGCCTCAACCTGAAGCAGAGAGGATATTTCTTCATCGAAGAGCAGCTGTACTGCGAGACGCACGCGAARGAAAGAGTTAAGCCTCCCGAAGGATATGACGTCGTAGCTGTTTATCCAAATGCTAAAGTTGAACTTGTCTAAATACATACTCTATTCTTGGAGAGGTCGCAAGGCGGCTCGCCCACCCACATGCAGGCCGCTCGTTTTAAAATATGGCTGTAATCAGCTCCGATTACTAGAGCCCAAGTAAAATGCCTTTTCATAGATAAAACCGTTTACACTTAGGATCTCAAGGGGATGGTGTTGAAAGCATACGAACAGGTTTTTCTCTTCTTTTTGACACTCTGCTTTTTGGGTTGCTGTGTCAGGTTATTAGTCTCTGCCATAACCTTATCCAAGATCTGTGTAAATATTGATTAATTTTCTACTTTGTTTCATATAAAACCAGTATTCCTTCCCTCCTGCCCCTTCATTTTAAAATGCAAGGAAGATGTTTTAAAAGCTCAAAGAAAATAAGGCACTTTAACGAAAGAAACTGACTTCTATATCATTACTTAATTTCATACCTTCCAGTAATGCCTTGCTCTGTGGCTTCTGTAGTGATTAAAAATTCACACCATGTGGCATCTTAGACCCTGCAACACAGTATTGTGGATGGGGGCTGCTAGGCTAAATCAGATTTAGATTTGAACAGAGGCAACTGTGGCAAGCGGAAGTGGTCTTTTAAAAAGGAGTTGCAATGAAATTCTCTGGTTCAGTGACACTGCAGTTTGAGGCTAATGCTGTCTGACCTGAGCTCACCAAAGAGCTTCATACTGTGCCTGCAGCAAGGTTTTTTCCTTCTTTTTTTTCCCTCTCCTAATTCAGTTGTTCTCCCTAGCAGTATGTGTAAAGGACACCAGAGTAGTGTGGAGCCTGCACTGTTCTCCTCCTCCTGAATTTCTGACCCCTTTGCTCTCTCCAGCAAGGGTCTTTGCTTTGTTCATTGACTGTCACCCAGCCTTTGTTAAAATTCAGTTGTTTGATTCTAGATCTCCCAGACTGGGAATAGCCCTGCCGTGTGGGACTGACTTTGCAGCTGTGGAGATGGTAATAAAATCCATCTCAGCACTTAGAAGGTAACTTTTGACCTGGTAAACCCATCTGTAAGGCTCTGAGTCCAGAATTGGTGGATCCAGATTTGCACCTGTGTCCCAAAGCTGAGCTATTGCAAGGTTTGTTGTACGCTTTATTTGATGGGGAGAACTTTGTGGATCTTGGGATGTTGTTCTTTTGTGGAGATATGTTTTTCATTTTAGTGTTTGGAGGAGATGCGTATGTATGTATGTCTTATGAACTGTAGAGAGCCAGCTACTAGGTGTGAAGTACTTAGCCCTGGGCTGCTCTGTGCCTTCCTGACAGCCTYGTGCTACAGTTTTCTGCCTGATCACCGCAGGTGCTAACAGGAGCCATGTGCCTGGGCAGCACCAGGACCCTTCTGAAACACCTTTATTAACAGTGCTTTATAAATAAGAAACTTGGACACCGTTTCCCTTTAGAGAAGTAATTTCTGTGTTACTATTTGCCCCCATTTAAAGCATCAACAGGATATCGCTGTAGCAAAACCTCCAGTTAGTGCCCCGGCGATTATCTGACCCTGGTGAAATATGTGGCATTTGAAATCAGAAAACTAGGCCTGTTCCACGGACACCTGGTGCACTGACGCTGCTSCCGCTCCCTCCGAGATCTGCAAGGCTGGCACCCTTCCTTAGATCAAAGGAGTTGTAGAAACAGCTTTAAAAACAAAAAGGAAAAAAAAAATCACCTTCTCTTTGTGTCAAAAGCCAAAAGTTTAACTGCATGTTGCCATGGTTACTGTCATGTTTATAGCTCTGGCCTTTGCCTCGCGGTTAAAGGGAAGAAAGCAAGACCTCACACTCGGCATTCCAGTAAACTAGTTAAGAGCAAACACAGAGGATCATTTCATCCCGTTCAGGGGAGAGAACAGGCTTTGATCACCTCCACGAGAAGCCTGCGCAGGGCCTGACTCTGCAGTGCAGTTGGTTGCTGTTTATTAAGCTCAAAACCCAAGTACTGCTGGTCAGGGTTGCTCCCGTTTTGCAGCAACAGCCTCCTTCCTGCTCCTCACCTGAGGAAGGGGAGGAGAAACATGTCTGTGCTCACTTCGCCTTCCACGGCAAGCAAAAGCACCGGGAGCTGGGGCAGCTGCCCCACTGCTCTTGCCCACGCTGGCTCTCCTTGCGAGGGGTCCGAGACGTGCGGCACTGGAGGAGGGTCAGGAGATTTATCCAAGCTGGTGCTGGGCAAGGACAATTTCTGCACCACAGAGGGAGTAAGGATTTAGGGTGTTACAGGACCACACTTGCACCATGTACTGTGGAGCCTTGCAGGGCTTTAAGCAGTTACTTCTGCCACCAAAGTTTGATGTTTTGACCCTTCTTTTCCATTAACAGTATGGAGTCGGGGTCTGGCAGCCACGGGCAGGAGTCTCCTTCCTCCCTCGAGCTGACAGCCACCGAGGAGCGGCTGACCCAGGAATGTGAAACAGGGTTACGGTACGCTGAAAGCAAAAAAGTAGTGTAGTAGAAGGAAAAGCTGTACACGCAATGGCCCTGGCACTGCAGGTTTTCCAGGGCTCGGAGGTCCTAAGAGCCAGGCCTTGGGAAGCCCTGCGCTCAGCAGCCTGGCAGCAAATCCCCAGGGGAGTTGAGCGCAGGGYGAGCGTGTGCAGCGCCCGTCCAGGAGCGCCGTTAGCAGCGCAGCCCGCTGTTTCTTTGCAGCCGGACCGATGCTGGCTGTATACATTCCTGCTAGCGACAGAACAGCCACTTCCAACTTTCTGCCATGAGGATTTTTAATTATTAAAGTAGAAGAAACACATGGAAAATTTTATCACACAGCTGAGCCTAGTTTTCCTTGTATTTGCATAGCCTTGCTCAGTAGATGGACCATCTGAGTGGAAATACTTTGGACAACTGTAAATGATTAGGAGACTAACCATAATCAGGTATGAAGTGTTATTGCCCCTTGTTTGCAGGCCTCTGCTTGGAGCTTATTCATTTGCAGCTGTCGTAAACATTTGTTCTGACTTTCTGTATTAATCTCGCATGTTAGTGGGCCAAGCTTAATTGGTTGTAATATGTTTTATGAAGTCAGCTCTGTCCTCATCGCGTTCTGAGGTCGTAGACCAGCAGTGGGTATTTTTGGTAAGCGTCTCACCATCGTTAATGGTTGGCCCCTTCTGCAGGTTCACCGTAAATATTGCTTATAGTTCGTTTCTGCTGCCTTTATGACTTTGCATGCGAGTTCATGCTCACTTTTTCTCATGTGAGCTGGCAGCACAGCATGCGAGCAGGACTTGAGCTGTATGGTTTAACTGTTACAAGCGTCTTGTGTAAAGTCACCCGTGGTAAGACACCTAGCATCCCTCTGCCTCAGTTTCCCTGCCTCTTATTAGATCAAGGTAAAACTTTGAGGGTGTTGTGGAACTGAGTTCATCACAGCTGTGAAGTGTCCTCACATACTCCAATGAAAAAAATTTTTGTACCATTTTCCATCTAGTACTAAAACTTAAGACTAAAAATCTGTTTCCTGCATTGGAAGATGTTCTTCCAGGAAGCCCCTATAAAATACAATGAAATGCTGAAGATTGTATATGCCCTTTTTGATATGCTTAGCTCCAAGCAGATGCATCACAGCCTTCTGGTTCCCACAGATGCTTTTCAGCCATTAAGTCAAACATCTTCCAGCTATGGCTCATTTTTCTCCATACTCAAATACAAGGAGTGTTGACACCTGATGTGAAGGTGATCTTATGTTACCTGGAAATGTGCAGGAAGCCTTGCTACCTTGACCCAAGCCCAGGGTTTCTAAATGGGATTGAATTCTTGAGTTCCAGCTCAGCTGAGCAAGAGAAAATTCACTACAAGAGTGGCCTCAGGATTTTTTTCAATTTACCATTAAAGAACTACATATTTGCCAGGTTAGGCCGTATTTCATTCTCTGGTAGCTTTTGTCTTCTGTTCAACTCCATTTGTGAGGCCATTTCTCACGCTGCAGGTGCCCCCTGTGCGTGTCAGATGTCTCGTAACACCAGCACGAGGAACACCTTAGAAATTCATAATTTGTTGCCTTGCCGCTGAGGTTTGAATGTATAAATCGTGCAGGCTGCTCGCTCAGGAATCCTCAGCGGCCCAGTTCAGCTGCTGTATAAATAACAGCGCTGGGGAGAGCTGGCCTGAGGGATTCAAGTGCACCTTTCTTTTAATTTGAAAATAATTTCCCACAAATCAAATTTTCCACACAGTTGTCTCCTGATACTCTTTCTTACGAGTAATCAACTCATTTGATCCCCGGAGGAGCTTAAAATGGAGCCACCTCGCACAATAATATCCTGTGGCAAATTGATTTCTGGATTTATTCCATGTCATTTACATTATTTCTCCGGTAACACGTGACTAAAACCAGAGCACTGTTCTGCCTGCCTTGCCAAGCTCGCGACAAGGGTGAACCTTACAAATGTTATGTGTTAACCGTCCTATTTAACGCTGTACAACATCTGGAGGATGCAGTTTGTATGGAATATAAAATAAAGTTGTATTGTCGGTTTTATGTCTCACATTAATTAGTTTGGCCTTTGCTTCATCCCTTGCCGGGGTTTCCCTCTTGCTGAAGCGTGTCCGTGGGCACCGGGTGACGCGCTAGAAGCGCTTGCTCTCAGCGTGCCTCTCGTTTTCTCTGGGCAATGCTGCTGCTGGGTCACGGCAGCTTCGTTCTCTTTGTAGCAATGGCGTTCCTGAGGCATGGGGTAAGTAGTAAGTAGATTAGGATTTTTTCTGAGTTTATAGGCATGTTATTTTTTCTAATTCTTCATGCAAAGATAATCTTATCAACTCTTTTCTGCTTCAAGAAAGCAACTGTGTGTTCTTTGCATCCTTTGCAGTGCCTCTGGCCTGTATAACGTTGCCAACTCGCTCTGTGCTTCTGCTCGCTTTCCTAGAGAGGAGGGAAGTGCCACCTTCTTGCATTTAAAGGGGTGAATTTGCTGAAGTTGAGTAGATGTTGGCGAGATCCACTGCAAGAGAAGCATCCTGCGACTTTGAACAGAATGGACCACAACTTGCAGTGGTTAATTGGTGATGGCCAAGGGCCCGAGTGGCTCCTCGCATCGGGATCTGGGGTGGGGGGGGAAGGGATGGAGATGTGTTAAGGCTTCCTGCGTCAGCCAAGGATTCCCTGGGCCGGGAGGGTCTGTAAACAACCAGATGCACCTCTCTAGGCAGGCGGGATGTCAGGGTTGGGGCAGTGAGGGCCACAGCTCTGGCTGACCCTGAAGAGCCATCAGCATTAGAAAAATCTGTAGTCATCTCTTTCTCCTGTTGGCGTGGCTTTTTATTTTAAAAACCCTGTGGATGGGTTTGGAGTTAAACGTGCGTTCTGGCATAGCCCTTGTCATGAGGAAAGGACGTTATCTCGGACGGTTTTGTGAAGTCTGCTCGTTCCTAGGTGAGTCAGACTCGGACCCGTCTCCTGTTTACGCTGCGGGATCGCRGGGTGTTCGGTGTCTGAGGACACAGCGTGAGTTAAGAAACGTGCAGCTGCTGCTGTTAGCGATCRTGGCCTTATCTCTGCTCCTGATTGAGGGCTACAAAAAGGACGAAAACATTTAAAAGGAGAGAGAAATAACCCAAATGATCCCTAGCTCCAGGAACAGCTCTGAAAATGCCTCAAGGAGGCTCACTGTGGCAGGCTTCGAGCACGTGTTGGTATTTAGCAGCTAGTAGAGGACCAGGGCGGACTAAACCAGCACCCGCAGATGCAAAAATGTCTGTTCCGTTCCCCCTGATCCCGCTAAGTGCTGCTAACGTCTCCTCGCAGCCTTTCCTGCGGGCTGGAGTTGCTGCCGYGCATGCAAGCTGCTCCCCTGGGTGCGTGGGGCTTTTTCCGCGTCTTTTTGTAGTTCTGTCCTGACGGGAGCTTGCCTGCAGGCAGCATTTCCATCCCGCTTTCCGGCATGCTCTGTTCTTGCAGGGTTGCAGAAAGCGTGTCCCCCGCAGCGGGAACCGAAGCTTTGCTGCTCCGGCGCRCCGTGGCCGAGCCGCTGCTCTGACGTCGCCAGCAGCCCAGCTGCAGATGTTGCTGGTTTTTCCTGCGGAATATTTTCCCTAAACCACATCTGTAAAAACGTTCCTCAGAAAGCATGAAGTCACCCTCTTTATTTATTTAATTTCTTTTTTCGGTCACTGGAGCGCATCATCTATCCCAAAGCAAACTGCYGTGATAACATGCTCTAAATTTAAACCCGGAGCACGAGCGCCGCGCAAAGCGGATTGTATTACCCGGCGCGGGACTTGTCCCGACCGGTGCGTTTCCCCTGGGGGCGCCTGGCAGAGATGCCGCTCCCGGCCCCGGCGCTGCGCTTGTCGGGGTGCCGGGAGCCAAAATTGGCACCAAACCCCAGCCCTTCCCGCGGGAGCGAGGAGGTCCCGGCATGCCGGTTGCTCCTGTTCCCCTCCGAGCCCGCTGCCAGCCCGGATGCACCGGGGTTTTACGGGATGTTGCTGGGTGTCTCTGCTCCCGGCTGGCTTCACAGCGGCAGCCGGCTGCGCCTCGGCGGGGCGAGGGGCTGCTCCGCTCCGTGCTGCCGGGCCCCTCGGCTCCGTCGGATTCAGGGGCTGCAGGAACGACACACGATGATTTCCCAAGCGGCTCCCACAGCGTTTGCATGCAAGATGCCGGAGACGCTGCGACAGCAGCAGTTCCCCTGCGTTTCCCACCGCATTAGGCCAAAACCATGAAAACACTTATTTTTATTTTCATTCTTTCAGTGCCTTTCAACTGGAACAGAGGGGCAAAGCCGCTTCCTTTAATTTTTAGATGCTGTCTGGTCCTGGAGCAGCCGCGGCGCATCCAGCCGGGACGCCTGGAAGGGCTGGGACGGTCCGGGGAGGCGCGGAACGCCCCGGCAAAACCTGCCTGCCGGTTGTCCCTGCTCGCAGGCAAGACGGTTTCCCTGCTGAATCTCGCCGGGGCTGGTTTTAATAATCCGCTGCTATTGAGTCTGCTGGTATGTGGGAAAGCTGAAGGTAATTTAAATTAAACGCCTCTAATAGATATTTAATTTAAAAGGTTTTATTGGGCAGTATTAATATATGGAAACTGTTGGTCGTATGTGCCTAAAATRCTTAAAAAGCCAAAGCCCACGAGGGTCTGCATACGGTATGAAATCTTCAGGCCTTGAGTTCCGTGTAGTTTGGGTGTGTAGCTCCATACCGAATTAGTGCACGCGTCCAAATCGGTAAAAAAAAATCAAATAATTAAAGCGCTTGGGAGTGCCTAGCCGGTTAGTGAGTTTTCGTTCACCCTGAAGAGGAATGAAAGCCTCGAGCGCATGCGTGAGCTAGAGGTGTCCGTAAAGCGTAGTCTGAAAACCGCAGCCCTACCGAGCCCCTTGGCCGTGCCGCTCCGGCTGCTCCGGGCGCTCCGGTCACCCGGCTCAGCCAGGAGCAGCGACCCGGCTGCGGGGGCCCCGGGGACCCGTCGCCCCTTTGGGAACCTKCCTCGCACCAGCAAACGCAGCGACGGTGCCGTTTAGTAACCGAGCGAGACGGGCTCGRCGCCAAACCGAATCCGGTTGTAATTGTTCAGCTTTTTCCACGTATCATCGTTAAAGTTTCCGGCTTCGCGGGCGCCGTTTCCACCGCCCTACCCCGGCGTTAATTTTCCTGCGGCTTTTGTTTGCAGTTGTTTCACTCGACTTCTGCTGTTGGGCGGCTGCCCCGGGGACCCCGGGGAGGTTTTGGTTGATCCTTTCTTGCGAAGATAAAAGCGCTTGTGCCACAGGAGGGGAGATGACGGGAAAGAGGCTCTGCAGGGAAAAAAGCGCTGCCTCCTCCCTTGCCCGTGTGTGCAAGGGGCTCCTGCTCTTTGTAATTGCTTTGGGAAAGAAAATTCTTCCGCACGCATACAACAAAACAGACAAAATCGCTCCTGCCGTTGCAAGGGGAGCTGATTTGGTTCGCGATGGGAAAGGCGACGGCAGAGATGCCGGGAGCTCCCCGAAGCAGCGCGGCTTCTCCCGCTGGACGTTGGGCTGTTTTGGGGGTTTGTGCGTGCCGGGGCAGCCGGCGGCTCACGACACTTCGTGCGGCTCGTTTGCAGTGTCACTCTCGGGCTGCGCGACGACACGATGCTCGGGGACACTGTGGGGGTTTAGCATTTTTAATGAAAATGGATGCTTGCTTTTAAGAGCGCTGGCGCCTGCCCGGTGCCGTGGGGCTGCGGGAAGCGGGGAGGTTTCTGCTGCGGCTCTCGGAAGCGCCCGGCGCGTTTGCACGTGCGGCTTAGCGGCAGCTCGTGCGGCGCCAACCGAGCATCACCCGGGCGGCTCTGCGTGGTGCTGGCTGCGATGCGCTGGAGACGCGGGCGAGCGAGCCCCCGGCCTCCCCTCACCCGCTGCCCGGCCGCGCCGGCCCCCGGTGCTCCCACGGCCCCCGGAGCCGCTCACGGCCCCTCCCGGGACGCGGGGATCCCGGCTGGTACCAGTGTGGCAGTGGGATGCAGGGATCCCGGCGGGTGCCGGTGCGGCAGCCCCCTGGGCAGGGGCTTCCTGGGGGCCTCAGCGCTCCCGGGGAAAGCGAGCACACGCGGAAAATCGCTGGTCTGCGCCTCCCTCCTGCACCATCTAGTGATGGAAAGCGGAATATCCAGCAATTTCAGACCGGGAATCTGCGTCCCGAGGAGCTGCAGCGTCGCGCTGGGGGCCCAGCACCAAAATGCGCCCGGGCCAGGGCAGCGTGTCCGCAGGGCAGCGCGTCCGGGAGCGCCGGGGCGAAGGATCCTCGAGGCGAGGACGCCGAAGCGCCAGGAGGGTCCCCCCGGTCCCCCGCAGGGAAAGGGGGTTTCGCCCCGATCCGCATCCAGGCCGCTGCTCGCCGAGCACGAGAGGCGCCGAGGGCCGTGGGCCAGCACCACGCAGCGCCCTCGGCATCTCAGTAAAAGCCTCAGCGGAGCCGAGCGCTCTTGCCAGCCATGGAGCCGGGCGCGCGGGTGCTGCTCGCGGCGCTGCAGTCAGGCGGGACGAGGGGGTGACGCCGCGGGCGAGCTCGCAGCAAGGCGACGCTGCCGCTGGCCGCAGGGAAAGGGCCCCCTGTTGCGGCACGGCTGCGGGCATGCTTGTGTGCTGTGCCACGCTGCTGCCCGCCGCGCTTTCCGACATCGGGCTTCGGTCGGGGCTCCGCGTCTCCCCGCAGCAGAGGCCACGCACAGACCATCGCCGTGCCGGGAGCGCCCGTGCAACCGTGCAGCGAGGCGCGCGCCGCCAGCTCGGCCTGGTTTGGCCCTCGGCTCCCACACGCTACGGGAGCTCCCATTACCAAACTGATCCTGCTGCGTGTTCCCTTGCACAGTCCTCCCGCCGTTTGCCTGCCCCGCGGCGCGGGCCGAGGCCGGGCGCTTGGCTAGCGCGTGGGCAAAGCTGTGCAGCCGCTGTGCGACCACTGGGAAAATCCAGGGCTGGTTTCGCCTAGGCGAGAAAGGGTGTTTGCACCAGGACAAACTATTTGCACGAGAGGTCATTTCTCAGCTATGGAGAGATTTGCTGCCTCGCTCCCCGGTGTGTTAATCCTCCACTTCTGCCTCTTCAGCGTCTGAGCTGGCTTTTCCGGAGCCTCCCCTGACCTTGTTTCCCATATGCTGCTCTTCAGCGAATAGCTCAAAATGTGCTTTCTAAGGCTGCAGAGAAATGCACTGCAGAGAAATGCACCTGGAGGAGTCRCTTGGGAGAACCGGAGATGCATTTTCTCCCTCTGGGGCATTTGCTGCGTGACTGGCTGCACCGTTCTCCTGCCAGTAATTCCGCGCGGCTTCGATAATCTCTGTGCCTGGGCTAAACCATCCCCAAAGCTGGGATCTAACTGGGCTTTCCAAAGTGGGGAGCACCAGCAAAAGCCGGCAGCAGAGCGCCGTTGCTCTGGGTTAAAGCGATAGCACGCAACAGCTAGTGCAACGCTGCTGCAACAGAGGAACAGCTAGATCACAAAGTATTTCTATAACTACTAATTTATATATATATTCAAAATAAGAGTAAACCCAAAGGCGTTTTCATGTTGAACATAATGCATTAGGGATCATTGATAAACCTGAATACATTATATACGCCACCTGCTCCCTTCTGATCCACCAGCTTTGCAGTCTAACCCCAAATATTTATAAGCATTGCAAATTATTCCTACATAGACAATTAACTACTATTTACTGAATAATTATTATTTTTACTAATGCAATATTAATAAAGACAATTGTTTATTTGCTGCAGGGAGCTAATGTGCCTGGCACGTTTCGGTGCGATGCTGCTGGTGCCGGCCGATGCCGCTGTGCCGCGGCCCGGGCTCCTAATCTGCCCGGCGCAGCCCCCCGGCTGCTGCCTATCGGCGCGGGCAGCGCTGGCCCCGGCCTCCGCGGAGCAGCCGGGATCTGGGGCTGCCCGGATCTGCTGTGCAGCATCTCTTATCCCGACGGCCGGCGGGACGCTGCCTGGCCTGGATAAATGCTGCCACCTGCTTCCTCCGCCCCGGCACTGCCGTGACAGTCCCTTGCCGGCTGCTGCTGTCCCTCTGCACCATCCGCGTTTCTGCCCTTGCTTCCCACCACTGCTGCCACCTTCCCGCGCGTCCCCACAGCCTCTGCTCTCGGCTGGCGAGATCTTCGCCCTCGCTCGGCACCGGCACAGCGGTGCCGGCTCCCGGCAGCCAAGCTCTCCGATTCCCAAGCAGCCCCCTTCGCGCTGCTCCCGGCCCGGCTCTGCAGGCTGCTGCGACACTGGCTGCCAGCCTCCGGGGCCCTGCGGCACGTTCACCTCCACGGTATTCACCAAAGCGCTCTCCTTCGGCTGGATGCTTTTAAAAAACAAAACAAAAAAGCAAAAAAAAGCAAAAGCAGCCAACGAAGCCCGGGTCCTGCCTGTTGCAGGGGCAGGATTTTGGGTGCTCGGGCCAGCTCCCCGGGAAGGCGGCGCTGCTGCCTGGACACCCGTGTCCTGCCAGGGGTGCAGCCAGGGCGGGGGCCGCGGCCCCGGGAGCAGGGTGCCGGCGGGAGCCGTGACTGTCTGTGCTCCTCTCCGCTCCCCATCGCCTCCCGGCCCCCCCTGCTCCCCCCGGCCTGCAGCGCCGGGGCAGGAGCCACCGTCGGCACATGGTGCTGCGCCCACGCACCGAAATGGGGCAGCCCCGTCCCCAGGGCTCCCGCGGTGCTGTAATGTGGCCTGGTGACATTTCTGGCATTTTGGGGCAAATGCTTCCGGCAGTCCAGGCCTGTTCACCGGAGGAAGAGCTGAGCAGCGGCACCGAGTGATTCGAGCGCTGCACGTGCTTTGAACGCCGCTGTGTTTCCAGGTGCCTTTTCAGTTACTTCAGAAGAAGCCAGCATTGCTCCACTTGCCCAGGCGGCTTCACCAGCCGTCTAAATATCTTACTCCAGACAAAACCGAGAATCGCGTGTAAAGCAGTAACAGCCGGGAAGCTGGAACACCAGAAACCCTCCCGAGGCCCCAGGTGCTACGGCTCTGCCCGGCCCGGCGCTGCCGGCCTCGGCCGCGAGGGGGAACAAGGCTGCCGAAAACATCGCGCTGGGAGGCGACGAGAAAATCCCCGGCACCGGCAGCGCCAGCGCGCTGGATTTCCCAGGCTGGGCCTGATCCTGGCTGTTTTTCCCACGCCTGCGCCGCGGGAGGGGCTCGCAGCCGGCTCCGCCTGCGCGCTGCGCGGCTGCTGCACTGCGGGTTTCCCCCTCCCGGCGCCGCTGCGCGGGGACCCTCGTTTGCGGCGGGCGGGTCCTTTGYGGCCGGGCTGTGGCGGCTGCCGCTTTGCCCCGGGGAAAGCTCCGCTGCCGCGATGCTGCTGCATCCGGCTTCCACAACAGCCCTTGTGTAACGGCATTTGCGCATCTCGCAATGGCGTGGCAAAGGAAATCTTGCGTGGGGTTGCGAGAGGCGCGGAAAGGGGCCGCAGACCCCCCCCCCCGGGAAGCACAGTGCGCTCAGCGCTGAATGGAAAAGCTGTTGATTGCCCCAGCGTGACGGGGGGGCTCCGGGGAGGGCTCGGGGTGAGCGCGGCCACCTCCGCCCTGCGGGGCAGGTGCGACGTGCGCGTGGATTTATTACGGGAGCCGGCAGAGAAACCACGCGAGACAGCCGGGACAGCCCGCCCCGTCTAGCCAGCGGTGCGCTAATGTCACCTTGGGGACTCGCCATAGAGAGAGAGACCTACTAATTTTGCAGCGCTGCCCACGCTGAACACCTGGATCCGGCCCACGGGCGCTGCACGCTGCCGGCAGCCGCTGCTGGCGAACCTCTGAAATAGCGTTTGCGGTGCGAAAC
>NW_020448307.1:2356837-2392776 GCF_003343035.1 Apteryx rowi | reverse complement strand
CACCGCCTTCCTGGGCGAGTGGGGCCGCTTCCAGCGCCTCGTCTTCTTCCTGCTCAGCGCCAGCATCGTGCCCAACGGCTTCAACGGGATGTCGGCCGTGTTCCTGGCCGGCACCCCCGAGCACCGGTGCGCGGTGCCCCGCGGCGCCAACCTGAGCGGCGAGTGGCGCAACGCCAGCATCCCGCTGGAGGTGCGCGGCGGGCGGGCGGCGCCGAGCCGCTGCCGCCGCTACCGCCTGGCCGCGCTCGCCAACTTCTCGGCGCTGGGGCTGCGGCCGGGCGCCGACGTGGACCTGGCGGCGCTGGAGCAGGAGCGCTGCCTGGACGGCTGGGAGTACAGCCGCGACGTCTACCGCTCCTCCATCGTCAGCGAGGTGCGGCCCGCGGCCGGGCGGAGCGGTTGGGGGGGGGGGACGCGCGTGGGGCGCCGCCGGGGCCGGGCTGCTCCGGCCGCGTGGGCAGCTGCGGTCCGCGTCGGCTCCGGTGCGTGGGAACCGCAGCTGCGCGGGTCACGGCGGCGGGCAGCGGGCTGCGCTGCGGCACCCGGCGCTAGCAGGGAGCGCGGGGCTTTGCCGCAGGACGGAAAACCGCGTTCTCCCCAAAGCTGCTCTGTTTCCCCCTCTGCCCGGGCTCAGGGAGGGCTGAAGAGCCGGTTAGCGCCCTCGCACCCGCAGCAGCCGCTGTGTTTCGGCAGAGCATCGGGGCTGCAGGCGGGAGGGCTGCACGGGCAGCCCTGGTGGGAGGCGGTTTGTGCGCCCCCAGACCCCCAGGACGGCTCTCAGTAGCTTGCAGGAGGAAGGTGGAGGTTATCCCGCAGGTTTTGCAGTCGTTCCCACCCTGTTTTCCTACGACGTAGGTCTCCGAGGGAAACGGCTTTCTTACGGGCTGTAAGAAACTGCGGGGTTGGGTTTGTTTGGGGTTTTTGCAGGCATTTGGGAAGTCTGCAGCCTGCTCTGATCAGGCTCGGGGTGCCCAGCCCCAGGTCCCGGTGTGGGCACCGAGCGCCCTTCCCCGGGGACGCGGGCGCAGGCCGTGCGCGGGCCCCTCGCCGGGCGGCTGCCGCCAGCCCCGGGGACGCAGAGGGAACATCTGCCACCAGTTAACTTGGCCTAAACCCGCGTCCGTTCAAATCAGGCCGGTAGCAGGAACCCGAGAACAAATGGAGCAGTGTGAAAGGTGCGCTCCTGGCAAAGGATGTTTTTTCAGGGAAGCGTCATCCGAGTACAACAGGAAATACAGCATGTGCTCCAAGTGTTTACTGGAAAAACCCAACTGGTGAGAGACAAGGGGTTGGGAGAGAGGCCCGGAGGGAGGGGATGGAGCAGCGGGGGGTGGCGAGGGGCCCCGGGCAGGGTCGGGGGAAAGGGGGCGAGTGAGCCGAGCCGGGCGAGCCGCGGAGCAGGAGGGACCCGCTGCCCCATAGGGCTACAACAACACATGATGGAGGGGGGAGCATTTCGGAAGTGGGCCGTGTTCTTGGCCACCGGCTGACCGTAGTGGCAGCTCAGCTGCAAGCCACATGCCGCGTGCAAATAAATATGTGCAGTCGTAACCCAGGTGACGGCACAACAGTGGTTTGGGTTTCTGATAGCCGGCCTGAAGGGCCCGGCACAGGCGCCGCCGCTGAGCTTGCTCCAGGAAGGAGACTGGATTATCCAGGTGTGGTTGCGAACGCTTAATCTGTGGTCTGGAGCTATCTATCGCTCTAAGACAGGCAGTGGGAGAAGCAAAAGGAGAAGAAAAACTATTCTGCCCTAATGAACGGGGGTTGCAACAAYTTGTCTTGGCAGATGCCAAGCAAGAACTGTTGGTGCCAGATCCGGACGGGACGCAGCAGTGGGGTTTGTCATGGGACCTGGATCTGCCCTTACTGGAGTGCACCAGAGTGGCAATTGCAAATGACGATGATGGAAACCAACTGCCGGGTTTCCATCTGGAAGCCAGATGGAAAATAAGGATACTTGTTTTGGTTAGAACATTTGGAAAAAATTCTGAATTCAGTTTTAAAGCAAGGAAAACAGGCRTTGATGAAAACATGAAAAGAGAAAGTTCAGTTAAACTTTTGAYGTCCACTGTTGCGGCCAACATTTTTCACTGTATTAGCAACAACAAGCCAGGACATGCCATCAGAAAAGCTCGGTGAAAAAACTTCTTCAATTCTAGAAATCAGTTGAGGAGCAAAGCTTGACAGTGCCCGATAAAGTGCTTAGAGGCTTTATTTTGATTCATGCAGTTACAGCAACTTCTGTTATTGCTGCCTGAAAGGAGCCGAATAAGAGATGCTAATACCCGGGGAAGAGAGGAGCCAAAACCAAATCTTCTGGTTGGTCTTAAAATGGAGATGGTGGCGGAAAAGTGAGTGTGTCCAAAACCCGGGTGAAACAGGAGGAAACCAGTTCAGGTTGATCAGAAGTCTAGGTGTTGTCGTGAGCGAACCGGCGAAGGGGGGCGAGGCCTGGGAGCACGCTCGCTCGTGTGAGCGGTGCGGCTCGTCGGCCGTCCCGCGGTGATGGATGCGGGGAGCTYGCCCGAGCGCTTGCGCAAGCCAGAAGGGCGACGGCGGAGCGGCGGCTGGAGAGGCCGGGACGGAGGTGCTGCCTCTCTTGGCAGGGACGCGCTGCTGCGTTAGCTGCCTTTGCCACGTCRTCCCGCGTCGGTCTCGCTCGCTGGGATGGCGCATGAACGAAAGCGGTTAACTCTGAGCCCATGTGTTTCCTATTGTCTGTGCTATAAAATGAATTTTAACATATGTATTTTTGTTTCCTCTGAAACGTAACAAGCTTCTGTTTTAATTCCAGATAACTGTGCTCAGACCTGACTGTAATTATAGGCTATGGCAGAAGCGTCATGTTTTGCCTCTCTCCAAGAGAGGTGTTAACATGCAATTAATTCCCTTGGGTCTTCCTGTCTTCCCGTGCCTTCCCCGCAGTTCCCCTCCGCTCCCTGGGACACAATCTGCCTCGTCTGCTCTCCCTCACAAAAAACACGGCACATACCCCCAAAAATCTTTGCACCACCCTTGTGAAGGGCAGCGCTGGTGGTGAAGGCTTTGCTGGAAGCTGCCCACCTCTCGTCTGCGTTACTCTGCTCAGACCCAATTTCCCAGCGCTGGAGTTGACTCTTCCATGAAGGTGGAAGCCAAAAGCTTTAACTGGGCTTCTGGGAACAAGCAAACGCCAAGAGAGTTGACCCATGAGTTGTCTGCAAAAAGCACTGAAAAGGTTGTGACCAGCCCTGCCCACGGTGGAGGGTTCAGGAAAAAAAATCCCGTGCTGTTGTTTAGCAAATTCTGGCAAAAATGTGGCTCCTCCCCGCAAGGCCTCTGAGTTTCTCACTGTTTCTGGGTTGTCCCTCTCGAAAGCAGGGACCAGGCTGCTCGTTTCGGTGTCTGCTGCGATGGGACGTGGACTTCCCCACGTGCGCCATCGAACAAGGAACTCTTGGTTCGCAGACGGTGCTTCACCAAAGCAACAGGCGGTGACGGTGCGTGATGGGCACCCTCCGTATCGGAAGCTGAAGCCTAGTTGCTGTGGTTTGAGGGTGTCTGAAGAGATTTTCTGTTCCTTTATGGCTTTTTCTCAGTAGTGTTGCAGTAGACCTACCAGGCTGGTAGCTGCCCTGTGCTTGAACATGGAGGCATCTCCTCTTGTCCCTGATGGACGGGGTGGAGATGGTCTCATGGCGAGATCTGGTACTGGTGATACAGCACACACAGGAGATGTAAACCACACTGCTGCTGCTGCCATGACAACAGTGAATATTATGAATTTCTCCTAAGCTGTTTGTCTTCAGATTTACTCTTGGATACATGGCCTGATTTCCCAGATTTTATAGTCTCAGTCCTTTACACAAGTCTGCATTAGTGTTTTCTTCTTTGATGTGAACCGGCTGATATGCAGGATGGTTAATTAGTGACTTCTGATCAATAAACTCAGATGGCACTATCACTTCTGGCAGTGAGGAGGGTCTTCTCTGTTATTTTTGTTTGGTAATTTTTCAGAAAACTTGTAAATCTGTAGTGTTCCTTGCTGGCAGTGTCGGGCAGAATTTGCTGTTCCATGAGCCCACAGCTAGGTAGTTTGTGGGAAGACATCTGAGGTATTTGATGATAATAAAGTGATTAAAGGGTATTCTTCCCATGCAGTTTGTATTTCTAGAGGTAAAAGCATTTGGTTTGAAGCTTAAATGAACTTCGCTCTCTGGTATGCTTAGCCAGGGACTTTGCAGAATTACTTATTTGCAGGTTAATGAATAATCATTCAAGTAAAGATAGTTTGGAAGTTGTAGCTGCAGTTAATTTAGGAAAAAATCTAGGTTTTAATTACTGCAGTGTTGTAATTTTAGTATTACAGTAACAGAATATCTTTATTGAATTGCCCATTCTTGCCATGTTCATGATAAGAGCTGAATATCAGTACTAAAAATGTCGTGTAGGGAGGAAGCTATACACATGAATATGTGCTTTGTCTTAGCAAGGTTTGGACGCAAGGTTTGGTCCTGTTGACCGTCTCATAACCAACCTATTTCATCCAAAGCCTCAAGGCGCAATTGGGTGAGAACCTGTATCCGCAGAGTAAACATTGTAGTTCACAGTCAGCCTGGGAGGACTGGGAACCTGGCATGGCGAGGGGGCACTGTTACGGAAGAAATCCGATGAGGTCGGCTGGGAGGACTGCGGGTGATTTGGAGGACAAGGTCAGGATCCCAAAGTATCTAAATACATMCGGAGAAGTGATATGAAAGCGCCAGGATGAAATTCCAGACATCTGAGAAGGACTAGCCCCAGGAAGGCAATGCCGCGYGGAGGAGGCGATCCGGCTGAGCCGGGGCGTGAGCAGACCGTGCTGCGAGCAGGACGGGACAGCGCCGAAATGCCGAGTGCGAGGAACGGCAGTGCTCGCGGTGCGGTGCGGGGCGCTTGGTTCCCCTCTGTGCTTGCAAGCGCCTCCAAGGGAAGTAACTCGCCTAAGCTGCGATGATGAAGACGTAGATAAGGTTTTTCAGAAAAGCTTCCTTCCTTTCAGGACTCGAGTATCGACAGACAAAGCAGGGAGGTTGTGCAACCTCCCTGGAGGCTTTCAGGAACAGGTTAGGCGCCTCGCCCTGATCTGTGCTCGCAGGGGATGGGTAGCCCAAATTGCAGCACGACTCACGTCCCAGGCCTCGGGGCGAGGACTGAGAAGCCCTGGCACCCTCCAGCATCCGTAGGTATCCGGTGCTGGAGCAGCGCCGGTTGGATTTGTCCCGCGCTGCTGGTCAAGCAGCCATCGCCGCCGGAGGTGCTGACGTCGAGCTGGGACCGACGTGACCTGCTGCGGGAGATGTGAAATACGCTGCATTTCACCGTTTCCTAAGAGATCCAGTGCCGCTTGTGAGGACGTCRGCATTAACGGGGTGAGGCGGGCTCACAAGCAGGCTGCCGGTCTCCTTTTGAACATGCAGTCTGTATCGTAAAGCCTTATAAATCAGTGAAATACTGCCTCTTCGTGTTTACACGTGCTCCATTGCTGTGTAAGGATAGGGTGGGAGTTTTCCTCAGTGCAAATGCCTTTGGAGGAGGAAAGTTTCCTTTTTTATAGAAGACGAGGTGTATCTGTCTATGCAGAGCTTTATAAATCACGGTTCCGGTCCTGTGCAATCTTTGTGATATTTGATCTAAAATAGTCAGATGGATTTAATTGGCTAGTTTGTTTTCTGGTTGGATACAGCGGGCACATTTATCTTCATTTACTCTGTCCAGCTGCTGTATGTTCAGTTTACCACATCCTGCAAATCTTAAAGAACTGATACTGCATAGTTAATTTTTGTAGCATGTACAGTAGGTCATAGGAAAAAGTAGACTCGAATAGCTAGGTGAGAGGCATTTGGCACCAATAAAATACAGGAAGCAACTCAGTTTCATGAGTAAATATTATTTAGCTGGTTTTATTTTGTAGTCAAAGTGCCTTTGGCACAGTGTGGGCATTTTAAAAATGTTAACGCTTAACCTTGAGTGGCTGAAGTCTGAAAGTCAAGAAGCAGCCGCCGCGTTGTCAGACAGCAGAGTAGAATGCTCGGTGGTGACACGGTTAAGTAATGGCAAGTGTTAAGCATTGGGGTTTGGTTGCTGGCTGCTATGGCCAGGACGCCGGCGTCATGCCGGGAAGATGCCGTCCCCGGTGAGCTGTCAGCCCGGGCTGCTGGGGGCTGCTGGGCCATGTGCAAGGCTGGTGGGAAACTTCATAGTTTCCAGCAGTAGCACTTTGTTTTGGAGGCAGAGTCTGCAGCTGGGATATATCTGGGTTTGTGACTGTCTGGAGAAGGCCACCCCAAACTCATCAGATATCGGCGTGGACTTCCAGCCATCCCAGATATCCCGCTCTGAGATATTTATACTCYGCATTTTGGTTCAACTTAGACATCAGCAGTTACATACTTCAAATGCTTCAACTCCTAAGTGCCTAGCAAAGAAGTACGAATTTGTATCTCAGCGTTTGCAGTGTCCTCTGGGAGCAAGTTCATCCCAATAGTCCTTTGAAGCAGTTGGGCCTCCAGCCCGCATGCCATCCCTTGTGTTTGTAAGACGGCGTGCAGTGAAAAGCATTGGGGACTAACAATAGTTCTCCTATACTTCCCTTAGGAGTGATAAAAGGCAATTTGAAGCTCATCATTGGGGAAGAAGYAACCTCTCCCATAGCCCGGGGTCATCATTTCCCATGCAATCTTCAATTTCCTCTCTTCTGTTGCTGGCTGCTGTTGGTATCGTGGGGTTCTTCCGCAGATCTGTGGAGCTCGTCTTGGGTTTTAATACCCTGAATAATAGTTGGTTTCATCTGCAAATTTTGCCACCTTGTTATTTATCTGTTTTTCCTAGATTTGTGTTGAATGTACTAAGCAGTGCAGTCCTGGATATTTGGGGAACCTTCTGCCTTGTTCTTGTCCTCTCAGTTCTCCACGGGACCCTTAGGTCGTGGGTGATCTCTCCTGAAAATCTAGGCACTGAAAAATCGTAGACGGAGTCACTGGTGAGCTTATGCTTATTGACTCCTTCAGGGGACTCTGGTAGACTCATGAGGTGCAGCTTTCATGTATTTATTTTGTATTTGAAAGGAARAATGTAGGTTTCTACATGCTAAATGAATCATGTACTGAAAAAGCAAGGAAAACAAATTATTTAACGTAAAAATGTGCCCAGCATTCATAATTTCTAACAGTTCTTTCTAGTGAGGAACACCCTCACATCCCCACAGCTCCTCGCGGCAGAAGAGGGACTGCTTTGTTCTGCGGCGCATTCTTGGCGTAACGAACGCGGCGGCGGTTGCTCGCGGTGGCGGTTGCTCTCTCGCGCCCTCCCAGACGCCTCCGCGCAGCCCGGAGGGGGCCGCCGGGGCTGCGGGCTGGTCCTCGGCGGGTTCCCGGTGGGGTGAGACGAGGCCTCGTGCGCTCAGAGCAGCGGGCCTTTGCTGCCGTTCCCTTTTTATTGCTTTCGTCGTTCAAAGGGACTTTATCACCTTTCATGCCGTGTTTCAGGAAGCTGTGTGGTAGAATTTTGCTTTATTTTCGTACAGGGCTTGATCTCCTTTACAGAAATCTCAGTTCTCTTTTACATGGGAAACAGATACTTTTCCTTGAAAACACAACCGTTCTACAAATGATTTTTTTTTTTTCCAGGACTAACATCCTTGAAAGTATCAGAGCCTTCCTTACGCAGATACTCACTTCTGTCTTATCAAATACAAACACAGATAAACAGCCAGGAAACCTAGTCCACATCCATCAACCTTTTGTTTTTTTTTTTCCAGCAGTGACTAGGAAATGTTTTACAGAAACGGTCAACAAATACTTCTTTCTGTTATCAATCAGATTTAAACACTGACGGTGTGTTCCATTCATCAGATCTGCCTTCCCTTTTTCCAGCCTATGCGTTCGGTGTGTGTGTTTTTCAGAAAGAGGCATGGGCTGCGTTCTGAAACTTGATGAGTTTTGCCATTTGGGCTGTATTACTTTGCAAGCTGAGAGGACAGGCTGGGTGTAGCATCTGCGCCACTGCTAGTGTGACTTGATTCTGTTTTCCTGAATTCCTGAAATAGGCACTGATTTGATTCTCTTTCTTAAGTTACGGTCCAGAGCAAACTGCATCAAAGCGCGTCAGATCTTTGTTTGAGCTGAGGTTTGTTTCGCCGGGTTTTGTTCCCAAGCGGCACGGGTGGCGGGGGGATCCCTMGCACTGACCCGCTGGTTGCTTGCTATAACTTTGGCAGGACTCAAGTGCTGTCAGATGGTATCTGGATCTTTTTTTAACGCAAGAGTTGCTCTGTTTTGTTGTCTGCAACTCGGCTGAAGAGCAGACAAAAGCTTGAACAACCCGCGGTGGAGATTCCGGCTCGAATGCCCCAAGCGTTTGTCCGCTGCAGAGGTGGCTCAGGACATCGCTTCCCATAGCAAAGGGCTATTCTGGCAGAGGAGATGGCTCTGCTCCCTGATATCAAAGCTAATTATTAAAATTGTGGTGTACTTTGATCTGAGATCTCATTAGTTTACCTTTGTGGCAGAATTATCTAAACTGAGATTGACATAGCTGAAGTCCGTATACATAAACCGTTTTGGCAGGCATGCCTTAATCGGGAGATTATTCAGTTGAACAGGAGCAAGCTATGGCAAAAGCACACTCAGCTGCAAGCCGGGTGGACCGCGACTCATTACGCTTTTTTATTTTGAAACCTTGCCTGGGGTTACTAGAGGCTCTTGCGAGGTGGAAGATTCCATGTTGGCTCCTGTCCTAAAATCGCAATCGAAGCCGATTCCTGCAACAAGGATGAGTAATGAAGGTGAATTACCTCGGCGGGTTGTTAGAGCGAAAAAGGCTTTGAAAACACTTTAATCCGAGGAAAGGGGTTTTATTCTCTGCATGTTTTTTATCAGACCCCAAAGGTRCAGAAACACAGCAGTTTTCACGCCTGAGGAGGTCAAGTAAAATGGAAAACTTGCCTTGCCGGGGCCGGGCAGCCGGCGACGTCCTTCCTGCTCCCAGCACGTGCCCAGCCTGCGCCGCCGTCTCGTCCCTCCTTCCCGCGGCCCCGGCGGCGGCACTCGCTCATCTCGAGCAGCGACCCGAGTGCCGGGGGGAGCCGGGGGGAGCTGGGGCCGCAGGTTCCCCATGGCTAACGCGCAGCGAGTGGGGCCCTTGGGAAGGCGGCTGCGTTTCTGGGGCTTCAGCATCTCCTAGAGGGTGGAAGGAGACCCACGGCCTTCCCGGCGTCTCGCCTGGTTTCGCTCGCCCGTAGGAGGTGATCACTCCTCTTTCCCTTTTTTCCTGCCTCTATAGCAGCAGTCTGAGCAGCTGGAGAYGGGCAGAAGCACAAGTGTGGGAAAACTAGACCAAATTGCGCCGAAACCTGTGTGTTTTCGGACACATGCAGTTCCTAAGCAACTGGTTGAGTTGCTCAGTAATGGATTTTTTTCCGAATGCCCTTGAATGCCGTGTTGCCTTCTGGTCTCAGTCTCTTCCGCTTCTCTTGCAGTGGAACCTGGTGTGCGAGGACGACTGGAAGGTGCCGCTCACCACCTCCTTGTTTTTCGTGGGGGTGCTCATGGGCTCCTTCGTATCAGGGCAGCTCTCCGACAGGTAAAGCCGCTGCTTCTGGACTTGCTTTTAGGGAGACCAGAGTTAAGCCTCTCTGCCACCCCCTCACTGACGCGTATGCACAGAAAAAGGTCAGAGCTGGTGAAGTTTTTAAGAGGCATAAGGGAGTTCAGTGTCCAGTTCTTGCTTTCAATCAAAACTAGATAACTGTGTTTCTTTGACAATCCCAACCCAGTTCTGCCACACACGTAGAATTACAGCCACTTACACACGTCAGAGTAAAAGGGACTGACCTCTGCAATGGGTGTTTGCCTCTGCTTTGTAGTTTGATGTGGGCGCGTTCACAAAAAAGTTTGTTTCTTTAGCCGTCCTTTCTAATAAAGATGTTATTCCTCATAACATGTTAATTGAAAATTCATTCTAGGAGCTGTAAGACAGGAAAAAAAACTTTTCCCTTAATTGGAAGGAAGCTCTGCATGGAAAAGATGGTTTGATGAAGATAAACTACACATATCCAGTAATAAGAAAAAAAGATGATGATCTGTAAAAGGATGGCAATAAAGTGATGCTAACAGATGTAAAATATCAAGAAAATATTACAGACGTTTAATTATCTCAGCAGCGTTTAAGCTCTGGCCTTACGAGTGCCAAATGCAGCATATAAATTCCCCTTCTGAGTCTCCACGTCCCTATTAGCCTCTTTCTCCAAGTTGTTGCAGTGGGTCCCAAATACAGCCTTGATCGCTGCCTTTCAGCAAGGACCTCCTAAGAGTTACGTAGGAATCAGCTTCCTGAGATGTTCAGCATAGGGTTTTGGAAACCTGATGTGAGCTTTAATCTTAAAGCCTCGAGTATTAAATTCCATGTGATCTGAATTTAATCCGTTGCCTTCTGACCCCGGTGCGAAAGTCCGTCAGTGTTACTGTTTGAAAGGGAGACGAGATAATCACTAAATCTCTCTGGTGCCATTTGCCTTCTGGGAACATCTGAGAAAATGCCTGGTGCACGCATACTTCAGCTGTYGGGCAGGTTCACTTGTCCTGCTGCCACCGGGCCACTAATATGACTTTTTAGTACTGGTTATGAGCTGCAGTTTTTTGGAAACGTTCTGGCAGTAAAGGGTCTGTTTGAAGCCCGTAACGGAACGGTTTCCCCGATGCTGCTGCAGGAGCCTAGATAAATCCAATACAGACAAGTGGAGAAGGATACATTTATGGTGACTCACAGGAGAAAGATTGAAACCAGTTGAAAAAGCTGTTTAACTCTGAAAAACTGTACTTTATCATAATGTATAGATGCTGGCATCTATACATTGCCATAATTTCCTAACTTTTGGCTGCGTGTCTTGCAGGCTTCCTGTTTCTCTCACTTATACGCAGTTGTCTAGTCTCCCTGGTCCCTGTCTAGTGGCTCCCTGAAGTTTCCGCTCTTAATTTCTTAGCTTGGCTTATTTCCTGGGTCCTGGGAATCTTGTCTTTTTTAATACTTATGAAAATGATGTGCCACCAAACTCAAAGTTGTGCTAAGCTGTGAAGCTTAGGACTGGATATTTGTGCTCCATCTCTCTTCTTCTGTGGCCCAGCTCCGTACATGAATGATCTCTTAACAATATTCTCCTTTGTCTTTTGCAAAAGGTTTGGCAGGAAGAGTATCCTCTTCTCCACTATGGCTGTGCAGACCGGCTTCAGCTTCCTGCAGATCTTCTCCACCAGCTGGGAGATGTTCACAGTGCTGTTTCTCATAGTGGGGATGGGACAGATCTCGAACTACGTGGTGGCCTTCATACTGGGTATGACTATGTCTACATTATATCGAATGTTTGCTTGATGTAGTGCTTTTTTTTTTCCTTCCTCTTCTTCTGAACCTGCATCATTTAATAAGAGACACTAGTAAATCGTCACCAGTACAATTCCTAATTTAGGCCAGCAATATGTTTTTTTCTTGGATACTGTAAAGAATCTCTCTGAATAGGTATAGCCTATGCATTATACAGGTTTAGGAAAAAAGATGAGTGCAGGAAACATCTAAATAAACATTTATTTCCCTTCTCTTTAGAGAACTTTTGAAAAAGTTTAGGGGAGTGTTCAGGGTTTGTTATCTGAAGAAACAGGTCTGAGATAAAAAAGGCGTTTCAGTTTCCTCCTCACCTCACCACCCTTTGGTAGAGGGTTTTTTAAATACTTAATGTCAAGCAGCAAACATCTTGAACCAAATTTTCTGCTGTAAATTCCCTGCTTTAAATGAAGGATGAACCTTACTGAACTACCGACTTCCATTAAATACCTTATTTCAGTAATTAATGTGTAACAAACTGAAACTTTCATTGATGCAAAACAGTAGTAAATGAAATAATGAAAAATTGTAAAACAATGATGAAACCTTATTAAATGGCTTTCCAAGGCGTTAAGTTACTGAATACGGAAAGAGAAAAACCTGTTCTTGGCTACAATTTCACATGTAGCGGGCTAGGTTAATCCTTGCTTCTAATGTCACGGAACATAGTCTGCACCAGGGATGAATTCATTTAGAATTTTGGGAAATAATATTCTGTGAGGTTTCTTTCCCCATGTACTCATTTTAGAAAGCTTAAACTTTAAAACTAAATGCACAAAAGATGATAGTTCTGAGAATTTGTCTCTTAGTATGCTYGTAATAATAGGTTAACAAAATTGGAATGAAATTAAGGTAAATAATCTTGCTTAGTTACATTTTTGTGAATTATTTTATTATTTGACTTTGGATAGGCGGAGTATATTTTGCTCTAATTTTCTTTTCATTGCAATAACTGGATTCTTGAGTGAGGTCATTCCAAGCACATATTGCATTCATCACTGATATCAATGTGAGGAAATGGTAACTAGTTAAAATGTGCAGTGTACTTTGGTTTATTGTCTTCTTTGCCATGAAGGAGAAAGTATTTAACTGTATTGTGGGCATTTTGCCTGTCATGTTTTGTTTTTCAAGAGGACATGTTTCTAAAAATAAGTGTATATCCCCTGAAAATGGTTTGGAACTGAAAAGGAAAATAGAATACAGAATAAACTAGGGTATTTACACAGATTATATCTTCTCTATATTACATTTAGCAAAAAGTTTGATTCGTGGGTGAGGATGATAGTCCTTCCTATAAATAATCCACATATGCTCAGACAGGCTAACATTTTTCTTTCAATACACAGGTATTTGCAAGAGCTGTCTTGAAAGTATACGTGCATATTCGCTTTTAAAGCACTGGTGTCAGAATTGCAATTTGTAGGTCACGTCACAAGCTAGTTGAAACTAAACCCAAAATGCTGGCAGTTAATCCTGTGATCCTCTGTCCCCGTGAGGCATTAACAGGGGGGGAAACGAGCAGAACAGCGTGATCCGGGATCGGCGCTAGGGGCAGTGGATGGGCACTGCCCCCCAGACCCCGCGTGCCACCGGCTGCAGCGGCGGCGGGGCAGCGGGTGGTTGGGCCRTCGGCGGAGGCGTCCCTTGCCCTTGCCCCGCTCCGGCCCCGTCCGATAATTCGCTGTCTCTTTCGTGCAGAATTGGAAAAGCTGGAGGGACTGCACAGGCCCGGGGCAGGCTTTGGGTCCGTTTGTTTAATTTACGTGGGTGCTGCTTGCTGACACCTTATCTCTTATATTGTCTCTTCTGACCTCCTGTAGGCTTGTTCCAGAAACGGTGATTCTCTGGGTGAACAAAGAGGTAGYTGACTTTGGTGCTTGATGGTTTTGATGGGTTTTTTTTGCCCCTGTGAGCACTGAGGCTATTACTAAGGATAGGATTAACTCAAAGTCATTGATAAGTTAGCGTTCTAGTTTAAGTTAGTCATCAGCCATCTGTCATTGAGAAGGAGAGAGAGGCAGCTCTGGAGGATGATTCTTCCCACCCTAAAACGTGTAGATATGAGCCTTTGGCGTGCTCCGACTAGTGCCTGGCTCTGCACGCCTTCGCTGGCCTCTGAACTGCACCTGTGGCAAGGTACGCGCCGGAGCTTCCAGCAAGCAGCACGTGACAAAGATGCTGAATATGAAAATACACCCATACAAAGAAAAATAACATGCTTTCCCGTGCGTAACTAGGACACCGCTACAGCTCACTCATCCAAACAAGCTGTTTGCACGTTTTGCCATATTGCTATCCCCATTCATGAGAATAGTTTCCTTTCTAAGCTGCCTGGGAGCCTCTGTAGAGATTTTCTTCAGCTGCTTCCTTTGAAAGTTCTCTCTACGCATTTCTCCTTGCCTTTAGGCCTTGGTTGTTTTCTGTGCTCAAAACTTGTGTGTTCAAGTTCTGAGATTGTAAAACAACAGTTGAATTTGTGAAGGCATGCTGATATTGTCCCAAAATTGTTATTTTCTGGTCAGAGGAATGAGGGAAGAGGAGAGGAAGGAGGGAGGGTAGAGAACTGTAATTGAAAGATGCTTATGAGATGCAATCTCATGTTGGCTTTGAATTGCCACAAATCCTACACTTGAGCATCATGTCTGATATGTATAAATCGATGTGTTAAGTATCATACCTCTCCTAAGAGCCCCTTTCCACAAAAGCAACCAGCAGAAGACGACAGTTTAATTTATTCCCCCTTACACTGTCTATCCCTGAGAGTTCTTATTTTCAGTTTTCTTTTTATGAATTTGTTCAGTTACTCGGAGTCTTTAAACCAAAAATGCGTGTAGCTATTAAATAGAATTTTTTGGACCTTGGACTTTTTTTTTCATTTTCTATGCAATAGTAAATATTGGGGGTTTTAACATATTACATAACTAAAACATGCTCTCCAGACTTCCTGAGACCCTCCTGTTTGTTCAGTGTAATTTGCTTTTTAATTGAATCCAAACTGTATGAGTTACGGCACTTGTAGTGCTCGTAATGGACAGGAAATTTCCACAGACCTTTGGCTGAGCTCACAGTGAGAAATGAGGTAGAACTGGGGGTGTGCCTGGATTTCCTTAAGCAGAGGCTGGGCTTTTTAGTGGGAAGGAAATTAGGTGCTTTTGAAGGCTTAGCGTGGTCTCAACTTGTGAGCACTGGATCTTACCTTGGCACTAGGCTGCGTACGACGCAGCTGTAGTCTGCTTTCATTTAGAGATGCCTGGTTACTTGAACGGCAGCTTTATTAGAAGATGGGATCTTCACTTCTTACGTCCTTCAACCCGTGATCTGCCGCTCCGATATTACAGCCTTCTGTTGCAAAAAATAAACTGTGAAATTTGTTCCCGCTTGGCTGCAAATTCACATTCTTTCATCCAGAAGAGGCTGTGTCCGTCTGCCATCCCCAGAGCTGTTCCTTATCGGAAGCATTCTTCAGTGAATCGCAGGTTAAATCCCGGGCTGGCTGCGTAGGGGAGCAGGTCGTTTCCTGGCTGAGCAGGTCGCCAAGGCTCCGGGAAGTCGGCCAGTCCTTAGCACATGCCCCGGCTTGTCTGTCTCGGATCATGGCGAATGAAAACAAACGGGAGCTGCTCCTTCATCTAAACCGCACGGATGCTCCCGGCTTCTTTTCTGTCCTCGGTGGCTCTGTTTTGGGTTATTGCTGGGGCTCTGGGCACGTCGCTGCGGCGCAGCAGGGCAGCGCAAGGCTTCTGTGCCTCCCCACGCGAGCGTTTATAAGGCAGAAGCAGATGTGCCAGGTAGGAAGAAGGACGGGGGAAGGGTGACTCCACCGTGCCGTGCGCCGGGGCAGCGTCCCAGAACGTGCTGCTCCCCTTCTTCTGGGGGCCTGGAGCACGGCGAGGGCAGTCAAAGCGAGCGGTGAATAGTTTCTCTGGCGGTGGGATCGCAGGGCTGCCGGCAGCCGGCAGCGGGGAGAAGCCCGTGCCGAAGGGAGCGCTCGCTCGGACAACCCGTAGGCGCTGCACGGGAGCCGCCTGGGATATCGCGCGCCCCGGGGCGGCTCTGATTGATTGATTGGTGCTGGGGCTCTACCGGGACCAGGGCGAAAGCAGGCAAGCGGCAAAGTCGTCCTTGTTCTGAACCAAGGTAGCCGCCCGGCCGGGGARTTAGGGTCTGCGTGAATTGTGCTTGCGCAGAGGGTAGCAACAGACCTTGCTGGTAGAAAAATCCGGATATGTCAAAAATCAGGCAGACCTGTCAAGGGCTCGAGTTCATAGAACAGCACGGAGCAACCCAGCGGAAGATCCCTATCAATTTGGGCAAGTGCACGGCGTTCAGGACAACGTGTGCTACGTTACCGGTGCAATCGAGGGATCGCAAGCGAAGGAGACAGCCGTGCCGCAGGAGTGAAGCGATTGAAGCAAACCCTTGCGGGCGAGGGGAGGCAGGAGCCTGCAAGTGGTCTCTGGTGCTGCAGCTCAGCCAGCAGCTCGTGAGGCTGTGGGGAATCTCAGCTACGTCTAATACCAGCTACTTGTACCTGCTCGCAGATTTATTATTTCTAATTAGATGCAGCTTGCCAGGGGAAGGAGTTAAAAAATCGTCAGACTGGAGAACGTAAAGAATCTGTCTCCCTGTACGGGGAAAGGCAGCACAGCAAATCTGACATTGGATTGTTTCAGAGAAAATCCTGATATAGATATATTTTTCTGTGAAGAGGCATATTCTCTTCAGGAACACGCGTTCAGTGTGGTTTGCTTCCTTTTAATGGCTTAGAACGGAAAAAAGGTTGGGAAGCAGCATAGCAGGAATGATCTAGGCAGAAGCCTAAAGGATGCCATACAAGGCCAAGTTAAAAACCTGAACATATTCACACTGAGATATCTAGAAAAAAAAAAACGTTAAAAAAGCTAAGGGCCAAGATTTTTCAMATATAGGCACTAGAAGATTTGGTCGCAGGCATGTGTTTAATCTGCCCAACAATAAGCAATACAGGCAGACAATACAACTTTTATCAGTTCACTCAAGAGTTTGGCTGGGATTCATATACAATCCTAGAGCTCACTATTTTGGAAACCAGGCTAATGAAGATARTTTAAATATCCCCTGCTCAGTCTTTCCCACGAGGAGAGGCCATCCAGAGCTATTTGGCTCAGCGGGAACCTATGGGACTTGCCGCTGCAGGAGAGTTTTGCAGTAGCAAACATAGGAACATTCACAGTTTAAACAAACGTTCAAGTGCTGCCCAGYGGCTGAGCTGTTCTGACTGTCCAGGTGCATGCTCCTAGGCTAACAGAGCAGGAAAAACATACGACATAAACTCTTTCACGGCAAGCTAACCTATATCAGGGGTTTGCAGCAGACTGCAAATACGCGCTAGCAAAGCAGGTTTGGTCCCCGTCCCCRCCGTACTGCTGCAGAGAACGAGGCTGCCTATCGCAGAGGCTTTACGCCTTTGCCAAAGCGTCTGACATTGGCCACTGCTGGAAGTGGGACACAGAGCTCCATGGGCCAGTTCTTTAATCTCAAGATACGTGGAGCAAACCACAGAAGAGCTTGTATTTCATGATGCATTTCCACAGGGTAGCTTTTATTTTCTGTTCCAAACTTATTTAAACTCCTGGGAGATGTGAACAAACAAGATTTCATTAAAAGGACACTGTCAACTGTTTCGTTTTTAATTTGTCAGCCTTTGCAACAGAGAAGAATTCAGTTCACCACGAGTCTCCTAATCCTGTGTTAGATCTGTGAGCAAATGTTGATGGCAATAATGTAGAAACTGAGTAGATGTTGCTATTAGAACTATGTTTAGTGTTGAAAACAGTTTTGTATCAGACCCTGCGGGACTACTGGGGTCACTGGAAAAGACCAGGTGGTGGCTGGTCTTCGAATTGATTCAATGGCACAGCTGCCTCCAAGGACAGTGTACAACAAAAATCTGGAGGGATCTCCCACCAGATTAGTATCACCTTAAAGATGATCTGTTACTCCTTGAGTGTGTTTTGGACTATAATTTGCCTATAATTTGAACTTGTAACTCCTTGACAGTGTCCCTTTAAGTATTATAAGAGAAACTGCTCTTTTCTAAGATTGTTTTAGCATATTTTTTTGTAAATGCAGTAAACTATTTAGTCATGATTAAAAAGAAAGAGTTAAAATGCTAATCCAAACTCCCTTGTTTTGAACAGGAACAGAAATTCTTGGCAAATCAGTTCGTATTATATTCTCTACATTAGGAGTTTGCATATTTTTTGCAATTGGCTACATGTTGCTGCCACTATTTGCTTACTTCATCAGAGACTGGCGGATGCTGCTACTGGCTCTTACTGTCCCGGGGGTGTTCTGCATTCCACTGTGGTGGTGAGTGTAACCATGCCGCAAGGTGCTCAGCTGCAGAAAGTCCCATCTGCAGCTGATTTCCCAGTTTGAATTGCTGTGTAACCGGAGGGTTATCACTTCAACGTGCTGTGGGGTGTTTTTTTTCTTTTTTTTCTTTTCCCTCCTCTTCAGTTTTTGGCATCGTGTTTGCCATGTGAGCAGACCTTGCTTTGAAGCGGAAGGAGTTTTCTCGTTTTTTCTTTTTGCCAGTTTTAAGTCAAGCCAACTGTCTGCTGAACCTCTCCGGCCATGTGCTTGAATCCACTTTTTACCAGCTTTCCAGTGCAGCTTGAGAATTTTGTATTTAATTCCTAACTTTGAACACTATCGATCACCTTTTTGTTTGCCCCTATACTATTGCTGGATGAGTTGTACTGTACTTCATTTTAACTTTTTTGCTTCCTTTTATCTTTAAGCCGTTTTTTCTTGTGGATTCAAATGTTGATTGGTACTCAAGTCTCACTGAAACGCTGTACAAGTTTTGTGTTATGTTACACACTTTTAACATGGGATAGGCGAGGGATGTTTAATATTAGACATTGAATATATTCCCATACAACCTTCTGGAGTGAGGTCCAGGGCAGTTTACACTGTATGTCTTAAAAATTCTCTGCTTGGTTAGTAATACCCTACCCCTGGAGGAGGAACTTTCTGACTTATGAAAACTTCATGATTTTTTTTCTTTCAATTTGCTTGTAACCTTATTGCCTTTGACATTATCAGAATGATTCAGAGCCCCCAAATTGTGTGGCTGGGAAACACTCACTAGTAGGAACATCAGCATCCCGGAGATGTGTTTACCCAGCAGACTCACCTGAAAGCAGAATGTTACTTTAGCTCCCAGATGCAGCAGTTTTTTCCAGGTGGGGAAGCCCAAGAGATGTACTTTCAAGTTCTTGTCCAATTTCAGGGTGGATAGAGTAAAATGTTCATTCCTCTAAGGCAGTCCCTGGGAAGAAAAAAAAACACAAATTCTTTTAAATTAAAAAAAAAACCTAACTTTGGATTAATTCAGTAAACTGTAATGCACATTTCACAGTTTTGAAAGCTTATCTGACTTGCTTGTAGATGGTGCCTGATCCAAATACTATGCARCTCCTCCCTGAATGGCTCTGCTGATTCTTTTATAGTATTTCTACACAGGCTGGGAAAACCTTTAGTATATTACTTTGAATATGAAGTCACAGAACATGAAGCACAACTAATTAATCATATGCATCTCTACTGATTCAGCCACTTCTTCATCCTATAAAGAGGAGATGTCAACTTCTCTGGCCTTTGACGGTTGGGAGCGCTGTCTTGGGACTGGCCCAGCTTCTTAGACATTGGAGATGCACGGGAACTTAGGGGCTTAGGCACATCTGTATTTTAAATCTAAAGTAGAAGAGAATTGTGGAAGCCGACCAGCACAGACTGCCACTTGCATTATCCTACATCAGTGCTGTTGGACTTTCCCCCTTTTTCTTCCTCGTTTTCCTTTTTCCTTCAACTCTTCCCCAACTACTACAAATATGCACCAGCTTCTCTTCTGCAAACCCTGGGTAGGTGGGCACATGGCCAAAGACAACAGATGGTGTGTGCACAGCCATGGGGAGGCTAGAAGGTATTGCTTGATTTCTGAAAGCCCAGGAAGGGGGAAAACTTGTGTGAAGACCTAGAAGCTTGTGTAGCATGAGCCTGAAGGTAAGTTCTCCCAAGCTGTGCTCACAGCCAGGTGAGCTGAGGGCAGGAGAAGATGGGTTTCAGCATGCACCTGGGGATTCCTTTCCCTATTTTACTAGGAATGTCAGCAGCCCAGGCAGCTTTGAAAGCAGAGGACAGAGCCTATGCTGAGTTAAAGCAGTGACAGGTACCTGGCAAAGGGCAAGCAGCTCCACCACAAACGCCTGCTTAGCAGATCTTGTAATGAGGGTGCTGACAGASCATAAACAGGGGCCATAGATAGCTCAGGGGAACAAGCATTGCATGTAGCCTATGGCTTTATTTGCTTGCGTTGGCCAAGGATGCCAACAGCAGGCTTTGGCAGTGACAGCCTTGCCCAGCCTAGATATTCCCCTGTTTTTCTTTGCATGCAGTTCTCACCTGGAACTTGAGGAACACAGTAATTCTGGCTAAGCTGAAGGTTGGCTGCTCCACGCCCTGCTCCTGTGAGCCACTCCGCACTGTCCTCTTGGATGCCAAGTCCATGTTTTCTTTTCATCTTTGCATTGCATTCATCCACCTCTGCCTTAATGCTCTGGTGGGAACGTGGGTGCACCCTCACTTGCCTGTGGTGGCTTTGCACTGTCAGGCTGCAAAAAGAGTTACGGAAAACTTACTGCTGTTCTCAGTTTGACAGAAGCATTACAGAAGGGCAAATATCCTTGTCCTGGTGCTGCCCTAGTCATCTGTTATTTTTTGAAGGGATAGTTATTTAGGAACTGCAGAAGGAAAGGTGCGGTATCTTTCATGCTTCTAAATATAAACATAATTTACTCCAAAAGTTAAGTGGAGTAGTTCCTTCTTTTCATGTTGGTCTTAACTGAGGAACTCCTTTCTTCCTGTTATTTTGAAACAGTTATATCTACAAGTAAGAAATTAATATGTTTATAACCATTAAGTGATTTAGATCTACTCTTCTATAGTCTAAAACATCTCCTGCAGATCTCAGTCTTATCAGATGTTTTGTTTTTTGGTTTTTTTTTAAATCTTAAAGTCTTAAAACCAAACCTTTAAAATGGTTTTCAGCTCCAACTCTGCTATTATCTGATTTTAAAGATAGTCAGAAGAGTTCAGGACTTATTTTGGTATATTTAACTTGAAATGTGTTGAGGMTCTCCAACACAGGTGTGTTTCACTCTGCACCAAACAGCTGCATTTTGTTAGGCAGCAGGGGTGGGGAGAAGCCGGCTTTGAATGCAAGCCTGCTAGGTTGCTGCTACCGAATAAGCACTATGAAGCCCATGAAGTTTGTCAGGGCTGCTGTCTTCTCTTCTTGCCTCCAAAGGCATGGCTTCAGAGCCCTGCCCTGAAATGTATTTGGTGGGAATCTCCATGCTTTTTAAGAGCATAAAGCATGCACAAAATTACCATGCATGGCACCTTGTAGCCTGGGACTGATGTGATGGTACATGGGGATCCAGGTGCAAAACTGTGTTGAGACAGGTTGGTATTAGATGGAATTTAGGCATCTGGACCCACTACTTCCATGAAAATGTTACTTATACATCATCCTTCTCTGTTACTCTTCTATTCATTCCTATTCCAAAGACTCCAAAATGTTTCCAGTATTGTCTCTGCAGTCTTGTATCCATCAACCTACCCACAAAGAAAAGCAGTGCAGATAGTTTACCTCTTATAAACTCAGGCTAGTAGTAGTAGAGCAAGCTAATAGAAATCATCTGACCCTCAAAACCTTTGACATCGCTTTGGGTCAGCCCTTTAGGGAATTCATTGGAAAAGGAATGTCTGACCTGCTTTTTTCCAAGGAGAGGAAAAATTACTGCTGACTGAAGAAAGCAAGGTAGCATCTGTTAAGATCGAAGGATTTAGTTAAGGAAAGGTGGGAATTTCTGTCCTGTGTTTGGTGTTAATTCACTCAGCATGTGCCTGGAACTGATTTGTAAATGTTATCTACTCTACTACTGCCCTTTACCTGAAAGAGCCTGCATCAGATTGGTGGTAAAATCGAGAGATTTGTGTATAAGCTTCCTGTGACACAGAGCCTTTAAATATATCCTCTATGCATTTATAGCATTTCCACACTGTAAGCAGTTTTGTAAAAATAATTTGGTTTAGCACTAGTTAGGCTACCCGTATCTTTGCCGTTCATCTAGTAACTTCTGTCTTTTTGGTGGGCATTAGTTATCACTTAAAAAACAACAACCTAGAAAAGGGCCCAAGCATGCAACTGCTTAAGCATGAAAATAAACATATCCCATAGACTTGAATTCTTCCATTGGTCCCAATGGGACAAATTCACAAATTACATTACCCGCACACTTATGTGTTGTCTGTGTTCTATTACAAGTAATCTGTGAGATGAAAGGGTAACTCAGAAAAAACATAAATATGTTTTTAATAATGTTTTGACTTTTGTGAAAATGTTGAGTCATTTATTCTGAAACTTATTATAGGTTCATTCCTGAATCCCCTCGGTGGCTGATCTCCCAGGGAAGATATGAAGAGGCAGAAGTTATTATCCGAAAGGCTGCAAAAATAAATGGCATTCCAGCCCCAGCTGTGCTTTTCGACACCTTGGAGGTATATTTCATATGTCTTGTTACTTTACCTCTTCAGCAGTTTTCCCCTTTGGCCAATTAATTTCTTGTGAAACAGAACAGAAATGGTTTACAACACTAAAGGCTGGCATTTACTGTTGGCCCAAGGTAAGTGGTAGCTTGTTAGGGTTAGCAAGCTCAGAATGAGAAGCCAGAGGGTTTGCTTATTTGTTTGTTCTTTACAGTAAAATTCTCTTCTTCGGCTGTGGTTGGTTGTGATTTTCAGACCAAGGGTCACTCAGGTTGCTTCATCGTTCAGGCAGTTGAGAAGATCCAAGGAGAAGATGCATTTTTTCTCATCGCAGTCTGGCACACTATTAACGGCTTGCAATTTGACAGCAGCTCTTCCACGAGACAACTGGTCCTGTGTCCGGCGTTAAGAGCGCGCGCATGCCCATGTTGCGTGGAAGTGCCAAAGGGATTCTTCAGGCTTCACGAACCAGTGAAAGCACCAAAGGGCACCTAAAAGTGCTCTTGGGAAGTATCGGTATAGTGAAGGCAGTAAATAATATGAAGGTCTTCTGCAGGCTTGTTTCTTGTGTTTTGTCTTCGCTGGTAGAACGAAGGAAGCCCAGCACGGGACTCACTGGCATCTGGAGAGCGGCTGCAGCGCGGCCGTGGGAACGGGACTGGCTTATTCCTGTGCTCCTTTCCCCCTCTAGCGGCTGCTCCTTCTCCCTAGCGAGCTCCTCCTTAACAGGCAGAGTAGTTTTTATGGCTCAAAAAGACCAGCCTCACTTCCAGCCCTGTGTTAATAATGATCACATGTAGCTGTATCAGATCTTACGCCACGGCTTTACTATTAGTACCTGCGTTTTATGTCTCCTAACCAGTGATACAACAGAAAGACAAAGCACCACGTGCTCTTTTGCAGTATCTGCAGTGCTGCTTGCTGTATCTCTTGTTGGCAACATCAATTCCTTGAATGTCATGCTTAAATTTTGGTTAGGTTGCTTAAGGTCTCTTTTCAAGCATATGTTTGAGCGCAAATTCAAGTGTATGTTCTAGCTATGGGAAGCTCATCCTACAAAAGCTGTGGAAAAGCGCTTTCCTTACATCCCAGCCAGAGTTCAGATGTCTTTCATACTGGAAGTTACTTTTCAGTCTCCAGCAGAATCTGCTTTTCATCATTGCTGCATATTTTTGAGACCAATTGGCAGCTCATCTATCCTTTTACTTCGTGGGAATCTCGCACGCCGAAGTGCCTGTCCACAAAAGCCTGGGGATTACGTCTGCATATTGAATCCTCCACTGAAGTATTTTTCAAACACTGCCAGGAAAGCATTCCTTGGAAACCAAAATCTTTTCCTAGGAAGCAAAATCTCCTGGCTAGCCGAACACAGGCAGGCAGGAAGGCTCAGCGGTTCACCCTCTTGCAAGCAGGTCAGTGCCGTGACTTGGCCTCTACCTGCAGCAACCAGCTCCCTCCGCCTCCGTGTCCCCTGCCTTGCGGCTGCTCTTCTGAGTCGAAGCAGGTAGCGGCTTTAGCGCTGGCCTTTGCGCTCTCCGGGAAGCGCTAGGTGCCGGCTGAGCCCTGGGGTGAAGCCCTTCCTTTGGCCTGGGGAGGACAGGATCGGGAGGAGAGCCCTGTGCAGGCAGGAGCAGCGTCCTCAGACCAGCAAGCAGAATCCTGCCTCAAGCCTCAAACTGGCTCCCCGTCTCCGAAGGAGCGAGGACAGGGATGCTGTGACACGCTCTGATCTCGGCACTGAGCTCTAGCATGCCGTGTCCCGCTGGGGCAGGGCGCTGGCAAGCAGCCGGCGAAACCGGAGGATCCTTTGCGTTAATTCCTCACCATTTGTGAAGTTTGAGCAAAAGAGAGTTGAGCGGATGCTGCACAGAAAAAGGCCTTTGGTAATGACGTTACTACTGGAAGTACTGCGTCAGCTCGTGAAGGAAGTTGTAACGCGTCTTTTCTGTCAGCTGATATTCCTTTTTAAACAGTCAACCTGTTGCTGTGGGTTCAGTGCTAACACGCAAAACTGGACGTTGCTCTGGAGCGCAGCTGGGTGCAGAGACGAGCTATCCACCTAAAGGACACTCTCCCTGATGCAGAACGGGGGCTGACTAGTTATCCCCCAGTATAGTCATAACTTCGTAATTGCCCAAACTTGTGGGTATGCAAAGGTTGTTTTCTCTTAGGTATGTGGGAATTTTTTTGGTTTTGTTTTCCTTTTTCCTTCAGATGCAGGATTCGAAGCCTCAGCAGCAGCAGAAGGCTATCCTTCTGGACCTATTTCGAACCCGAAACATTGCAACTATTACTATTATGTCATTACTTTTGTGGTAAGGAAATGTGTATTCCTAAAGTACCCAGGCACTAGAACAAGTTCTGATTTGAGGGCACATGTCACAGTTTTAGATAATGAATCTTACAGTTTTGGACCCTGCTTATACATGGTCCTTGACTAGTACATGGCCTTCAATGATCCTTGCACCCACGCTGCATTAATGCACAAGAGTGTGGAGAGACTAGCCTAGACTCAGATGGAAAGTATTTAGGAAAACGTAAGAAACAACTTTAATTTGGGGGCTTTTTTGGTTTTGTTTTTAAGAAATTCTCATCTTCATCATGTCTATTTGAAGAGAAATGTCTGTCTTTAAACATGGGCAGCAACTCAGTAACGTAACAAGAACTAGAACCCATTGCCAACTTTTTTGTTSTGTTTTGTACAGTGCCTAGCTCAGTGAGATCCCTGTCCCCGCYGGGGCAGCTACGTGGAATGAGGACACAAGTAGTACCGTATAGACAAACTGTGATCCTTTTCTGTACAGATTTCCCCCAGCATAAAGGCACTGGCTAGTACAGCTGGCATGCCATAGCGAGGCAGACTTGAGATTTGAAACCTGAATATCCACCTCTCGTGAAGATTAAAATGAGATGTGAAGATTAAAATGAGATATAATGGAACTGCGGAGGGGTGGGAGATTCTTTCACTGGAATTTGCTATAAATAAGAACATAGTTGGCACTGAAAGTTTTCAAGACTTACTTCATKGTGCTGTTAATGAATCCATTGCAGTGAAAAGCCTTTGTGTATGACTTCCACAAAGCCCTTCACTTAATACTATATACACAGGAAGGACAGTGAAATCAGAGGTCTCTACAAGCTGCTGTGGATATGATCACTGCAAGGAATGAAAGAATTAGAAAGATGGGGTCACCACTGAAATTTTTAAGCCACGCTGTCTGTGGTCATGCTTTGCAACACCCTATTTCTGTAACAAGATCTGAGGTAACGCTGTAGACATCTGAAGAACAGTATTTCTGGAATAACTGATTTTTATTGCTTTTCTCAGGATGCTAACATCGATTGGTTACTTTGGCCTGTCACTCAGCACTCCCAACTGGCACGGAAATGCCTACATCAATTGTTTCCTCTCGGCGGTTATTGAAATTCCAGCTTACGTGATTGCTTGGCTTCTCCTCCGATCCCTGCCTCGGCGCTATTCAATATCTGGCACCTTGTTTTTAGGAGGAGGTGTTGTCCTCTTCATTCAGCTCGTTCCTACAGGTACAGAATTCAATACATGACTTAGTACCATAAAATATGTATAACATTTTATTTACCTATCTAATAGTTCCATACAATTATTGGAAACCATGATCAAACTTATAGTCTGAGGTCAAATTTATGCTGATCGCTTGCAGCCATCATTTTTTAATAACATACATATATATATATGCTGAGTCACACACAGCTCTCATTTATTGTGTCAAATTACCGAGCTTTTTATAGTCCAGGGGAACCAGCTTGGAAAACGAGAGCCAAAAGTGTACTGTGATTCATCTGGTTACGCCTAATGGCTACAAATCCCTGCAAGTTTTCCAGATTTCACTGTGTATAAATATCCACAGGATTTTGCTAGAGAAAGATGGTTGTAAGCATGTGCTTTGCTGTCGTGCAAATGCAGAATCTTGTTCCAGTTCATTATACTGCGACAGAACCAACATCTAGGAAATAACCTGCCTGCTCCTGCTAAACTGTGCTCAACAAGAAGCTTGGAGACAAGTAATCTAGGGATAGGGTCACTACATTGTATAATTAAGATTTTATGATGTAAAAAACGAATAAGTAAATAAATAAAAGAACATCAAAGCTGGGTGGAGGGGAAGAGCAGGGAAGTGATATGGTCCATGAGAGGTAAAAGAAATAGAAGTAATTGGTACAGGGTGTAGTTTATTCACCTTGACTTTTTTTTTTTTCTCCCCCCCTCCAGATTTTCATGTCCTGTCCGTTGTCCTGGTGATGCTTGGAAAATTTGGAATCACATCTGCATTTTCTATGCTTTATGTCTACAGTGCTGAGCTATACCCAACATTAGTCAGAAACATGGCAGTTGGAGCTACTTCCACCGCTTCCAGAGTGGGCAGCATCATTGCTCCTTACTTTGTGTACCTGGGTGAGACATCTTGCATTGCTTCTCTTGACCTAGACAGGCACTTTTCAGAGGACTGAGTCAGTGCTGGTCAAAAGCATTGGAAAATTGGGAAAAAAAGATGGTAAGATGATAACTGGTCACATCTCGGCAATGGGTATTACCTCTGGTACTCCAGCTCGTTTCCCAGAGGCATCCTGGTGCCCGGAGAGTTTAACAAGTAGTGATATAGCAAGGAAGCACAGGTAGGAAATCCACTGCATTGGACTTGGTCACCGAATCCTGAGGTGGGTACGTCAGAAGCCAGTAGACCAGGCAGCAGTTCAGACTTGCTCTGAATCTATGCTCTCTAAAGCAAGATGGGGAAAACATACAGAGTAAGAAGCACAAAAGTGKGTTGAGTTGTGAACTTAGTGAAGTGATTTTTGTGGGTTAAATCAGGCACTCAGCATTAAGAAAATGCCAGGATTGAAGCTGCTGTGTAAATGTGTGGACCCACTGGAACGTACACGTTGTGACGTACTTTCTCTCTTTTACATGACCGTGGTTTTTTCCTCTCAACGCTCCATCACATTCAGGGTAGTAGATGATTGCGTTCCCTGTTACGGAATAGCTATTCAGCGTTCGTTTTGCTTTTCCTTTCTGTTTCAGGCCTTGCATGCTTTCCCTAAGCAGAATTGTTAATCTCCTCATAGGCTTTTTCTGACATTCATTACCATCACATTCTGAGTGCTGTACAAATATGACTGATAAATCTTAAAACAAGCAAATGAAAAAACCCAGCACCTCCAAGATGCACAGAAATGACCCCCCTGTTGCAAACAGGAAACAGTCGCAGAGAGATTAAGGGATTAAGGATGGAAGTATCTGTTCATATTGGCTCCTAGTCCGGGATGCTCAATCTCCTAGCTGGCCAGACCTAGTTTCTTTCACTCAAACACACTTCATTTCCTTCTACCATCAGTGGACCTGGCTCAGCCCTCCCTTACCCTAACGAGTTACCCACCCGCTTTTTACTTCACATTTGTACTGTACAAGAGAGCATGACTGTGATGCTCCTTAGGGTCTTCATTCACTGTTGCAGCATAAATAACAGTAATAGAGATATGTATACAGGATAGAGAAGTTTTTACTGTTTTTTTCCCTCCCAGATTTCCCTGGGGCCAGCCTCTAAGAATCTTCTTTCAGTCTTCAGAATAGTTTCCTAAACTTTAGGAGGTTTAGGAGAAACTCGTGAGCTACTGATATTTGCTACAGCTAAATTAGGACYTTGCAGTTCATCCAGCTCGTGAACGCAGAAGGAGATCAAATCACAAACTTTGGCTCTGTGCGAAATACYCAGGGGTCTTAATTTTAATACTAGTTTATTCCATACATTATTAAGTATATTGCTTTATCCCAACTAAAAAATAAAGCTGTCAAATCCTATTTGGTACTTTCTCTACCTTAAATGCATTAATTGCTGGCTAATCCCTTTACTGAAAGACCTTTTCATTTCTGTGCTGTTGTGGTATGGAAATCTTGCATCCTGCCCAAACACTTGTGCACTAACTTCAGGCTTCTGGCAGTGGCCACTATTTTCTAGTCCAAAATCAGAATCTGAGTAGACCAAGGTCACAGCCTCTTGCCTGTCATGGGAGGCCTGATGCTTTCTCCACTTCTGTAAGGAAAATATCTAACAATTCCCGTTAGTGGTCTGTTGATCAGAAATTGGCCTGTGAAACTGCCGTTAGTCTCTTCCCTTCTTTTGCACAAGACCAGCAGAAAACAGAATCCCAGACGGCTGATGAGTGTCTGGTTGCTTATGAATGCTTCTTTTCTCTCACATTTTTAATCTCTCACTTTCTATTATTTGACTAAAGATTTGGTTCCAGATGACAGTATAATACTGACTTTCTCCATTAGTGATTCTAGCACAGTTGTTATCTTGCAAAGATGTTAGCTATCCCAGTTGAAAGTGTACAGAGGAGCTTTTTGATGCTATGCGAACAGTAGTTGGCGGTATGGGGGACTACATGATAGTGATGATAGCTGGTGATCATTCTAGATCATATATTATAGTTTTAAATTGGAAAAAAAAGGTTGGTTTGCTAGTAGATACCACATATAACTCAGTTTTGGATTAATCTGTGATATTTATAAAGATTTCAAGTCGTTAGTCCAGATGAATTCTGTGTTACAGTGATGTCTGAAATATAAATTTTTATATTTCTATACTTTATTACCAATGGGTTCATTGATTGTGGGTGTATAATTAATGTCGTGTCCTGTGTTCTGCCAGGTGCCTACGACAGATTCCTACCTTATATCCTCATGGGAAGCCTGACTGTGTTGATAGGGATCCTTACCCTATTTCTCCCTGAAAGCTATGGTAATACTCTCCCTGAGAACTTCGAACAAATGCTGAGGGTGAAATGGTAAGTCGGTTTTATTCATGCCATATTTCGCTAGAATTCAGGACCTCTTTGTACATAGTCCCTTTTCACACTCAGTAAGCGTATTTTATCAGATCTCCTGCAAAAGATCAACGCTTTCAGAATGGCCTTTAGATTTTTTTGTTAATTCGACAGACATTGACATTACGCAGTTTCTCCAGAATCTCTGAACTTGAGAGCTGATGTGGCTGGAAGTGGGCACTCACAAATCAAGACTGACCTTCTCATCACTTTGAGACTGTTGCTTCATATCTCCAAATCTTCCCTTTTACATCAAGTAATTTTTGTCCCTTCAGGAGAAAGTTACTTAGACCATGCAGATATATCACAGTCCCTAACTCTGATGTATGGCGAAACTATTCATTCAGTAGGACTGTTTACATTACAAAGTACTTTACTCTTTCAGTGTAAAACACTGGGAAAACACAATATTTCAATATTCCAGCCTTTTTTTCTTTGAGAGGGTAGAGACACTGCAGAACAGCTTTTCTCCCAGTCCATTTGGTTTAGCTGTAAGCAGACCGTGTTCTCTTGCCCCACCACGTGCCTTTTGGGTTACCCTGGGCAAACAAGTCCACCTGAAATCGGTGTGCATACCTTATAGTGCTGGTGCGGTGGAGACGGCCAGTATTTGCTACTTACCATGGTGGGAGGAAAACTCTTGGGAGAAGCAGAGGGAAGTTGAATTAGCCAAAGTGCAACTCCATAGCTACCATCCAGGTTACTGAGAATTTGTACTGTGAACAGAATTCACCCTTATAAGCAATAATAACTTGAAAAAGCTTGGCGTAGCCTATACCTAATCCTTGGTCTGTATAAGGATCTGTCATTACATTTTCAGAATAAGAATTCTCAGGTCAGGTTCCCTGAGAAGCGCATGCTGTTCCTTGTCGCAATTAGGGACTTCTCATATGTCTGACCTGTGGCTTTTAAGCTGTGCGGTTGATGACCTGTGGCTAGAGTCAAACCAGACTCCCTTCACAAGTTTCTCGCATAAACAGAATGCAGTAACACTCGTTCCATCACTCAGTTACTCACATCCAAGTTCCAAATGTTGTTTGCTGCATAGCTTGTTCCATCCAGAAAGGCATGCTTTGCAGAGCATGGGCTTTTTTTTTTTCTAAAGTCTGCATTAGTTGCGTAACGTGATTATTTTAGCAGTGCTATTTGGCAGCGGGGAGTGCCTGGTGTCATTCTGTAAAATGTTCTGTAGCTTCTCAGTCTCTTACTTTCAGTTTCAGAAATGGGCAACAAACCACTGGTGTTAGGAAGTCAAAAGCGAGTCCTAAAATTCTGGTAACACCATTGTGAAGAAGGCTGTACGCTCTCAGAAGGGCTGAAAGAACAACAAGGTCTTCTCAAAATGTATTTTCTACAAGAGTAAAACAAACAAAAACCAACAGTCAATGCTACTGCGCCATAGTTATGAACCTATTATCCCCTTTCGCTGCTGTACCAAATATATAGTTTACTGAACAGATGCTGTCTACTCCCATAGGATTGTTCGTCTGTAATTCAGTGTCCTGATAGTTGGAGTTTGTCAGCAGATACGGTCCCTCTTGAAGACGGGAGCTGCATGTGCTAAGCGTGTTTGAAGAGCAGGCTAGAAATGAGTATTAGGAATAATACAGCAATGGCTCCACTCAGTCATGTACTCAATGAAAGCTGCTTAAGGGAAAACTGAAAGGCCAAGTTTAAAAAAAAAAAAAAAAAAAGGCAGGGAACGTCATGCCGGTGTTTTCTCCCACTGGGTGTATTGACTGGAAGAGGAGCAGCCGGGTGCCTTTCTTTGAAAAATCTCAGCCTACATCTCTAAAGGAAGGATCCCAGCCTCCTTCCAAGTCTGTACCAAATCCCAATACACTTGAACTGGAATCAGAATTTAGTTGTAGCAAAGCACACACAGACTTTACTGTTTTTTAAATAAGACATTGGAGTGAGTATATTTTGATGGTCCGTACTTTTCACAGGACCTGGGATCCAGTTCTGATCCACTTCTCCCTGTAAAATCTGATGCTTTTTCACAAAGTCTGAGCCCACTGAAATCACTAGGCTTCATGGATCAGCATCTTTGTGGGGGAAGAAGTCTTTGTGGGGGAAGAAGTCTTTGTGGGGGAAGAAGTCTTTAATAAGAAATATAGCTTCTGACCTGCTTCTGACGGGCAATTTCCACTTGCAAAAGAAACACAGGCTTCAGCAAATAAATGATTCTATTCAAACGTAATGTGCAGTTTTAGCTACCAGATTTTCATAGTATATTGGCATAAACAGGTTTTTAAAATATCTTCTTGGGGGTGTTTTTTTTCCCAGAGCATTTCATTTCTCCTTGAATATATGCCATGTTGTGCTGTACCTTCAGAGAAAACTCATTCCAGTTTCAAAAGCGTCTACAAAAATCTTTGCACTATTTGCAGATTTAAAGGGGATTTGATGCTCACAAAAAACTGATGTTCTGTATGGGAGTTGTTCACCTGCAGCTACTGAAAACTCAAAAGGGCTAATTTGGGGCCACACAGTTATTTCAAAACAAACACCAACAAAGCCAGTGTTCTGTTTTTCAAGTCCTACAGGTTATATATGCTTTTTTTTTTTTAAAGTACAGTAAAGCAATATTAGATGAGAAGTCAAATATAGTATAGTTTAGAGTTGTGCTACTGCTGTTTTATAAACACTACGTAGTTTGAAAAAAGTACAATACTTTATTTATTGGCTGCACATAGATTTTTTGGTCACAAAGTCTATCAGACCTGGTGGACTGATTTTTATCCTCTAAATAACAATAAGCCATGATTCACTTTCTGTAACAGCCAACAAAAGCACGCTGTTTCATCTCTAATATGAGAGTTCATGGCAATTTGCTGCTGGCCCTTGGCACAAGAATGAGTAAGCTGAAGCACAAATACAAAGCTTTATAACATTTACATACAAGTAATTTGTGCARTTATTTCAAGCTGCAGTTTGGGACGTGGAAATATCATTTCCTTTCATATTAATTTTCTGTGGTCATTCTTTTGCCATAAATGTTATATAACATGAGGCAACCATTATCCTGTGACCCCTAATATTGCCTCATCTCTTCTCAAGCTGGAATTTCTCTAATGACAACAGTATTTAATTTTGTTTTTACTTATTATAAAGATATCTATAGAATAACTATTTAGACTTAACTAGATTTCTCAACAAAACCTTTTTATCAGCGTGAGACAGTTTTGAAGATTTGGTTAAATATAGGTGGCTATATTTTTATGAAGATTTTTATATTAAGTTGATACTTCTTTTATGTGATCATAGGCTCAGATATTTCTAAAAGGCAAATATTTTTATATTCTTGAACTTTGTAGTGTCTTAAAGCCTAGTATTCTTTTTTTTAACTAAGAGAAAGGGTTGTGGGTTTTTTTAATACCTTGTTTTAATCAGTCTCATTTTTCTTGCTTATACTATTATCTAAAGCTAGTGCCAACATTTTAATATTTTAATGGCAAATTAAAAAAAAAATCTTTAACAAGAGTGGCATGCAGTTCTCAGAAGTATGTGATGTTGTTATGAGGACTTTAAATTGTGTCTGAGCTTAGTAAAAAAGAGAAAGAGAGATTGCTTCAGCTGAGGAAGCATTTGCAAGGAAAACTTGTCCTCTGCCAGTAAGTCTTTCACAGTCTTGAAGAGTGATTCCTGAAGAAACTCAAAGAGCAACAGTKCGTGGAAGATTCAAAGGGAAATGAAGTTGGACGGCAGGAGTGCCAGTTTCTAGCACATTACTATTTTCTTAACTGTAAAGCTGAAGAAAATAGTCTTGGTTTAATAGCTGTTTCCAAAAATTAAAATAATTGCTAGTGAACTATCTAAGGCTTCGCTGCAATCTTCAGAGAGTTGTCTGCATGTCAAATACTCGGTGGGGCTCAGCAGGGGACGTCTGTGCTTACGAGCAGCCGGGACACTTGTGTAAAGCTCTGAGCTGAAGCTGGGAGGAGGACTGGCGGGACTGCTCCCACCGAGTTCAGCAGAGCTGTGCTATTCCTCCTACGTCACTTCTGTCGCGTTTGCTGGAGTCCATCTGTGTAACCGTTTACCCTCAGTAAGATCGGAAGCTGACTTACTGGATCTGTTAAAACATATATTAAAAAAATGTAGCAGTTGTCACTTGTTAACTTTTGTCTTTATCGTAATAAAAATGTGCACTGGCATTGTATAACCTACTTTCTGTGTGGATTATAATTGAAGAATAAAGTCTCCTAACATTAACACTTTGTGCAAGGAAGTTTAAAGAAGTAATTTAAAATTTATTTAGCATGGATTAGGTATGGAACCTCCTTCCATAAAATAAGCTCTTCTACTCAAGAAAAGTATTCTGTTAGTAAATAGTAGTGTAGGCCAGTTCTTCTGGCCTAAAAACTCTTTTTTTCAGATGGTTAAATCCTAATTTCCTGATCTTACAAAGTAACTGAAATAGTAATCTTTCAGGTTGATGGGTCTCCACAGCATTCCACTACGTGTGTTTGCAGGTCRAGTATATATCCTTTAAAGAAATGCTCAAAGATGATTTTGAGACTTAACTTCTACTTTGTCCATTTCATTTCTCACAGTAACCAAGCAYGCTGATAATGTCCAGAAGGAAAAAATATATAATATTGAGTGTAACTGTTTTTGTGTTTAAACATGAGACAGGTATTTTATGTTTATTAATTGTTTAAAAATGGTTGTCAGGACACAAATATAACTTGCATAAATTTTTGTGGGAATTCTATTTCTGATATGGTGATTGTGTCAGCTTATACTTTATACTTGTCCTAAAATCAGAAAGAAATTAAAATTTATTAGCAGCAAGCAATAGTGTAGTTTTTAATGTGATGCAAAAAACCACAAAGACTAAAAAGCAGCATCTTCTCTGGCATTTGGAAGGACCTCCTCTAGAAAGGCAGTCCAGGTAAGTCTGCCATACTTTTCAAACTCAGAGATTAAGTATGTTCCARTTAAACAGAAAATCTTTACCCAGTTATTATCCAACAATAAAGCTTCCTGTAAATCACTGACCTCCCTGAACAAGATCCAAGAGCCCAATATGTACCAAGAGTCCAAGGTACCCATCCCAGAGAAATCAGATCTTCACAACAGTGGATATTTTTTAAAATCCTCAAAATTGTAAAGCAACTCTCTATACTGCAGTGACACATAAAACAATTTATAAATGGCAGCAAACTGATTTTTTTTTTAACTAAATGGAGAATGAGACAAAATAATCAAAACATGTTTTATTATATAAAGTAAGCCAGTATCCTTTACCATTAATATACATGTTTACTAGTCTTCGTAAGACAAACAGATATTTATATTTTAGACATATGGTTGCTTATACTCGGGGGGGGGGGTGTTGTTTGTTTTAAATGGGTCTTAATCTCCTGGGCTTATTTCCTTTTTGTGATTCCTCTCATCTGTATTTTCTGGTCATCTCATTTCCTGTTTTGTCCTAACATTCTGTGATAACAGCCAAACTATGCTTATACTGGCTATAACTTATATTCTGTCCATATGAAAAGTTATTTTTCCAGAAATACTAAAACCTATTAAATAATAAATTAGACAATGCAAAATTAAATTAAACCAGAAGCTTTATATCCTGTTATTTTGAATCTTGGTGATCCCTTTGGTTACTGGATCTATGGAACAAAACACTTAAAGATAGGAAGTTTTTAAGCAAAATCTGTCAGAAATACCTATTTTCCATTGTGAACAGCTGGAGACTGTCACAGCGCTATGATTCCAACATGGAAAGAAAGCTCTTTTTAAATACAGGCATTCAAAAATAGTGTAAGATGTATACATCTGGCTTCCATCAGTTGGAGGTGGAGAAAAATAGACAAAAAAGGGCAATCTGAAACTTGAACTACCCGTGCAGAACGAGGTCAGTTTTTGGACTTACGATCATACAGCTTTGTAACAGACCTCTTCATAGGAGACATGATCTTTCTGCCKCCTTGACCGCGCTGCTAGGTAATGAGCTGTTATTTTCATCCTAAGAAYAGACAACTTCCTTACATTTATTAATTGTCAAACATACAGCACACATCACCTCAGAAAATACTCCCCAAGAGAAAAAAAACATGTCATTATCAGCAAAACCTTTTTAGACCTACAGGCAATACTGCCTAACAGACGATGGGGGTTCTCGAAATAGGTTGTCGCTGCAGACAGGGACAAGGTAAAGAACTAGTTTACATTCGGACTTGCAGAAAACTCCCCTCCCTTGATCGTGCTGAGAACAAAATAATCAGTGGAGACCTTTGGCTCAGATGTGCGTAACCACCCAAACCTCGGCTTTAGCAAGAGCCTCCTAGGCTGGTTCGCTTGCAGCACGTAGCCAAGGGTACTGCGGCGAACTGAATAAATGATTTACGTCCCAATACCCTGGTTTCTGAACCCACTGGGTGATAAGCAGAGCTCTGACACCTGTCTCCATGAACTGCTTCTGCCAGGGAGGCRCCAGCAGGCACGGGGCACACGCCAGCAAGCCGGGGCCAGCCTGGGCCGYGCTCGGGCCCGGCTCCTCGCGCGGAGCTGGAACCAGCCCGTGCCAGGAGCCCGCGACACGCAAAGGTGAAATTCTTGCACCGTTAATAGCACTCCTACCCRACAGGCATCGCCTCTCCCCGCATCCCAGCCCCGCAGGCCTTCCTGCCTCCCATCCTTGGGTGCAAACAGAAGCCCGAGGCGCTGACCAGCCCCCMAGCAAGGGCCGAGCAGCCCATTTCTGTCTCCCCCACCATGTGCCGGTGGCTCCGCGGGCGCAGGCCGGTGTTTCGAGGGACCTGGTGCGCGGAGCCCCAACGCGGGGCTCTGCCGCTCCGAGCGACCTTGAGGCGAGCCACCGCATCCTCCGGCCTCTGCTTCCCAGCCCAGCCTCTCYGCCCGCGCGCCCGGAGACGGCGCCTTGGGGATTTACTCCTAAAATAGGTGTCTAAAGGGAGTGAGGAGATGGCGATCCCTCTCAGTGGCGTCGCGCTCCCCTCAGTGGTGCCGCGCCTCCCTCAGCTCTTTCCCGCCGCCCTCAACCGCCCCCCTCAGCGCCCCGGCGCTTCCCTCCGCGCCCCCCCCAGCTCCCCCGCGCCCCC
>NW_020448307.1:2318916-2355856 GCF_003343035.1 Apteryx rowi | reverse complement strand
CGTCTACCGCTCCTCCATCGTCAGCGAGGTGCGGGACGCGACGGGACGGGACGGGGCGCGGGGGGGGCTGCAGACCCCCCCCCCGGGACACACCGCTGCGTCTGTCGTAGCGCCGGTTTCTGATGCTGGTTTTCGGTGGCCTGGAGCCTTCACCTTCGGGTTGTCCTGCTTTTAAACCCGGCAGGCCGCACTTATTGTGAGAGCGATTGTAAATTAATTTCTCCCTGCTAATTTTCGCTTGCAAAAGCAGCTTCCGAATGCAGTGACTTTTCTCAGTTGTTGGGTAGCGTTCGTGTATTAACTGCTTAGGTGGTTTCATCTGATACCCCCAGGAGTGACCTAGCAAGCGCCAAGGGTCGGCGCAGGAACGGCGGGTTCAGCTGGCTCCTTAGATCAAAGGTGCCTCTTTGAACTCGTGAGATCAAAAGGGTTTGTCTTCTTTCCTTAAAAACAAAAAGCGGCAGGAGCCATCCTGAGTCGCGCCCTGGTTTGATGTCGTGTCCAGAAGAGCCGCGAACTTTGCGCGCCAGCCGCACGCTCGCCTCCAGCCCTGCTCCCCTGCCCGGCTGCCGGGAGCGTGTCAAAATCCGCATCTGCTGACTGCGCTCAGCAGATGGGTTCCCCAGTCGAGGTGACGAGACAAAGCTGCGCTTCTTGCCTGAGGTGGAAGCTGTGCAGACCTCCAGGCACGGCTGACTTGCAGTACAAGCGAATGGATTTCAAGGAGCATTTGGATTTCAAAACTTAGCGTTTTGCAAAGGCTTATAAGCTGTTTGTACCGTTGAATTGCCTGTTTGTATCTGTGAACAAACTTTGCAGAACTTGTAGCTACGTTTGCCACCCAGGGGCCTTTATTTCTTGTTTTGCAAAACAGGTAGTGATGGATGCTCCCGTGCTTGCTCTCTGGTGGAGGTAAGCTGGTCTGAGCCCAGAAAGGCTCCTTGGGAAGAGGACTGGGTGAGGAAGGGAGCAGGTAGGAGAAGCCGTGCTCGTGCCAGCACGCAGGCCGGCACGGATATGGTGAAACTTTTAGTTGTTGAAAACCGCTTTTGAACTTAGACAGTGGCTGAGGCTTGAGTGATTTTTGACAACCAGCTGGAGGTGTTGCTTGATCTGTTTCTAAAAAAATGCTTTGTTCCCGAAGAAGAAAACTGTTCTGAATTTCTAGATCCTGATCGTTACTGAAGTACACTATTGTGAAAGTCCGAGGCACTATTACAGGCAATATAAAAGCATTGGCATCATCTAGAACTAGTCAAGTCTGCGGATAAACATGCTGGTTTTGTTCTGCATGCTGTAGCATAATGGTTGACCTGGCTTAGACATCATTTCAGTTAGTACTTTGTCTCTCTGAGCTCCAACTCGGTGCAAATTAACGTGTCTTAATTATCAGCTATCTTCCAGAAGTTTTATAATATGTAAGAAATGGAAGTTGCTAACGTTTCCCCAGAACTCTACAGCAAGTCTCCGGCGTTGCCTGTATGGTTCGTGTCTGTGGGAGGCGATGTTTGGCTGCCAAGACATCATGCAGTGAGGCAGTATTTTTTTTTCTCCTTTTATATTAACGTTTCTGAACCAGTTCTGCAAGAGCCGTAGCCTTTCACACACTTTCAGGTTTTCAGCGTTAAACTTGTTTAATTTCTTGGCTTGGTGCTGCTCTTTTTATGGATCGCTAAGCTTGTGTTTAGTTGCCTATCTCGAACTTGTTGAATAATCATGAGGACCTTTGTCCCACATTTCTGTGGCTGACACTGCGAGGGGGAAGGGGGATCTTTTTAAGGAAGGGTTTTGCCTGAATCTCTCGTGACTATAGAGAAAGGTCCTCATATACGTTTCTGCTTTTCCAGTGTAAGAAGAAGCTTAAAACATTAAATTCTCCCTCTCGGTTAAAGCTAGACTTTCTTTTCTCAGTTCTGCAGACTGAACAAGAGGACGTTGTTGTTAATCAGTCTGGAGTGGTTAATCAGTTTGTGTGTAACAAAATCCCTTTTCATCTTTGACTTTTTGAAATACTGTATCTTGAGGAATAAGCAAAGCTTCACTTTGTCTAAAGAAACCATCTGTGCCATTCTTATTCCTCCCTGCATCCTATAAAGAAAGAATGATGAAGTAATAAAAATTTATATGTGGTGCTAAAAGGAATGCAAACTGGGATAGTTAAGGGAAAAGGCTAAATTCTTATCCCAGACATATCTGTGAAAGCCTGGTGTCTTTTTTGGGGCCATATGGGAGTAATTCTTATATGCTGAAACATAAATAGAAACAGAATTTTGTGTATACGTGTTCATCATCAACTTTTTAAAATGTTTTGTATTGTTTATCGACTTGAAATCAGTTCATTATAGGCATGTTTTTGTGTTGCAGACTTGAACGTTTTCATACCTGTAGTGTTGTTCATAACAACTTTCAACTACTGATGGTTTCTGCAGAGGAAGGATGCTTGTCATTGGAATTGCAGAATCGTCCTGAGGCCCGGTGTAGTACCAGAACTCTGAATCCTGTAGGAACATGCAGGGAGAGAAGGATCCCGTGTGTGTTTTAGGTCCCTGAGTTTTCCATTTCCTTACACCAAGGGGTTCAATGGCCCCGCTGTGCTGTCAGACCTTGGTTCCTGAAGAATAGTAAGTTATGTCAGACCTTCAGGAAAGAACAAGTTGAGGCTGGAGTAGCAACATCTGGAATGACACAAATTAGCATTGTAATAAAAGTGCATGATTCACTTTTTTTGTTTCATGTTAGTGTGGGTGGCCTTCTAGACCAGAAGCCACATCAGGACTTCCATTAGGTTTCATCATCTTTTAAAGCAATGCACCTGCTTTCTTGGCACAGAAATACCTGCTTATTTTTCTGGCTAAAGTTAACACTGGCAGCTCTTCAGTCCTGGGACCTGACACAGCTGTGGAATGACTTTTAACTGAGTTCCAACTGCAAAATCTTTATATTACTATTCGTGTCAGAATGAGGAAAAAAGTTCAGTTTTCAGCTCATAAGGTGAGCAATGAATGGCTGAAAGATGTAATAAAATACTTAAAAATGCTGAGGTTTTCAAGATGTAATTTAAGTGCATAATGCAGGACTCTCTTGTGAATCGAACCTAAAGACCTTTCTGGCTTCAAAACATTAAATAGRGTTAGTATTTTTGAAGAATTTTAAGTCTATAGTTGATATTAGTAAAACTGAAACAATGCTCATTTAGACATACCGTGGACAATGTAATGATAGGGTAATGTTCCCATTACACCGCCTTCGATTTTAGATGAAAAAGCTTCTGATATTTCTCTGTTTCTGATGTCGGTGCCCTGTTTTCTTTTTCTCTAGCCCTCTCAAAAATGTGTTGTATGGGGGAGAGTTAAGTTTCTTTGGAAATACAAAAATGTTTGGCATTTTTCTCAGTGGTCTATGCAAATTCTTCCTCTATAACAAGTCAAAACAACAACTAGGGGAGAAATTAAATACCATGTATATTTTGTAGATACAGACAGCTGATTACATTTTTAGATAACTTAATATGCTRTAATAGTTTATCTAGAACGTCTGAGTATTTGGGATACATACAAATGTATTCTCAGAGAAAAAGATATTAAATATACTCACAGCTCTTCATTAAGTGAAGAATATTTGCATGGGTATAAACAAGAACAGATTCTGAATCAAAGTTCCTAAGTGCTGCRTGGTGAGAGTGCTAGATCTTCTGAAGAACCTGCCTCTATTTACAGAGAAGCAAGTGGTAGGAGAGAGTGTAGTATATCAGGTTAAATTCCAAAATTCTTACTAATATCTCAATTTTAAAATGAAAATATTAGCACATGGGACTATCCCACTTCCTTTTTCAATCATGCATGTTCTCTGCAACAGCAGAAAATGTTTAAAAAAATGAAAAAGGGTGGGGAGGCACAAAATACTGTAACTGTAAAATTAGGTAGATCCTTCTGAATTTAACAAGGGTGTAACTGAGTGAGCTTCTTGAAGTATTTGTTTTTTGTCACAGTCTGTCTTTGTTCATAGTTCTCTTTATGCTACTAGGGAAGTGCAAGTGCTTCTGCAGTGGAACACTCCTTTGCAATCTGAGCAACGTTTCGTAAGGCCGTGCGTGATGTTGCTGGCCTCGCAGGTGCTTTTGTAACTGTCCAAAGGTGCAAGGTGGTGGTGGGATTTTTGTTTGTTGTGATGCTGCATTGCAAGGACTCGACATTTTGAAGAGCTCCTCTTTAATTAGTTTTGCAATTTTGATGTTGCAATGCATTACAAATATTGGGCAGTTTTATGATGAAATGTGATTAGAATCTTGTGGTTAGCAGGTGGATTTTTGGTCATTGCAGTTAGGCCGTCTTACCAGAGTTGACGAAACTGCAGTAAAAGCAGGATGAGGGATCTGCATCGGTGTCTGGATGCAAGCCACTGCGGGATTTAGTGCTGGTAATTCATAAAGTGCCAGCTCTCCTTTTGAGGCAAGTGGTGTTCTGTGAGCGCGGTGGGTGCAGAGCCTATACGCACAAAACAGAGTAGCCGTGATCTCTGGAGGCTTCTGAAGTTCCTGGAGAACTTAGAAGACCCAAACTTCGTACTTGTAGTCTGGCTATACCTTCAACTGGACTTGTGGCGTTGTCTGCTTAAACTTCCCTTGTAATTTTAGTTTAGTATCTTTATTTTATGCTTCGAATGTTATTGCCCAGCTTGCTACAGTTCAGAGAATTCCAATATTTCATCTTGGAGGTGTGTGAATTTCATTGTGATTGCCGTTTGCATGAAATTTGCAGTGTTTTCTTTTTGGATAAAGGTGTTGTATTAACGTTCAGTTTAATATTGGAAAAGCATATGACAAGAGAATGCAGGAAATACCAGTCTAGCCAGACTGACAGTTAAACTTCTACCTATGCTGCTTAGTGTAATTCTGACTAAACGTACAATAATACTTCTTGTTCCTTCTTTGGGTTTTTTTTGTGATTAAAAAATTGGAAGCTAATAAAACGGGCAGGGAGGGGGCTGAGGAAGTGGTTTGGTGGGGTTTTGTTTCTTTGTTTTCCTCAGTTTTGTGACTGGTCTTGCCACATAGCAAGGGATTTTGAATTTAGTTTAGTTCCAAGCAGCTAACTTGCAATGCAAGAGATGAGAGAGAACTTGGAAAGTGCCTGTGTAGTTACTGTGAATATCTAGGTCTGCTTGCCGCCCAGGCCCCAAACCACTGACGGCAGAGCCATTTCGTGGACGCCTCCTCCCCGGCCGTGCCTGGGACCCAGCGTGGTGGGACGGGAGGGCTGCGCAGACCGACAGCGCAGCACCCGCGGGTGCCGTTGGCAGAGATGCCCTGGTGTCCGGCTCTCTTGGCTGGCTGGAAAAAACGACTGCTTCAGCCCCTCTTCTGCAGCCCGCCTCACCCYAGGCTATCCGTGCTGTCTGTCCCCAGCCTGTCCTCCCTTCCCCRTCCTCGCTACGCGCTGTCACCAGCCCTGGAGTGCTCGGCCCGCAGCCCAGCCCAGCTCCGGCACGCGAGCAGTTACTGCTGCTAGGTGTGAAGCCGCTGGCAAAGACATCGCCCTGACCTGGCGAACTGTTCAGGAAACAGCTGCAACCCAGTCAAAGCAGCTGTAAGCTGTTTGAGTAAGAAAATAAGTTTAAACTGCAGTAGAGAATGTCCTCCTGCAAGATCATAACAAGATTCAGTGAGAACACCCTGTGCCGTGTGTTAAGTGTTGGGTGTCAGTGTTTAGGGACTTGATGGGAACTGCTGTTAGGAACAAAGCTAAACTGTGTTTTTCCTCCCATTTGGAGCCCTCATAACTTGCTGAGGTTGACCTTATCATATTCACTGGGGCAAAGGCTGTGATATCCAGCAGCCTGACTCAAAGGACACTAAGAAATGAAAATTGCCCATGGTGCTAGAGCACTGGATCACAGTGTGCTGTGGCCTGACCAGTACCAAGCAGCACCACCAGCGGCAGAACTCAGTCAGTAAGTGATCCAGGGGTGCTTGCTCTTAGTAATGCTGGTCTTCAACAGAGGTACTTCAGTGCCGTTTTCCTGGGCAGCATACAGGTCAGGGACGGGTGCGACGGGGGAATTAGGAGACTGATGCCCCATCACTGACAGGAGCCTTATGGTAGAACTCTTTGGTAAGTCATTACAAAGCTGCAGACTTCAGCGTTGATTTACTGCAGTAACRGACCTTAAAAACCTTTTGTTCCAATTGCTGTGCATGTGTCTCAAGCTTTATGACCTTAGACTTTCTTTATGGCTTTGAATAACTGCCACTTCATAACCAAGATAGTCTTCCCTTGGAAAATTGATGTGCAAGTTGTTTGCTTTCGTGCCTGGTTGAACTGCTCTTCAGCATAACAGCTCCTAAAATTGTGTTACTGGAGTGGACAGAAAAACAAGATGGTAATCAGAGTGGCATTTTAAAGGCTGATCTTTCTCCACCTGYCAATGCAATAAGCTTTTGGCAGGGYGATGCAAAATGTTTTAGTCCCATGAACTTTTCCAAGCAATGTCTGTAACTCAGTGGTCGTAAGAAAGTGTTTATTGCTGAGCACARACATGCCAGCATTTGAAAAGCCAGGTGTTGTGCAACTTAGGTRTCAAAGTACAAAGTGGACGATCGATGAAAGGAGATGGCTAATTCACAGCTACAGAGTGACCAGCTGGGAAATAATGACTTTGCTAAATCTTTGGCTGATTGGATTTTGGTTCCCATACTGAAAAAGATGTCTGGTTCCAGTAGCTGCTACAAAGAGTAGACTTTGTGAATAGGTGAGTCTTTATTAATGCAAGATTTCTACTGGGAGTARTATTTGTTATCCCAATAAATGTCATCAAACAAAGACATTTGGTAATGACAGAAACCTTTGGCTATTTGAATTTGATAATAATCATTTGCTGCATATTTCCAAGATACTAGATAAACTTTGCTGAAGTTTCCTGGCTGGCTTARGCTCAATGAGTGACTGTCATAGAATTGTTTAAACTTTCTTTAATCTATAATGAAGTATAGCTTTTTGTTGAATAAATAGAGGTTTATTACAAATATGTTAATTATAATTTTAAATCAAAATGATATAGCTGTGGTAAGATAAATCCCTTATTATAAAGATAACTATAGTAAGATAAATCCCTGTTGAGTGCTATAAACTCCCTAGCCATTAGAAAGATGTGATTCTGAAAGGAGCTTCAGTAATGATGCATAACTGATGGTGTTGGTAGGATTTATTGGACCACTGTGTTGCATTAGTGTCCATGGTTCAGAATGTGCTGTGAAACTGGAAGGGGTTTTGAAAATCAGGGCAGGAATAATTTTGAGGGCTATAAAGTCTACCGTAAGAAGAGAATTTTAAGAAATAAAACCAGAAGGAGGCTTATCAAAGGAAAGGCTGCAAAATGACTTGATTACAGTTACAAGTAAGGAAAAGTTGCATATTTTTTTTGCTCCCTGAGCTTAAAAATTAATAATAATAATAATCCTGAGGAATGAAGTCATAAGATAGTCTAAGGGCTGGAAGCTGAAGTTAGGTGAATGCAGATGAGAGTGAAGTCTGTATGGATGAGGATAATTCAAAGACGGATGCTATACCATGAAATGTGGTGGTTCATTTGAGTTTTGCTACAGGGATCTTGAGGTGAAAAACTACTTCTTGTGTTGTTCATTCAGTGCATGTTTTTTAGTGATTCCTCCCATCTTAAAGCCTCCACTGTGGTGTAGTTGCAGCATGAGCCCTAATAGSCTGAGGCTTGTGAGATGCCCGAATCGAAGGTTTAATGGTAAGGAAACGGCAAAGAATGAAAGAGGGGATAGTTCTCTGAAAAGAGAGAAGGAAAAAGCCAGTTCCTATTGGATTTCAAAAAATGGCCAGCAAACAAAACGAAACGCTGGCATTGCCAGGTGACAGAGCATCAACAAGGTAGATGGTGATTTCAGACRCACAGCAGCCTGGCTTTCCTGCAGGGCCGATCGAAGCATTGATATTTGCTCAGTGCAAATTTAAAAGGTTAAGAGGAAAAAACACTATTTGTTTTATTTGGGGGTGAAGGGGGGTTAATCATTGTGGTCAATGTAAATAGTTTAATTTTGTTTCAACCATTTGAATGCAAATTAAATCTCTAAAAGTTTCCATTCCTAAAACATCAGAAGGGGCCCTGTGGGAGCTGTTTGAATAAATAAAGTCAGGAGGATTTGGCCTGGCATCAGAAGTGGAATTTGGTTGCCTCTAAATTCCCTGTTTGTGTTCGGCCTCTGTGGGGCTGCATMACCTCCTGCCATCTCTTCAAGCAGGCTACGGAGCTTGCTCAGGAAGGGGAGAGCTCTGGAAACTCTTCCAGTCATAGCACAGCAGGGACATAAGGGACAAGGTGTCCCTGTTGCTTTCTTGCTTTCTTTTAATATTTATACAATTTTTCCAGATAACAGAAATAAAATTAAGACTCTTTCAGTAACAGCTGTTGATACAGATTTCAAATAACATGCATGTTATTCCAGAAACCTCAAGCTGCTCATTCCAGAAACATCAAGCAAGTGAGAGATTGCAAGTTATTGCAGTCTTTGTTTAATAAATACCTTTTTTTTCTTCCTCTTTTTTTCTGAGATTGTTTTTGTTATGGAAATCTTGGTTTGATTGCTGTATATTTACATTTGTATTCCAAAGATCAGAACTGAGTTTTCCCTGAAGAGCTCTAGTGTACTTTCATTATCTGGGCTCAGCCAAGGCATTTGGGGGGAGAGGAATCCTGTTTATTGGAAAATTTTTGTSTTCTCTCTTTAAAGTTTCTCTCTCCTTGCAGTGGAATCTCGTGTGTGAYGACGACTGGAAGGGACCCTTTAGTACCTCCTTGTTTTTTGTGGGTGTCCTATTTGGATCCTTCATATCAGGACAACTCTCAGACAAGTAAAGTATATACACCAAAGCTGCTGACTCTTTGTTTGATACTCTTTTGTATTTGAAACTTGCTRTAAGTGTCTTTCTGCAGCTACTAACAAGGAGGGTGCTGATGTCTTTATTCCATGATTGCCTAATCTGAATGTACACAGATCTTGTAGAGTAAATGTCCTAAATTAGAACAGAGTGTTATGAAGATTGTTAGTGAATGTTTATCTGTTTTTTGTTGTTTTGTTGTTTTTTTGTTTTGTTTTCCGGAGAAATCACTCCTGCAGCAAACTCTTTTTTTTTTTTAATGCCAGAAAACAGGTGTAAGATATCAAGTTCCTTCTGAAAAATCAGGTCCATGACATTCTTTTTTAATTACTTTGGACTATGTTCAGAGAGATCCTGGGGCTTGTTTTTCTTTTTTGAAGTCAAGTTTATAATTSTCTGTTTCTAAATGCCTGTAGCTTCTCTTCCTCATCATCAAATGCAGGGTCTAAGTCCAATGTTTATGGAAGGTGGAAAGTATGAATGCTGTTCAGCCATACTCCAAGAAACAGTGCTTTTTTCATTTGTAGAAATTTGAGGGGTTTTGCTATGTTTCTAGACCCAGAGTACCCTGGCTTTCCTGTTTATCAGGACAAATATGAAATGGGACTCCAGATGTGGTCTCACCACTGCTGACAGGGGAAGGATCCCCTTCCTTGAGCTTCTGGCAATGCTCTACCTAGTGCAGCCCAGGATGCTTTTGGCCTTCTTTGCCTCAAGGGCACATTGCTGACTCGTGTTCAACTTGGTGTCCACCAGGACCCCCAGGTTCTTTTCTGCAAAACTACTTTTCAGCTGGTCAGTCTCCAGCCTTTGCTGATACATGAGGTTGTTCCTCCCCAGGTACAGGACTTTGCATTTCTTCTTGTTGAACTTCATGAGATTCCTGTTTGTCCATTTCTCCAGCCTGTTGAGGTCCYCCTGAATGGAGTGCAACCATATGGTGTATCGACCACTCTCCCCAGTTTTGTATCATCAGCTAACTTGCTGAGGGTGCACTCTGTCTCGTCCTCTAGGTCATTAATGAAATGTTAAAGAGTATTGACCCTGGGGTGCTCCACCAGTGATGCCTCCAGCTGGACTTTGTGCCGCTGATCACAACCCTCTGAGCCTGGCAGTTCAAGCAGATTTCAGTCCACGTCACTGTCCGCTTATCTAGCCTGTACTTTATCAGCTTGTCTATGAGGATGTTCTGAGAGACAGTATCAACAGCCTTACTAAAGTCAAGATAAAAAACATCCACTGCTCTCTCCTCTTCCACCAAGCTAGTCATCTCATTGTAGAAGGCTTTAAGGTTGGTTAAGCATGACTTTTCCCCTTCATAAATCTATGCTGGCTTCTCTCAGTCACCTTCTTGCCCTTCATATGTTTGGAAATGCTTTCCTGGATTACTTTTTCCATCACCTTCCCAGGGATTAAGGTGAGGCTGACTGACCTGTAGTTCCCCAGGTCTTCCTTCTTGTCCTTCTTGAAGATAGGAGTGACACTTGCTTTCTTCCAGTCCTCAGGAACCTTCCCTGATTGCCATGCAATAATCTCAAAGATTGAAAGTGGCCTTGCAATGACATTGGCGGACTCCCTTGGCATTCATGGGTCCATCCCATCAAGACCTGTGGACTCAGTGCATCCAGCTTGTTTAAGTGTTCCCTAACCTGATCTTTTTCCATCAAGGGTAAGTCTTCCTTGCTCTAGAGTTCCCCACTGGTCTCAGGGGCCTGGAATTTCTGAAGGTCATTCTTACCAATAAAGACCGAGGCAAAATGTTTGCAGAACTGACTATTCCTGTTTGTTTCCCATGCTACATGCATTAGTGTACAGGCACTTGAGGGAGACACTCAGTTGTGCTGATTTCCCAGGCCACTACTTCCTCACTTGATTGTTGGTTGTCATCTCCCTCCCTTGTCATTCCTAGATTATAGATCTCCTGACCTAGTTGACAAACCTGTTGGCAAAGATGCTTTTGCCCCACTTAGGTGGATCCTGTCTCTTCCAAGCAGTGCTTTCCTCAAAGAGGTTCCTAGAAAGAGGGTCCGTGGTCATAAAAAACAAAATGCTAGTGCTGATACCAGCTACACAACTAACTGTTGACGTACAGGATCTGTCCACTCCTCCTCAAACCCTTCCCCCCTACCAGCAGGATCGAGGAGAAAACCACCTGGGCCCCCATGTCCTTGACCATCCCCCCTTGAGCCAAGCAGTCACACTTCATGCTTTCCAGGTCTCCCCTGGCGGTATCATTGCCTACATTGGAAGAGTGGCAGGGGGTAATAGTCTGAGGGCTGGACAAGCCTTGGCATTCTTTCCAGAAGATCCCAGATCCCCCCAAAAGCAGCAAATCTCCCTAGATGGTGGGTCAGGACAGCAGATGTGGGTCTCCCATTGTTATCACTCACAACTTCATTCCAGTTCAGATGCTTCATTTGACAGCTCTCAGCCCCTCATCAGCTATAAGGGCACTGAATCGCTTCTGTAGTTGCCGGTCTGCAGTGGAGCAGGAGGTGTCCTCCTGGTGCCAGAAGTCACAAGCTTCCAGCCTTCACCATCATGGGAGTCTCCATTTCCCAACCCAGTAAGATCAGACTCTCTCTGTTCTTCCTTTGGTAGGGCTGGGGGATTGGTATCTTGAAGCTGTAGGGACTTGGAGAAGTGCTAGTAGGTCTCTTGCTCATCGCCCCTGATGCTGTGCAGTCTTCTGACCTCTCCTGCAGCTCCTTTACTTGTGATACAGATCCTCAGCAAGCACACATCTGCAGTCAAGGAGGCCATCTCCTGCTGCCCTAGCCTCAGCGAGAAGCCCCAGGCTCTCCCTGCAGCCCAAGTCCTGCAGAGCTGCATCCTTCCTCTAGAACTCTGTCTGGGTCAAGGCATCTGATGTTACAAGGCTGGTTGCTCCAGCGGCTGCTGGGGACTGTGCCCTGCGGTGCGTCACCACCTCTGCTGCGGATGTGGTTGCCATTCTGAGGAGTGTTGCTGGCCTCTTCTGTGTGAACCGCTGCATGAACTGCTGTGTTTGTTGGCTGCCTCTGCTAACTGTGCTTTCCTTTCCTTTGGGGACTGACCATGAGACTCTTGACAGCCTGCCAGAAGATGGGACAACTTCTGGGACTCTAGTGGTAGCTGTGAGGGCGAAGAAATGCACAAATACTGCTAAATGTACAGTGCAGCTCATCCAGATACTCTCATAACCCCTGAAGGGCAACTAGTTCATGATCAAAAGACCAAGTACACCTAGCAACCCCTTGAGGCTGCTTTGGCAAGCCTGCACTCCGTTGCGTACTGTTACAGTCTGCCACCATCTACTGGTCTGCTACAGAAACAGCCTTGCAGTGCGCTTGAGCCCTGCATGCCTGGCTGCGGGGACAGACAGGCGGAGTGCTGGGGTGAAGCAATAGTTCAGAAGTAATAGGTGGTTGAAAAAGTATTTTGCTGGTGGTCTGTTCTTAATTCATTCTAATCTGTCTAAGCATTATAGCACACAACTGTAGATTTTGTGGTCAAGTTGAGTTTCGAAACAGGTTTGCGGAAACCTGCATTCTTTAGCCTTCCTGTCACAGGCCAAGAAGCCTACTTAGTTATGTAGATACCCAGACCAAGACATGGGGACTGACTCTCTGATAACTGAACCCAACACGGGTTGGGTTTAGTTTGTTTGTTTTCTTTTCACTTAATACCTCAATCTCTCAAGAAAGTTGCTAAAATTCCTTAAATTTAGTTCATTTTTACTAAGTAGAACCAAGATTGCAGCATGAGATCACTCACTGATCATAGCCTCTTATAATCCTGAGTTTCACCTCTTCTGAAAGCTTTGTCTCTCTTTCTTTTTTTAACATGCTGATCTGTATAATGGCCTGAGTGCAACTTAGAAGAGAAAGAGCATCTAATACTGCTGTTAGGTTTTAATTAATTTACTTCCCAATGATTTGTCCCCTGTTCATCTTATCAGTAAAGAGGGAATAGTGTTCCATCACTTCCCTGAAGTTTAAGTTGCACTTAAATTGTGGCTTTGGAATATTATTTCCTCTTGGCCAGTGAAATTCTTAATGTATTTAGAGCAGTTGTGTATGTCTCACATTTCCTTAACCTCTGCTTTCTGCAGGTATTTTGTATCTACCTAAATATGCATATGAGTAACCTTGTCTTTTCATTTCTGAAGATTTCTTTCATGCTGTTGTATAATCTTTTTTTTAATCTGTCCATGGAAGGTTTGGCAGGAAGAATGTTCTGTTCGTAACTATGGGAATGCAGACTGGCTTCAGCTTCGTGCAGGTCTTCTGTACCAGCTGGGAGATGTTTTCAGTGCTCTTTGTGCTGGTCGGCATGGGACAAATATCTAACTACGTGGCAGCGTTTGTTCTTGGTATGGACTACTGTTGGGCACAGCATGTGTTCTCTAGTCATCTTCAGTTCCCTGCTCCTTTTCAATACTGGCCAGGGTTGATTTGTTTTGCCAAGCACCACTGTTAAGAGTATGTCCTAACCAAGCATGAATATTTCATACTCTCTTTGGAAATTTCCAGTTGATAGAAATGCAGTCTGAATCAATTCTGTGGCTTACCGTTCTAAAAGGTAAAAAACAGAAATTAATTATTTGAAGCAAAATCCATCTTTTATTTGGAGAGATGTGTAAGACACAATTTCCAGGTGTTTGTATTTTCCATTTAGGGCCTAAATGCATATTTGATGTACAAAATTATAACAGAAAAAAAATATAAACATTATAAAGTCTCCTTAAAACAGCCTATAGTAAAAATTAAATGGCATAATGATTCTTGTTTTGTGTACTTTCAGTTTAGCTAAGAGACTATCAGCAGAAGGGAATGTGAAGTCCCTTGTGAATCTGAGATTTCAAAAAAAAAAAAATTCTTTTCAATTAATATTAATTRCAGTAACTGTCTAAAGCAACAAATGTTGGCAAGAAATTCCTTTTGAGCTGAAGAAAGCCAGTGCAGGCTGTGAAAACAGTGTTTTGCTAACTTCACAGCAGACATTGTGCTGCACCTTCTGTAATCCTCGTTTCTACAGAAATCTACAGAGAAGATTATATTCTTTCAACCTCTCTTGATTTGCAGGTCCCTAAATGTTTCTAAAGGGAAGTGTTGACCCCTGTTAGTGCATTTAATTCAACTGACAGTAGCCTGGCTTTTGTTAGTTACCATGCACGAGCTTCAAGTATAGGCTCCAAGAGTTTGCAAGTTTTCCAGTTACTAGAGAAATAGCCTTTTAGAAGGCAATAGAYGGCAGGAACATAATTTAGGCCTCTCTGAGTTATTCTTTAAAGAAGCTGATCTCTCTCCGTAAGCTGGAGAGAGCCATATAGAGATCAAGCTGAAGTTAACTGGCATGAATGTTTTGTAGTACTTCTGTGTTTTTAAGTCTTCAAGTGAAAYGGAAGATTCTAAGAACATAGAACTGCAGAAATCTTAGCCACTTCTAGCTCCAGGAGTACCGCATGGCCTAGCTCTCTTCTCGTTATAGAATTACTTAGATTGGTGCAGGATCATTGCATGAAGTAGATCTGTGGTGCCTCTAGAACTGGAGGGCAGAGTGTGTTATTTGCTGTAACTACCCCATGTAATATATTTCAAAGACAGTTTTTAAAGTTATTTTTGGTAAGTTATTTTGTTCCTATTAAGTTAAAATACTAATCTTCGCTCTCTTGTTTTGAACAGGCACYGAAATTCTTGGCAAATCAATTCGTATACTATTCTGCACACTAGGCGTTTGCATATTTTACGCGTTTGGCTACATGTTGCTGCCGCTGTTTGCTTACTTCCTCAGAGACTGGCGGACGCTGCTTCTCGCTCTTACTTTACCTGGGCTGCTCTGCATCCCGCTCTGGTGGTGAGTGTAACCAAGTTAAAATACATTAGCCTTTAGAAGGTCTTGCCGGCAGATCTTTACRATCCAGACTCCATGCCAACCAGCCTTTAACAATAAAGTCCATGACTGGGCAGGTGGAAGACTGGGCATTGCATCCTTTCCTGTTCCCAAGATCTTTTAGACATGAGTCTGTAGCTGTGCAAGTGATCTCTAACTCATACCTGAAAACWGTTCTTCATTTTCTGTCGGCTCCTAGAAAATTAAGGGATTGCATGAGCAAAGGAATAAAAAATTAAGAAAACTCATCTTTTAGGGAAAAAAATAAGAAATACTGATATTTTACACTTAAATTTCCGAAAACCAAGAAATGCAGCAAAAGAAACATACTCATSTAATAATTCTACTCAACTTGAGTAAGGCACTGACATTCTTATTTCACATGCTCACTTTGCCTTTATACTCTGAACAGAAGTCTTGTAGCCAAACGTCTGTTATATTCTCCCACAGACACATGTCTGCTTACCGGTTCCTCTCTTTATTCCCTTCACTGGCAATAGCTTTTATATGCGACATCATTTGGCACTATATTTTCATTTACCCACAGGCCACACTGTTAACTGTCTCCCACCTGCTGGTAGCATCCATGTCCAGATAACCCTGAGCCGCTTCACCAAGGTGGCTTACGTGACACACTGCTGAGATGAGGTGTGCTGCAGCTGCCGAGGCACACGGGTACCTCTCTTTTCTGACATGCAGAAGTTGTCAGGAGAAGCCCTGCAGCTCTCCATGGCTGCTCCAAAGAGTCCTTCCAACACTCAGTGTKGCTACTGCTGTAGTGCTCCATGTAACTGGAATGTAAGGAATTAATTCCCAGAGGCTGTTGCCAGCTTCAGAGGAGAGCATTTAAGTGCACAGCATTACGCTGGTTTCCTGGTTTTCAGAGGTTTGACTTTTGCTGAAGTAGGTGTTCCAGAAGGGTGTCAAATACCGAGCAGGCCTACATGCCTGGAGAAAATTTTATGGTGGTCACCAGTGCTGTCTGGAAATGCTATAGGATTCTGATGTTCAGTTCTTTATTTTCCTATGGGCTGGAGTGCATCCTTCTCATATTGCCTGTCCATCTCACGCTTACTTCACTGTAAATGTTTGCTGGAAATACTTGAGAATTCCTTTTGGGGGTTGGGTTTTTGTGTTTTTGTTTTTAACAAAATTTTGCTGCTTCTGAATATAACGAACCAGCAAAAATAGTTGGCTTCCCTGCTTGGCATTGGTTAAATAGATGCAGAAAATATGTGATCTGAAGACATTTTTTTCTGTGAGGAAAAAGTAAATAGGTGATCTCCTGTATAGGCATAGTTAGCAGGAAACTTGCATCAAATGTTATGCGTTGTTCTGATGATGATAAAAACAAACTAAAAAATGGAGGTATTTCTATACATTGCAGTAAAATTGGAACTCAAACATGGAACTCAATTTATGAAGTAAAATACCCTTCTCTCCTGCACCTTYTACAACCTGAAAACACAGCAGTATGCTAGTTTGTAAGAAAAAAAGTCAAAATTGATTAAATGTAACATGAACCAGGAAGAAAAGTATAATTGAAAAAAACATAATAAATAAATATATTGCTTCATAGATAAAAGACACTTTTCTCAGGATTATTGTCGCCGTTGCAGCTGTCAGTYAAACAAGGAAGTGAACAAGCCATGTTAAGTTAAAGTCTGTTAGGAACAGTGCACCAGATTCTGACCCGCTGCCTCCCCTTTGCATCAGGTTACCCTGGGGGCTGCTCAGTGAAGGCTGAAATGTGGCTTAGAGCTGCTTTCCACTCAAATCCATCCTTTGCTTTTTGAAAGGTGAGCTCTCGCTTATCATTTCAAAAGAATCCAYTTCTTCCTGCACCAGCTGAAATCCATGAGCTGTAAGAGTAGGTCTGAGTTAAGGGCAGAATGAGAAACCAGCTATTTTGGAAAGCCAGGCAATGATGAGTGTGACACAGATGTGACAAGCTGCAAAGCAGTACAAGCTGAAAAGCAGTGCTTGCATATCTGTGAGACTTCGGTGTTTTCTTCCATAGTTAATGAAATACTACTTTTAAGTGGCATGTAAAGTTTAAATAGTCCACACGGTGGTGGTGTTTCTTCTCTTATATTAGCAAGTATAGTCTAATTCCATCTAGTTTCTCTTAGGAGGTTGAATGACTCATGTGATTTCCCCTTTCTGACTTGACTTTATGACAGTATTTATGATTACTRATTTTGTGTGTGTGTGTTACTCTAAGCATTTGCCTCTTAATATACAGAATGCTGCTTATATTTTCACATTTCTGAATTCCTTTAATTGAACCTTTTTTCTCCATACTTTGAAAGTTTTGGTTGCCTTTTTTTTTTCTGAATCGTAGCTCAGTTCSTTAGTATTTCTTTAATCCGTGAACGCATTTTAGTCTGTTCTTTTTCAGTATACTAATCTGCTTTTGTAACTCTATGATTTCAGTTGTCGTTGCTATAATACCTGCAAGGTATGGCAAGTTTTCAGCTCTTCATGCTTGGAACAGTGTGTATTGGTGTCTGCAGCAGTACTGTCTCTGGAAATGCAGACACTTTATCCTGAACCTTTTTGCAGGGTCATTCCAGAATCTCCCCGATGGCTGATTTCTCAGGGAAGATTTCAAGAGGCAGAAGCCATCATCCGAAAGGCTGCGAAAATGAATGGCATTACAGCCCCAGACGTAATACTTGACCCTRTTGAGGTAAGATTTATTTAGCAGTAAAGTTGTTTGCTCAACCTATTAATGACTAGGCAGAGTGATTAATTTCCAGACATATGAAYTGAGTTATGCCTGCAGCATATTATGCACTTCTCAAATGGGTAAAATGTCATCCTTTTTCAGAAAAAGCCTTGAAGCAGAATACCCTTCCCCCACTTCATTAAGACTTGTAAAGCCCTTGCTGTTTCAATCCCATGCAATGTTCTAATGCAAACATCCTTTTGATCCAGTTTATAGCCATCTTTTCCTTTTGAACTGTAGCTTTTGGGGGGAAGGTAGTGAATTTGTTTGATAATTTAGCTATCATTTTGTGATCTAAAGATAGCTATATGAAGCTGGTGGCAAACTAGCAGAGAGTCTGGTTTATCCCAGTGACTCTGAGTACAGTAAGTCTTCCTAGCCCAGGCAGCTGACAAATATCCTAGGATTCTGGTCTTTAAGGCCACTGGGACCTGGCCATGTTGCTCTGAGGAGTATGTCTTGGACCCAGCAGAGAATGTATAAGCTCTTGGCCTCTTTTATTTGTTTTCTTCCAGCCGCTGATCTTTTTGAACAGAACAATCTGTGTCTCAATGATTAGATGCAGATAGTAATACTTCTGCTTTGAACAGATTTGATGCTTGCCCAGTCTAATACAGGACTAATCCTGACCAGTGGCACTGTAAATAATGGTATTCTAGTTCAATTTCTACTCCATATTAAAAAGAGGTCAAAACTCGAGTCCCTTTAGGATGGAATAGCTAGCAGTATCTTTTCTTCCCCATCCGTTTCTTCCAACATGCCATTGTTTCCTCTAGGCATTTCTCCATTGCCTGAGCTGTTGCTGGCCTTAAAGTGTAGAAGCAGCTCCAGACGCATTCAGATGTGACCTCCAGAAGTCAGACGAATAAATCAAATCATTTGCATAATCCAGGAGAATGGGAACCTCTGCAGGCAGATCTGTAGAGCGTGTCTGGGCACAGTTACCCAGTTGTGTTCTGGTTGATAGCTGACATTTGCCAGTTGTTGATATGAAAATAGATCTGCTGTTAATGTCACTGTACCCTGTGTATTCCCTTTGTTTACAAGGCCTCTCTCTGCCATACTGAGGAAAATGGTTAGCCATTAAACTGGAATGTGTTGCTATTGAGACTGAAACAGCTTCAGCTTGGGCTAAAGTTAGYTGAGGTGCAAACAATCCTGTTTGTGCAGACTTCTTTGTAGAAAGTAGGACAGGCATCCTGATTTGGCTGGAATAGACTGAGAATGCTGGGAAAACCCAGACCTTCTGATAATGGCTTTTCMCCTGGATTTTCATTGGAACAYGTTTTTTCTGTCCTCCTCCTCRTGCTGTAGACATGAAAATTCACTCRTTCCCGGCACCGCAATAGGAGAACAGAAGTTTAGCTCTGGCTCCAACATCTGCTTAAGGCCACTGCCCCAGGAGCATTTCCACCTCCCTTTCTTAGAAAGAAATATTAATCTATTTGCCGCCTCTGAATGGGGCTGGGTTATGAAGCAGCAGAAGGCAGGGGCTAGATRGGGGATGTGGCCCTGGGAACAGTGGACAGAGGGGGAAATGCCGACTTCTGCCGCTGGGTCGGCTGGAGTACACACTGCTTATTTGCGATCAAACAGATAAACCATAGCCCGTTGGCTTCTAGAAACACACACAAACATTCTGACACTCAGAGGAAAATGAGCTAGACTAAAGGGCTCTTGTTTAACTCTAAAACTCCTGACCATCTTTTTTTTTTTCTTTTTTAAGTAAAATAATTCTGTGACAAAATAACCTGTGCAAAGTCTTTCTTCAGCAGCAGTCTGTTTACCCTGTTCTTTTGTTGGCTYTCTGAAGACTTATACTGTAAAGCAGGAGGCACACATCTCTTGAGTTTCTAGAAAGTATGCTTACGCTGCGGAGAGGTTCTCAGAAATCCCAGCTGGACTTCAGGCCTCATGTAGTTGGAATGTGCATTCTGGATGGAGGAGTAAACAGAGCTTCCATCTGAAGAATATTCCTAGATCCCATGTGGCTGGAAAGCAGCACCTGGAATATTTAGACCCCAGAGACTTAAAAACAATTAGGATCCAGCAGGTGACTAGCTGCAGACAAGCTGCGCAGTGTAAATAGGTGCTGAATTAATCCATGTGAAGGGGATTAAATTTTTGGATGATAAGTATCGTTTTTGCCCTCCCAGCCCTTTTCATTCCTTCCTGCTCTGACCTGTCCTATTAATGATTATACTGCCTGGTTATCCAGCTGCTGAAAGGCAGGGCACTTTTCTCTCATAGTCTGTGACTRTTTGAATTTTACTGTCTTCCTGGGTTTGTTTTGTGGTTTGTTTGTGTTTTTTTTTTCTTTTTTTGTTTCCTGTTTGTTGGTTTCTTGGCAACAAATAGTGGCAAAACTGGAGAGTCCTTAGGAAAGATCATGTGATTTATGAGAAAGGGCTGTGAGCTGTAAAGCTGACTGCAGTTTGTATTGTGGGAGGCTTGTCTTCAGGCAGTGTGACAACTATAAAATAGAACCGTTTTCCTTAGTGGAAAACGAAGACTCGTGAAAGCAGATACACTGAAGCCTGGAGTGCATGAACATCTGGTCGYTATTTTATCCTCCACACAATATGCATCAGAAATGGTTTTCACCTGAATACAGACGTTGCATCAACTGTAATGACACCTGTGTTCCCGTTATCTCAGATAAAGTTTACAAGRTTTTGAGGAGGTAATATATATTTTAAGTTGAAGGACAAGAGTTAAGGGCCCCAAGACAGTCTCCAGGAACTAGCTTGCCAAAAGAAACTGGCACAGAACTGAATATGAAGAGGTTCTTGAGAATTAAGTTAAACTAATGGTTGCTTTTGTCTCTTGATGGGTATGTTGCGTCCTAGAATACATCTAACTTTTTCCACTAGGCTAGCCTGATGTTTTAAGGAAAAAAAGTATTGTAAATTAAACTAGAACAGAGTACAGTATATTATATTAGATCAGACAGCAAGACTTCTGAAAAGTTTATAGTAGTTAGTGATTGCACTATTTTGAAGCTACAATCATAATTTACTTTTATCTGATAATCATTTACACACACCGTGAAGTACATAGTGCCAACAAAAGTCATTCAGTCCTTAAACATACCCAATTAATATATGACATTCTCCCTCATGCTGAATTGGAAAAATTATGGGAGGAAGAAAGCTTTGTATGCATTTTTTTGTGTTTGCGCATAGTAGAGCTCTCTCAGGCAAGAGTGATTCTTCTAGTTATGGGCTGCCAAGACAGTTAACAATGTAATAAGTGTTGAAATTAAAAATATTTCAGTATTATTACTTTTTTTCATTTGTTAATTTTGAGCTGCTAAGGTGGATGTTTCTTTCTTTGTTAGATTTCTACCTGTTAATAGACTCCCAGATTCACATAAATTCTTTTTCTGTTAGGATATTTTGTATCCATGTGGAAAATTGTGAGACCAAGATCTTGATAACATTCTTACTGTGAGACTATAAAAAATCAGCATGAGATTGATAAGCGAGTAGCCTGTGAGAAATCCTGAAACCTAGCATCTTTTGTGATGGCAAATTATGGTGTGTCTAGAAAAGGTAGTTTTTCAGCCATATAGTATTGCTTTGTCAGAGTTCACAGTTTTAATCAATGGAAGTTGTGCTCTCAGGTCACCTTTTACATGTTGTGAAAAATCCCTCCCTTGTACTCTTTGTTTAGGAGTCTAATTTAAAGTCCACATTCTTAAAAATTCTTTGCTTTTATATAATCTTATCAAGCACAAAACTTGTTAGAATGCTTCATGCATGAGTATCTTTGCATTGTTTACATGGAAGTTGTTTTATTTTGAAGAGCTGGGAGGTTTCAGGCGGAAGAGAGAAGGGATGTGTTGTCTTTTTGCTTAGATTCATAGAAGCAGATTTTTAAAAGTGGTAGATAATGATGGGTTTAAATGCATCACTGTTAGCTCCAACATGAGGAGTCATTTACTAAATCTCTCCTGCTGCACTTTAATCTTGTTATTTCTTGCCCTGTCTGCAGTGGACATAGAGGACAGTTTATTGCTTTCTTCCTTTTACTAGTCTTTGAAGACCATTCTCAGTCTTCTAAGTCTCCCTCGGTCTTCTGGCCCTTGAGCTAAATAAACCCCATTCTTTCACTCTTTTACAGATCCCGTTTTTCAAATGTCTCATCATTCTTATTGCTCTCTTCTTGACTGGGTGTAGTTGATCTGCATGGTCCTCAAGGTGTAGTGCTCAAAACTGGACTTAAGAACCCTGCCAGTAGTGACATATAAATTGTAAATTAATGCTATTGCTTATTATTCAAATATAAAAGTAACAATAAGCAGTTGCTTTATGGGGCCTCAGGTAGAGAAAATTAATACTAATTTCAGCCTAAATTTTAAGTGACTTTAAATCAGGAAGGAAGAATTGCTTTCACAGGTAGGTGGCTCTTATGGCTAATACCCCCTTGGTTAAAACTGAGGCACATGTTCCTGCTCTGCAGCGTGTTGAAAGGGACCAAGGCTCTATCAAAATATTGATGTATAAATTGTTCGGGGGGGATTATTTTCACAATAATTCTGTTTGCAGGAAGTTAGTGTTCCTATGTTTGTTTTTTCTTTCCAGCTGCAAGACTTGAATTCCCAGAAGCAACAAGCATACACCATTTTGGATCTAGTGAAAACCCAGAATATCCGAACTATCACAATTATGTCAGTGATTCTCTGGTAAGGAAAAACTGTGGTTCAGGAGTATGTAAGCACACCAGCAGCAAAACAATAAGAAACTGCTCTTTGAGCACTTTTGCAAGAACTTCTAAGGCATTCCAAAGAGGTATGGACAAAATTGGTTAGTTCATGAAACAGTGAGCCACTGGCTGAAGCGAAATGATTCTGGTTACATATGTTCTTTATTTCAGCAACAGTCTAGAAACACATCTGGATTGTTTTTTCTTTCGGAAGCAGTCCAGCCTATCTTGAACTAAGCAAGAATTGAATCAACTGACTATGATGTATAGGAATCTTGCCCAGTATTAGGAGTCGGGGAATTCTCATGTGCCTGGAATGAAGCCTCTAAGAGGAATGATTTGTGCCCTGTCCCCAGTTGGAGAACTACTCTTCAGGGGTCTGAACGCAGCGCTGGCTGACCTGTGGGGAAAATCTTCCTATCTTTTTTATATTGCCTCTTAAATGGATAAAGCTGCCTTTGAAGTTCTAGTCTGAGATTTTCCTAGACTTTCATGCTAACCAGCCTCTTCCCTTGCCATCCTCAACCTTGTTTTGCATTAGCTGAAGCAAAACTTTGTGCTCAGTGTGATTAAACAGCTGCCATTTTCCTGTGTTGGAAATCTCAGTGAGGCTTTAACTGATATTGTTTGTGTTTGCAGAAGAGATAAAATGAGGAGGGTAACTTATATCCTGGCAGAGACTATCAAAGYGATATTTAATTAGTGCATGTACCTACTGTGTCCTAACCAAGAAAGTCCCTCAGCTGCATTGGATCTGAGTCTGCTGTCTCTTTGAACAACATTCCTTTGCCTTAGTGAGGCAAAAGCTTGGAGTTTAGTCTGCTGTTCTACCAGCGTGTGCAAGCTGGTGTGGTGTGGCTTTTTGGATCAGGTGACGATTTGGCTGATATTTAAGCCRGCTTCTCTTGCCCATTGCAAAGCACAGTGCTCCTGACACACTGAGAAAGGATCTTGAAAGGAGAACAGCTCAAGAAAGGGGCATGTTGTTTCTTTGAGGAGATGTCAATGCGATGTCCATATACTGTTGTCTTCCCTCTCTCTAACTCCAAATGATGGCTCGTCTCTAATTGGAAGTGAACTAGAGAATTGAGACTGCCTCGTTTCTTATAATCTACATGGTTATAAGAAGTAGAGAGTTCATAGGCACAGCCAATTTTGCGTGCATGGATGTATATGTACCAATTGTGAAACCTGTTTGAACAGCATTTCTGGTAGGACAAATCATTTCAAAGAACCACAGTGACATGGCAGTGTGTAATCCATTCCATATGCTGAATGACTATTTACTGCCTAATAAAGGAAGAAAGAGCCAAACACATGCGACTGACTTGCATAATCTTATTTGCTCTTGCAAGTCTTGCAGAAAAGTATTCAGTGGGTTGGGGTGAGTTTTCTGCTGTTTTTACCTTGCATGTCAGTTGCTTAACCTCCTTTTACATCATTTCCCAAAATATAAAGCATCCTATGCTGATCCACGGCAATGTTTTTTGACCCACAGATGGTATGTTCTGAGCTGTGATTTGGAGGGTCTCATACAAGAAGCTCTATACAGTAGAGTTGTTGCAGATAGCAGTACATCACCGTCACATATTGCTGAGGGTTTGAAATAGGCTTGTTAATTTTGAGTGCGTAGCAGGCCTTTAAACTAATCTCTCTGCTAGTTTTGCATCAGGGAGGAGAAAATTTGGCATCTCATCACCCTGAAATGTGTAAATACCCCTGAAGTTTTCCTAGAAAATTCTTGCCTGTATGAAGGTTTGCCAATACGATAAACTATGGCAAACTGCTACTGAAAGTGAGTTCCAGAAGGCTCAGCTAGTTTACTGCATGTAGCAGTAACTTCTGGGAGCACAGAGGTGCGTGCTCTGTGCAGCATCAACAACGCTGCACAATAGCTGCTTTTGAAATGAATAGCTTTAGCTGGCAGATCATACACGGAAATGCGGGTTTACCTGTAGTCATATGACTTTATGCCTTGTCAAGTATACTTGACAACTTTATTTTAAGCAATTCGACCATAAATGCTCTTCCTGTGTGAAGCAAGGAAGAGAAGGACTAATCTTTGGTCATAACTTTCTGTCAGGGACAGTGATCTGCTTTGTGCTGTGCAGTGTTTTGCTTAACATCTCTAGGTTCTATTATATTATAAAAGCTGAAGGAAAGGAAGTATTAAGCGCTCTGTGCCTAGTTGTTTTACATATCCTGATCCAGTGTCCTCTGTTTCCTTGTTTACCATTTGTTACTTGTTGGTGAAGTATAACTTTCTCCCAGCGTCTCCCAAGATACCGCAGGATTTGTCTCCAAGGACAGCTGTGTGTTTGCTCTGACCAAATGGGAGCTGGCTCCCATCTGGCAGTGGCACAGTTAAGATGGCAACGTTTCCYCACCACTGAGTGCTGTCTTCTCCTACTGCCTGACCCAGGCATGGAGCCACGCTAATGGGACTTGGATGCTGTCCAGCCAGCTCGGGTCTGCCAGGACACCATACTCCTCCTCTCTGACTTTGTACACAAAGCAGGGAGGGTAATGACACAGAAACATTTCTGTCTACCCAGAGTTCACTATTACTGTCTCTTTCTAAACATAATGAAAAGCCTCAGCTTCAGAAGCAGGCTAAATTCAGTAGTCCAGACTTTTAGGCTAAGGTTATAACCACTAGTAATACAAACTTCTGTATCCCTACGTTATGGGTGAATCATTTCTCTCTCAGAGGTGGCCTGAAACGTGGGGGCATATGTGAGAAGCAATCAGCCCCTCTCCATCAGCTTGAGTAGCAGGGACAAATAAGATCTAAAAGTGACAGATACTGAGAGCTTTTTTGCAAGGTCTGAATGCGAGTGGAATGGATAGCTGCAAAGTCATGCAATGACAGCAGAAATGATGATCACTGTAGCTGCAGGAACATCCAGCACCGGTGAGCTCATAGGCCTGTGCCTCAGCAAGGCTAGCAACAGCTCCAGACTTGCCTAACCATGTTAGTGCTGAATAGGATGGTTGTTTTGGGTTTTTTTTTTTTTAATCTTTGAATTCCGGAGAAACTCAACAAATGAAATGCAGCAGCATTGTGTAACTGTTACCTTGCTGTTTCTGAAGTCAGCACTTTAGATGCTTACTTCAAAGCTGAAAGAATAGCGTAGATGTTGAATTTGCTTTACACAGTGAAATTGTGATTTCTGAGCTTAACGGAGGTGTAAAGAGGTTCTTGGTAACTTGTGTCTTTATGAACCTCAGGAAGAAGAGCAAATCTATCTGATACTGTTCTTCTGCTTCTTTCAGGATGATAATCTCTGTTGGTTATTTTGGACTTTCACTTGACACACCTAACTTGCATGGAGACATCTATGTAAACTGCTTCCTCTCAGCAGTGACTGAAGTTCCAGCCTATATAATTTCCTGGCTGCTGCTTCGCCATTTCCCCCGACGGTATTCAATGGCTGCTGCGTTATTCTTAGGAGGCTGTGTTCTTCTCTTCGTTCAGCTGGTGCCTGCACGTATGGAATCATTAGTTGATATCAAGCATGTATGCTAGGTGAAGTCCGGTACCATGCATTGGGCAGATGTGGACGAAAAGTATCTTGAGGAGGCTAAACGTAGATAATTTTTTCCTATCTTTGCCCCTCTTCCTTGTCTCCCAGTGCTTCTGCACAGGGAGCTCACACAGCATGTCAATTCAGATACATTTTTCTAAAGGTGGGCCATCTGCTTTGTGATCTGTTAGGATAAGCACTGCAGTCCGGTTTTACCGTAATGTACATCTCAGGTGCCCCGGCAAGGTCCTAGAGCAAAACTAGGACTAGACTAAATGGAGTTTACCAAGAGGCTGCGGAACTTACTTCCTGAACAACTGTCGATGATTTTATCTTTACGGCTTATGAAACGATTGTATTCCAGAAAAGCCATTGTGGAAGCATTTATGATAAGCAAAGAAGCTTGTAGTGAACAAGTGTTGATACTTAAAATAATGTTGGGCAATTAAAAAGGGGCAAAATAACATTTATTGGATATCAAACCATGCATATCTTTAGGCCAGTTAGATTAAGATGGTTATGATCTCTTTCTAATAATGATGTTGAATATGGTTATGGGGTGGTGGGAGGAGATTTGTGCATAACATGTGTTTACAAATCAAAGAATAAACAAAAGGAAATGAGCAAGAACTTGGAGTCCTAGCAATAATAAAAGTTGCTCATGCTTGTAGATGTGTACAGGAAAAAAAGACACCGGATACTGTAATTAATTAGACAGGAGTTATGCAAACACAATGAAATTAATAGATATGGTGATTTGTCAGAGTTTTATTGGAGGTTTTCTTGCATTTTGATTTCAGATATTCGTGTCCTATCTATTCTCCTGGTGATGATAGGGAAATTTGGGATCACATCTGCCTTTTCAATGGTTTATGTTTACACGGCTGAACTCTACCCAACAGTAGTGAGAAACATGGGAGTTGGAGCAAGTTCCATGGCTTCCAGGCTGGGCAGTATCCTCTCGCCTTACTTTGTTTACCTTGGTAAGTTACTGGCTGTTTGTCTGGTACCACGCAGTGGGGCAGATGCTGGTATTTGGAAAGTATTGTTTCAGTACTGCCTACAAAACTTAATTCTGCTGACATAATTGCATCCGAAACATCAGTGCAAGACCTTATAGGAGGGGAAGGTGATTTTGTTTAAAATAAACTGAAATAAAATAGTTTTCACTCGCTTGCACTCACACTCACAGTCATCCTCACCAGCATCAGAACATGTGCATCAAAGACATATGTCAAGCAGTCTGGCACCACGATGCTTGTGTCCAGATGTCAGGTCCGGGATCCACTGCGATGACATGGAGGACGAAGGGCACCAACTGTCAAGTCCTCCTCGTGGCTCCTGCGTTGCTCTTAGGCTGGCAACCGTGTGCAGGTTTTGGAGAGGCTTTTTACCCTTTTGGACGTGACAGTGACCAGTGTCCCACCTCTGTGAGTCATTGGGATTTGCTGACTGTTCTTTGTCTCCAGATCCTGGGGCATCTTGTGAAACTGCAGGTAGATGTGCACACCCAGACACTCGTATCATTCTCCATTCATACCAGTCTTGGCCTTTGTGTTAGAATTCTTTACATCTCTTTGTTTTCATATTGCGCCAGGAAGGTTCAGGCAATATCTTTCATGTATGTCTTGTGTTAGCTGTACCATGCTAACGTGCTGTAACCAAAGGGTGACTGCTTCTGTTCTTTTTTGCTCAGCCTCAGGTTACAAGGGTTGTTTAGGTTGGTTTGGATTTTAGAACATAGTGAAGTTATCCCTTGCAACAGGATTTTTATTCAGCTGTTAAAGCCAGGAGGATCTCAAAACATCACTGAACAATAGTCGTAGCACAAAGAAATTGTGTTTCAAGCTTGTTGAAGAGGTACTTTGAAGACTCATAATCTTATTGACTCAATAGGGTCAATTTAAACTGCTCTCATAGCCATTGTTCCTAATCTCTTGAGTTCCTACATATATATCAAAATCCACTTTGAATGCTAGACTCTGAGGGTCTTTTTTTCTTTTTTTACCGAAAGCTTAAACCTTGCAGGGATAAAGCCATGTACTCAAGTTCATAGGTACGAATGTTATTGGTAACTTAAAGTTGATGTTCACTTTTCTTGTGTTCTGCTAGGTGCCTATGATAGATTCCTGCCTTACATCCTCATGGGGAGCCTAACTGTACTATCAGGAATTCTCACTTTATTTCTGCCGGAAAGCTATGGTATGCCTCTTCCTGACACCACTGAGCAAATGCTCACAGTGAAAGGGTAAGTGTTGCCTTCTAATCTTCTTTTTTAGTAAATCTGTTCTATCTATAAATTCATATACATGTGTGTGTATATATGTATATTTCTCCTTGTATATCTCCATCTTAGATTTTAAAGAATTTCAAGTTTGCTATGTATAAAACATACCAGCAGTAGAACAGATTGACACAGTAAAGACTAATGAATTTATAGCACAAGTAATTATGGGCCAATATACCTGTACACCATAGAAGTTTTTGGTTAAAAGTTGGCTATGCCCTGGTAGGAATTCTACAAGTTATAAGAATGACTGAACAGTTGGAAAGATTTGTTTACAAGACACAGCTTTGAGCAGAGTGCCTGGAGAGGAGGGGAGGACTTGTCTAGGTATGGTCAGGGAGAGGGTTTGGCTTTGGTAATTTAGTTAACCCTTCTGTTGAAGAGGTAAGAGCCTGGCTGGAATCTTGGTCTTGGAATTTTAGCCTGTATGTTTTAGATGATTTTGCAGTATCGAAAGCTGTTAAAAAAAAAAAAAAGGTTTATCTTTGTAGGCTCTTAAAGTCACATGAGTACAGGTGAAAGGCTGAACTATTCCATTTAGTTCCATTGAACTAAAAGAGAATATTTATTCTTTTGCTGTGACTCTGATTAGGAAGTTACATAAGCACATACCTGGCATAAGAATGGAAACTGTCCAACCGAAGCCAACAGGATATTAAAATTAGGAGACTATAATGTCAAATAGTGTTCAAGATATCAAAGATATTTTTTCCCATACATTTATTACTAGTTATTTTCTTTTTTCCTTTTTTCTTTTTCTTTTTTACAGACTAAAATACAGGCCAGCACCTAATAGCACAAGAGTTTCAAGGGAGGAAGAAGGAAACCCAGGGATTTTGAAAAGCACATCTTTCTGATGAAACTCCTGTCTACTTCCTGGTGGACTGAAAGTTAAATGGACTTTTCTTCTAATATTCCTTCTAGAAAGGGCTAGTGGCAACACTTTGCTTCCTGTAATTTTAACTTTATTTATTAATTTGAACACTGTGTTCCATACATTCTCTTTTTATATGACCGTAAATACTGTATAGCCTTCAATGAGATTTCCAGCCTCATCTGTTTTAATGCATCAGTAACATGGAACAGTATCTGATCAATCCTTTGTAACTTTAAGCATATAGTTCAGATGAAAGATGCTTGAAATGAGTTCAAGGGCTGGCAGAGTTCCGGGATTCCTCAGTGAACCTTCAGAGATAATGCATATCAAGAGTTAAAAATTGCCAGAAAAAGCTGCTAATCAATTTTGATTCCTTGACTTCTGTCCCTGGGCAGAAGGAAACTTATTTATTATAGTGAAGGTTATGAAAACATGCCGCTTGGTAATCTTACTCAAGTGACTGCACATGCTGAACTTTTTAACCAATTCAGGAAGATGAAAAGAAAGATTCTGAAAGTTAAATTAAAACTTGATATGTTTTAACTCAGAATGGAATGASAGGATTGCCTTGCACAAAATATTTCTGGCATTGAAGTTTTGCTAACAAATTGTTTCCAATGCTGTTTCTCAAATATATGACGACATTGTTTACATCTGACACTGGAATGTGACCTGCTTCAAGGCCACATTTATTTTAAATGATGCAAAAGGTTTCATCTGTGCGTGGAGGGGGGGTGTTAGTTTGGGATTCTTCCTGTTTGATATGCATTAGAAGTTTTCTGTCTAAATTGTTTTTAAAGTCTTTTGTGCAATTTGAATGACAGAAGCAAACAAGTGTAGGTCTGTTTTCAGAATGTTTATTTCTCTTGTCTGTTTTTATTCTCTCTTTTTCACACACTTGCGTGCACAACACACACAATCAGTATGATATTTAAAGCTAAATTGTTTGTGTTCTATGCCATTGCATTGACTTTATGTGGAGGAATTTACAGAGAACAAAATTTGGTATAAACTTCTGACCACTGATTCTTGATTCTCAAGTGTCAAGTGCGTGATTTTTATGAGGTCTGTTATTTCACTTATGAAATCAGTGAAGTTTTTTTTAAACTGTTAAAAGAAAAAGAAATCATGTTGACAGTCTGCCAAGAAATAATTCCTTGGGTCACAGAAGCACCCCGATAGTACCTGTGTTTCTTTAAAAAWATATATCTATATCTATATATATGTCAGTCTCATTTGTGCTGTTCTGAAAGTGCATTTACATTATGCTATGACAGATTTGAATAATGAAAACACTTGTTTTTTGTGGCACTTACTTGTGTTTTSTCTTGTCTTGTAAAAGGTTTAATAAACAGAATCTAAACATCTATAGTCAAAGCTGTTAGGGGCCTTACTTTCCGGTACAGCAGCTGTTTATGAAAGTTTAGCATTTTGCTACTGTATTTAAATATCAGCTGATTTAAGGCTTTTGTTAACCATCACCCCATATTCTGTCCGTGGGGACCAGACTGTAGTAGTTGGATTGACGCGCTGTTTTGTGCCCTCTAAACCTGCTTGCCTTAGAAACAAGATGTGGAAAACATTGTGCATACTATAGTTTTCTAACTCCTGTGGCAGATGTCTTAATTATTAGGGTTTGCTCCTCTTTCCCACCGTCTTCTCACACCCTCGTTTGCTTATTTCAGTTTCTGGATGTAGCAGGTAGTTGGCCGGTGCCACCGTGTCACAGAGTGATAGAGAGAAACTTGTTTTTGTCGGAATGTTGTATTGTCAGCTCTTCTGGGAAGAGAAATCCCAAAGTTTCAGCAGGTTCAGTGTCACTCTTGCTTTGATAGCTTGACAGGTCCCTAGCAGATGGGTTTATAATGCAGTGTATGATTTGAAACCAGCGCAAAAATTGAGAATCTGATTTTTGCAGGCCTCACTGCACATCATTTAACAGCCTTGACATGAGCAAACCCATGCCAGGAGAGTGCATGAAACTACCCGTCTCCCTGTCAAGCTGATCGGTTGGTGTGAATGTCCCCTTGTCCAAAAGACACAATGTAATTTGTCAGTTCCTCACCTTTTTTGAAATATTCATTGCAAACAAAAGAATATGCTCTCAAATTCAATGCAAATATTTTTCTTTATAAGTCTTATCAATTTTAGAGTATTAGGAACTGGAACATACTGAAGCATCTTTTTTTGTGTGTTTTAGAAGAAATATGATCACCACAGGAATTTGAGACAAAACACATTTAGCTGTAATTTCCTAGTGATGAACTTGCCAATGTAAACAACTGTGTCCCATAAGCCTCTCCTGTAATCTGTTTCAGAAAATACCCTGAAATGTTAAGATATATGCTTGTCTGATACGTGATCCATTACAGAAATTCCTGTCCTGAAGTCTAAAGTGCAAATAGCATCTGATTTAGCTGTTGTTTTTCTCCGCTGTTTTATCCAGGTATGTGCCTCGACAGTGAGACTTTTGTTCTTGAATATTCAAATACTCTAATGTTTACTAAGTGATTTTGGAGCCAGCCAAATTGGGAATCTCCCAATTATGACTAATACTGCAAAAACACAATGGCAAACTCTGTGTCACAAAATGTATTTCCTTCCTTGCTAATCTTTTTAAAAACAGAAAGTGTGGATCAGAAACACAGATATTTAATACCGCATACTGGGTTACTTTATTATCCTACTCCGATTCTCAAGTTCATCTTTAAAACAAGGAGTTTGTTTTGGTGGGTAGTCAGAATCCAGCTAATATATGTTCCCAAAAGAACTTGAGGGAATGTTTTAATAGCACCAACAGGCAGGTGATCTGATCCGTGCAAATAACACGTAGATGGAAGGAACTGGCACAGCAGTTCCGTGATCTTGCGGCGATGTCGCTGCTGGCAGCAGGTGAGAGCTGCAGCACTGCGGGTGCCGGTGGCTGCCTGGAGAATAACGTACTGGTACCGCACGGTGCCGATGTTGTCCCAAATTCAGATAACACCGAGGCTCTGAAAGGGGTGTGCTGAGCGCGACGTTTTCTGCCACAACTTACTTCTAGATAGCGTGTGATATTTCTTACAGACGTTTTGTTGGCAGGTCGCTTTGAGCGTTATGTTGATGCGGAGCAGAATTAGGACCTACTTTCTGAGCATCTGCTGAGAACGGGCCACGCTTACAACTTCAGATTTTGCGAGACGCTTCACTCCTGCAGCGGAGCCGCTGCCTACGGCTGACGGGAGGAACAGAGCTCYGATGGGAGATGCTCCTCTCAGCCGAGCGGCTCAACAGCGATGCGCGGTACCAGATCAGGCCCGAGGGGAGTCACGCCGGGGTATTACAGACTGTCTCTTCTCTAAAGAGTTAATGTTTCTCCTGCGGGTGTTTGAACGCACCTGAATGCTGGGTTTGCCTCGTGCGCCAGTCAGTAAACAAAGACCTGTTCTGTTGCGCTTGGGCAGAGCCRTCGTTTTTGCTGAGGGTACTCCTGTTATCTTCGTGGAAGTAAAGAGTGAGTCGTTGTAGGGCGGGAGGGACAGAATTTGCCTTTGAAAGAGGAGTTGTGATCAAGCTACAAGCTCCTTGTACCGCCCCGGAGGGTAATATGGACTTTGGCATTCAGGCTAAGCTTAACCTGGGAAACGCCGAATGGCTCCGATATCCATAACCCGCCCCGGCGATACAGACTGTGCTTCTGGTTAGCTGAAATTACTTGCTGCTAGAGAACAACATACACCGCAGCACCGTCACCAGGGAAGACTCGGCATCTGTTCGGAGCCTGGAACTAGGATCGCTTGATTTCTAGCTCCAAGATTGACTCCCTTCATCGCCTTGGGGAGTCGCGTCTTGCGACTTCAGTTTCCTTGTTTGCAAAGTGGAAAYGTCGTGAACTCAAACGTACCATAAGGAGGGTTTGGTCAGAGCGATGTTCCTGCTTGGTACTCCGGGTCTGTTGGCATGTTCAGTTTGGACTCTCCTGACTACGAACGTAGCGCTTAAAACAGTACTTACCTTTCAGAAGCAGCTGACTTCAGATCAGTTCTGACACTGTTTCTCTTGATGGATGTGAAGGCCTGTCCCCTCTTTCCAGGTTACAGATTGGAAAAAAGAAAGCGTAGGGTGGTGGTGCATTACCGGTGACTCGGACTGGAGCRAGTCGGGCCTAGGACTGGGCTTTCAACTCTTAATCACGTTCTTTAAATTGCACAGCCCCTTGATAATTCTACATGAAACTCTTCAGYGCAAGGACGGGCAGTACTGAAATTYCTCACCGTTCACCTACCCAACTGTAAAAGTATCGTTCTTTCAGGGGACTTTCATTCTCAGGTATGATAATACTACTAGTGTGTTGCTGGTCTCATGAATTTTGTGATTAATGTGAGTTAAACCCATCTCTGCTTTCCAGCTGGTTCCTTCCTATAGTCAGGGGCTTTTTCTTTTTAATGCTCTCCAAGGTGCTGTGTGGGTGAACACGTGAGCGCACGGGTAAATTGATGGGACTGTCTCTGTGAGTAAACTTAGGTGTTTTATTATTTGTGGAATAGAAATTTTATCTTGGACAGTTGTAAATGGTTTCCTTAAAACATAAAATCAGCTTAGCCAGCGTAGTGCATTGCTTACAAATGCGTTTGGGGGTAATTTAACCTACTAGTGATGGCCACAGCCTTGTACATAGAAAGACAAATATTTTCAAAATGAAAGACTTGTTTCTTCTAAGAATGTACGTATTCCTAGCTGTAACTAAGTTGATTCTTAACACAGTTTTTTTAATAGAAAAATACTTACTGTTTGTAAAATTCAGAATAAAATCATATCAGGAATTCTCTTTAAATGAAGTGTTCTTTTTTTTTTTCTTCACACCTTCATGTTTTAATGAGTGTGGYGTTTGTACAACAGCTGCTTCATTTTTTAGAGCCCTACAGGCATGATTAGTCTTTCATTACATAGTGACTTTTTCCCGTAGGTTTTTTAATGTTTGCTAAAAGCAAACAGGGCTTCGCAGTCACAGRAGCAATGTCGGCGGGCGGCTGCCGTCTTCGGAAGAGGCGAAGGGGCTGTGAATGACCGGAAGGAGCAATGGGGACACTCGCTTCCTGTCCCCTTCCTCCGCAGGCGCTGTGTCTCCGGCAGGTGGTGGTGGCTGGACTCTGCTGCTGGCACCCGGGCAGCGACCTCACTTCTAGCCCGGCCCCGGGGCAAAGCGAGTCAAGGTCTGGCGCTGCGAACGCTTGCGGGCAGAAGTCCCACTGACAACAGCGAAACTGCTGGGTTTGGGCACCTTTTGGCCGTGAGGCTCTCCGGCGCGGAGGGCTGGTGGCACTCAGCGGCATCCTGGCCACCCGGCGGGTGACGCGCCGGCRTGGTCCAGCCACGCTGCACAGAAACGCTGCCTGAACGCCAAGAGAGGGCTACAGTTCTCCTTCCGTCCCGATTTTAAGCCTCATCCTCTTCAGTCCCGTGGTATTCCGCTAAAAAGGCGTTTGTCGGGGGTCCTCTTCTAATGGATCCCTATGAGGCATTTTGCAAATGCGTGCAGCACAGCAAAACAGCAATTCCACCTTTAGTTGGAAACGGCACGTCGCTGCAAAGTCACAAGACATTTCTCTGAGGCGCTGCTGAAGCGTGTGGATCACAACCACATGGCAGGTCCCTGCACGGCCTGCAGTAATCACGAGCCGTGCAAGCACCATCTCCAGATGCTGCCGCCGGGTTTCTGGGGGGTTCCCCCAGCCGTGCTATATTGAGGTTACGCGTGTAGAAAAGCAGAAGTACCAGGGAAAGGGCAGCTGAGTCGGATGCGCTACAAGGTTTAAGAAACAGTTCAGGACTCCGCCTATTATGGCCTGTTTTTTTTTTTTCTTTTTCTCAGTTAATAGCATTTGGCCCATGCTGTACGTGATGAGAGGGCACAGTTTGACCGGGCGGCTCCTTCGGTGTGTGCAGCCTGCTCGAGCGAGGGGAAACCTTAGCTCACTTGGTACCTGCTGGTGATACAGCAGCAGGGCTCAGGAGGCCTGAAGCTGAATTACTCTCCTGTAGAAAGAGAAAAGGCATTTACGGTGATAAAGGTGAAGTACCATTAGAGCTATGATTTTTCTTTTTTTAAATTGCACATTTGGTTTCTTCATAAAAAATTTTCTGAAGAAAGTAGTTTGCAGAGCTTGGGTCCAAACTCAGGGGTGCTATCTTTAAAACTTGGGCTACTTCTAATATGTTTTCTTCCTCTTGAATTCAGTAAAACAGTAGGAAAGTGRGAGGAGAAGATACTGGGGCACCTGGCATCCACCTGAGCCGCTTTTATAGGACCAAGCACTTGGCTGAGGCCCTGCAAATAACCCGCCGCTGCCTGCGGGCCGGGCTGGGCGCAGTGCCTGGGGCTGCAACGGCAGAACGGGATCTCCCACCGTTTGGCTGGTGACCGTGCTGGGGGCTCTGAGAGCYGTTTCTCAGTTTTCTTGGAAGAAACCTGCCCCCTTTCTGGTTTGAAAGAACCAGCCCAGCAAGGAGGAATAGGTGCAGACCTCGGTGCATCAGGCGTTGGTGTGCGACGGGATGCGTGTCCGGGGTTGTGTGTCTTCTGTGAGGAGGAGCGTTGTCCTCATCGTCATGGCAGCAGAGGGACTAGGGTGCTTTGCTTCCATGGATTTGGAAAAGTCCGGAGCCTTGACTCGGGTAAAGCAGAACTTCAACTTTCTTGAGGAGTTCCTCAACATTTGGAAATATTTATGGACCCAGGGAGATCCCAGCCCTGAGGTGCCACAGCCTCCCACCACCTCGGTGGCAGCCAGCAGCTGATGTGACCTCGRGTGACGTGGCTCCCGTGGCCCAAATTTCAAATACCGTGTAGGTGGGGAAGGGAAAAAGGAGCTGGGAGCCCACTCTTCTGGGTCTGTGCGGCTCCAGAGGTGGATGCCCATCTCTCGAGGGAGGCGGTTTTCTGCCTCGCTCACATTGTCCCTCTCCGACCTCCCGTGCCGACAGCCCTCCCCKCCGCAGCCTCTGCCCCKCCGCAGCCTCTGCCCCGCCGCAGCCTCTGCCCCTCGCCTTGCAGCTGAAAAGCGAGGCAGCCTGCTGCCGCTGCACCTGCCTCCCCTTCCTGACCTGCGCTTACCCAGGGGCGAGCTATAGCAGCAGCGACACGCAGGAAATGCCGAAGAAYGCTGGCTAGGCTGATTAAATTCCTGAAGAAAATGGTTTTACAGCATGCAGTCGTTAAAGGCGCGTTCTCCGTAGCAGCCTGCTGCCTCCTGGAGCCGGCAGCCGAGCTGAGCGCGGGAGCAGAGCGGGGGCGAAGGCAGGCGCGTGGCCGCTGCCAACCTGCCCTCCGTGGCCCTGCCGGCGCCCGGGCGGAAGCTCTTCCTCCCGCCGTGTGGAAGCATCCTTCTCGAGGAATCGGAACTGGGACCGGCTGGAGGGCGGTTTGACCCTGGGTGAACCGAGTTYGTGTCCTTTTGATTTATTCATTAATTGTCCTTAACCATCAGAAATTTTAAGATGCGCTCTTTTTTCCTTTTTTCCCCCCAAACTGTCGGAGTTCATGTAGCTGCTTCCTGCTGCCGCAGGGACAAGCGTGGGGGTGGTACGAAGGAAGCGCTCTCCTTGCAGTTGCGAGGCTGCTGCTCGCTCCCGGAGGGAGCCACYGTCTCCATCCCCGGCGCCTTGGCTTGCTGCGAGCCCCAGCCTGTCCCGCGCCGGGGCAGCTCCCTTCCCCAGGACCCTGCTCGCCTCGGTGAAGGGTTCGGGTACCTCCTTGCCAGCTGCGCGTGTCCCCCCGGCCTGTCCTCCAGCTCTGCCAAAGCTTTTCACCCGCCAATTTGGCTTGCTAAAAACCCCAAAGCCCCAGGCTCTTCTCTGCTGAGTTATTGAGTGATCGACGTAACCAGACAACACGAGTTCAATGTGGCACCAGGTCTCTAGGATGTGCYGGTTCGGCAAGAGACTGCTGCTCCCAGACTGGTATTCCGTCCACTTGGATCCTTTTCTCCTTTCCAAATCACTGTCAAACCTCACAATCATTTCACAGTACTGGTTTCTGCACATGCTCACCCTGTTTCT
>NW_020448307.1:2314682-2318006 GCF_003343035.1 Apteryx rowi | reverse complement strand
CGTGTCGGGGCCGCCCCGCCCGCGGGAGGCCGGCGCGGCGCGGCGCAGGCAACGGGAAAGCGAAAGCGAAAGCGCCGCGCGGGGCCAGAGCGGAGCGGGGCGACGGCGGCGCGGAGCGCGGGGGCTGCCGGCAGGTAGGAGACGGCCGGGGGGAGCCCGGGCAGGGGACCCCGGGGGGGACCGTGCTGGAGACCCCCGGGCAGGGGGAGCCCGGCCGGGGGCGCCGGGGGCGGTGCCGGCGCGCGGAGGAGGAGGAGGAGGGGGAGGAAGGCGGCGGCGGTGCGGGGCGCTCCGGGGCCGCCGCTGCCCGAGGCCCCGGCGGGCCGTGGGGACCCCCCGCCCGGTGACACCCCCTGCCCTGCCCTGCGCGGGGGCCGCGCTCAGCGCCCCCSGCAATACAACCGAAGGAGCCGGGGGGCAGTTGCTCGTGCGCGGCTTCCCGGGGGGGCCCCGCGCCGCCGCCGCCGCCCGCCGCTGCCCGCCGCTGTGGTTGTTCACTTTAACCCTCTACGAGCTCTGGTTTATCCCGTCTCCGGTCGGTTATAGCTCTGCCAGCTTGCGTTATGCGAGCGAAAAAAATTCCGTCTTGGATGTGGGCCTCAGCTTGGCTTTTATTTCCGTGCTGGTGTTTTGAGTCCAGCCAAGAGCCGGGCAAGGAGAGACCGTTTTCTCGCAGGTGGAAATGCTTCTGGGGGCCTTCTCTGCTTGGAGCAAGGGGGTTAAACTTGGGAAGCTTTGGTGAAGATGTGTTGCTTTAATATAAGCTGATTTGCACAAATTATAATAAATTATAGGCTTAAACTTCTGCTCAACATCAGGTCAAGCGATAATTGTGGCTCTGGCAGACACTTGCAGTGGTGCCAGGAAAGGAAGGATAGATTCCAGTCAGGAACCTGCAAAAGGCGAGAAAGCAATTTGGACTGGAGGAGCCCAAGGGCTGCGTGTGAGCGGGGAGGCTGGGACAGAGCGAGGGGGATGATGCTGAGGCTGGACCCGGAGCCTGGGGTCTGCCGGGGCAGAGAGAGATGAGGTCGGGAGACTTGGAAAGCGGCTGTGAAATTCTCAGAGGTACGAGAGATACCTTCTGCACGCCGCAGCTGGTATTTCCTCTCCCAAAACAAGGGGTGGACTGAAGCCTCGGGACGCGGAGCTCGTCCGCTGGTCAAGKGAGACGGGCCAGGTCTGCCAAGAGCAAGGTGGGCTTTCGTAACCCTGAGAGAGAGAAGCCCCGTGAGAACCGCCAAGAGGGGACACGCGCAGGAACAGAGTCCAAGCATCAGGCAAATATTAGTGCAGCTAAATGTCGCAAGCTTTGCCCTCGCCTTTGCCAGGCTCGGTTCAGTTTGTTGCGGTGCTAGCTGTGGTCTCTGCCTGCTCTTTCTCTGAGACCGGAGCACTCGACGTGTGTCAGACCACCCGCAGACTCAAGGAGCCTTTGCTTTCCCAAGGGCCGACCGTGCCAGGCTGCGGCGGCGTCACACACGTGTTTTGGGAAGCGGCTGAGGTCGGTGGCTGCGACGCCTCTGTTGCAGGCGCGGGGCCGGGGCCGGGCGGCGGGTTGCAGGGGGCCGTTGTGCCGGTTCCCGGTGCCGGCGGCAGCTGCGGGGAACCGGAGCAGTGGCCGCACGGGAGCCCTGAGAGCTCGAAGCAGCGGGTCGGGATGCAGGTGTACGGGCGCACCGTCCTGGGCAGCAGGCCAGGGCTGGGAAACCCCCAGAGATGGGAACGGAGCCATCAGGAATTGCAGTGGCACCCGAGGGCCGAGGAGACGATAGCTTGTGTCTTCAGAGCAGGGCTCGAAAGGCAGGCGGGGAAAGGCAGGCGGGGGCTGCCGCGGGGTCGGGACGGGAACCCGAACACCGAATCAGCGCGTGAGCACTGCTGGCCTCGTACGTTGCACGAGACGAGGTGTCTGCGGCCCCCAGCATGCACTCGCGCAGGCAGGGACCGTGCCGCAGTACGATGGAGATTTTGCGTTGCCCAGGTGTTTTGTAATTGTACGTGAGCTTGGAGATTTCACCGGTTTGGGAGTCCGACCTTGTCCCCTCAGTCGTGCTCCTTTTCGGGCAAGTTTTTCCCTTCCTGTAACCGTACCTGCAGATTGCTGCTGGAYGTCTCAAGTCTGCAGCTGAAGGTACAAATTCATCGCTGGTAGAACTGCGTGGGCAGTGACAGGACTAGGCGTCGGATGAATTTGGCTCACAGACGGCTTTTCCGCTCGTCACAGCTTGAAAATTGGCGCCAATTTACGCTGCGGAGGATCTGACTCCCCTGTACTGTTTTGAGATCAGTCGTCAATTAAATTTCTGAACATTCGAATCTTCAGGCCCGGTTGTTTTGGGGAACTCCGGTTTTCCCCTTCTCCCCCGGGGATACGCCCTGTCCCGCTGCCTTTCTGCCTGCGCCGCGTGCGTGGCTGCGGCTGGCGCAAGGGGGCTGCGGGGACGYGCTCGGAGCGGGCGCCGCGGGAGCCGCAGGAGCCTCGCGCCTTTCCTAACTGGCTGTTTGAGCAGCGGCAAATTGGCTTGAGCGCCGCGGCCGCCCAGCGCAAACACCCTTCCTCTTCCGCGAAATGGAAAGCACCAGATAAGTCGCAGACCGGACTGTTTTCGTGATTAACTTGCTGCTACAAAGCGCATGGTTATTGCTCAGCACTTGTGCCGATACCCGAGTAAAATGCCGCTCGATGTCTGCTTTGAGCATTAAGAGGAAAACGGTGTGGATTTTACGGGCAATAATCTTCTGATTGGCTTGCTAAAAAAAACTTCCGAAGCTGAAGTGTTTACTTGGGAGCGTAATTTCCCGAGAGCAGCGTGGGCGGACCGTGGCCGGTCCCGATGGCGGCGAGCGGGGCCAGCCCTCGCGCGGGGTCCCCGTCCCCTCCGCCTGGCGACGTCCTCTGCCAGCAGCGTTGCCCCGGGAAGGAGTTTGCTGCGTTCGGCTGCCGCGCAGTTGCCCTTCAAACACGGGAGCAGCTGGAGACCGTGAATTTTCTCGGGGGGGTTTTCCAGCCTCACCTGCCGCTGCATTGCTGGGGGCAGCTGGGGTGTATTAAATTCACCGGAGACGGGGCAGGAGCAGCGTCCTCGAAGGGACGGTCGCCGCGTGCCGTCCGTCYGCCCGCTCCGGGGAGCTCCGAGCTCCCGCCGGCCTCTCCAGCCGGCTGGGCGCKCCGCGAGGCGCCTCCGTTGCCTGAGTCTCCATTGCCGATGGAGACGGGCCGGGGGCCGCGCTCGCTCCTCCCGCGACCGCAGAGGGCACCGGCACCCGCGGGACCCGCCGCGGCCCCGGCATCGCCCGCGCGCCCCGAGTCATCGCGCCGCC
>NW_020448307.1:2280017-2314348 GCF_003343035.1 Apteryx rowi | reverse complement strand
GGGCGGGAGCCGCGCTCCTGCAACGCTCGCCTGAGACCTGAGGGTGGCCCCGAGCTCCCGCGGCAGATGCCGCAGGACGCGGCAGGGCGACCGTGGCGTGGCTGAGCTGTGTTGCGGTCCATCCCGTCCCACCGGCTGCAGTCCACACGGTCTCCCACCGCGGAGATGCCCTTCAGGACCATCGCTGGACACCTCGGGGGGGCTGCCACCACCTGCACGTGGAGGTTTTGCAGGAGGGGCTCAGCTAGGAGACCCCAACCATTGCTGCTGGTGGGGGACAGAGATGCTCCGAAGAGCTCCCAGGTCCTGAGGAGTCCTGGGAAAAGAGCCGCAGCTCCAGGAAGCCTTGGAGGAGACCTCCCAGGCTGATGGTAAAGAGCTGCTGGTCACATCAGAGCGATCRGACACAGCTGTCAGGAGGAAATGAATGCGCCAAGTTCAGTTACACCAGGCCGTGATCAACCCCTGGTGCCAGAGCTTTGCCGTTAGCACTTGGAAGAGCTCGTGGCTTACTTCCAATCTGTTTTCCTTTCTCTGGGCTTCATTTTGCTTGTTTTCTTTTTGCTTGCCTGCTGCAAGAGCAGCTTGCAGTCGTCCCTCCTCCCCGGCAGCACGGCTCCCTGCTCTCGTTAACGCGGCAGCAGCCGCGAAAGGAAACCGCGGGCTTTGCCCCCGGGAAGGTGTCTCAAAGTGAGAAGAGCAGAGGCGCTTTGGGGTCCGTGCCGCCCRGGGACGTGCCGTGCACCCGGGCAGCCCTCGGCGCGGCTCCCCCTCGCCCTGCCCGGCAGCTGCAGCGGCCTTTGCAGCGCCTCCGGTACGTGGGGCGTTTGGGGCTCTCACCTCCTGTTTGTCACCGCAGCGCTCGCGCTGACGCCCATCCCACCCTTTCCTGTCTCGTCTCGAGCTGCGGCAGGGCAAGGCGGGCGCCTGCGGCAGCCGCGCTTATCGCTTCGCGGCAGCCGCGGACGTTTGCCAAATACGGCCCCGTGCCGCAGCGCCCTCGCGCACGCTCGCCCGCAAAAGCACGTTCGGCGGTTCCTAAAAACGCTCGCGGCTGCTGCTTCGCGGCTGCTGCCCTGAACGGCGGCGGCGACGTCCTCGGAGGATGCGGGGCACGGGCAGAGCCCGTGCCGCCGGGGGAGCGCTGGGAACCCGAAGGGGGGATGCTGCGGCGGCGGAGGAGGAGGAGGAGGAGAGGAGCGTCGCGGCGGTGGGCTGCCGCGCCGCCGGGTGCCTCGGCGCCCCGCACGGAGCGAGCTCTGCCTACGGGGTTGTGGGGACCCTCGCAAAGTGCCGCCCCGTCCGCACTCCTGCGCGGCGCAGAGGTCTCCTTTGCGAGCGCGTTGAACCGCGCTGCAAAGCAGCCTCAGTCTCCGCTCACTGATCTGTGCCTAATCTCCTCTCCCTCCCGAGCGGCGCGTGCCGTGCGGGAGCCTGTGCTCTCTCCRTGCCTGGGAGAACAGCTGAGAAGTCTGCAGCGTAGCGTGGTCTGGGCTGATTGGCTCTAGGTCTGGTTTTTGCATGCGACGCGCGGTCGGGTTCCCAGTACAGATTGCATTTTAGCTTTCCTGGGTCGGAAGCCCCGAAGGTTGTTCATCAGAATAATGCTTGTTTCTGTCTCCTTCGCCCTGAGATGCAGGTTTGCAGGGAGTCGTGGGTGACCCTTCCCTCGTCCCGGAGCCCCTTCAGCTTCCGTGAAAAGTGCYCCATGACTTGGGCGGGATTTGGGCCTCTTTGCGTTTATTTTGGCAAAACGTGACCTCAGCTCTTCCTTATGCTGCTAAGACTAAGAGCCCCTACGAGGATCCCGGCTGGGGTTGTGTCCCTGGAAAGGAGGAACGTGTTGTATGAGTGGATTGACCTTRGTGGTCATGGCAAAGGCGTGAGCCGTACGTGAGACCGCGGCAGGTGCAGGGAGAGGAGCCTCGGAGCGGCTTCGGCTCTCCYGCAGCGCGCTGCCGGCTGTCGCAGGGGACGCGCGGCTCCCGCTGCAAGGGGCTGCCGTTTCGGGGYGAGACGCTCTCGCTCCGAGCGACCCCGGCGCAAGGAGGCTTCACCCGACTSGCACGACCCGTGCACCGACGCAGACGTCGCTCTCCCGGCGGGCGGTTAATTAGCCCCGTGCTTAACCTGACCAAAGCGCTCTCGCCGCGTGCCCTCTTAAACACCTTGTTYTCCACCAGCAAATCGGCGCGACCCAAGGGCTGCCAAACCAGTCCTGCCGCTGCTCAGCGGGGAAGCGCCGGTCGCAAACACGAGTGTCGTGCAAGGGTCCGGTCCCCTCGGCAGTTGGCGTTGCGTCGAGCCGCCTTTGCGGCGCCCCCGGCACCCCCCGCCGCGGCGCTGGGCAGCAGCTTGGCCCTCTTCGGCAGGGAGCCCGAAGAGCGAAATCGGTGTTAAGCTGGGGAAAACTGAGTTTTGCCGTTCTCTGTCGCTCACGCATTCTCTCCGTCTGCGCAGACTGTTGGAGACTGAGTTAATGATTTCCAGGGGGCAATAAAAGGTAGCAGCCACCGGGCGAGTGGCACGGCGCAGCGGGGAGGCCCCGGGGTGGCGGCGCTGGAGCTGGCACTCGCCGCTCGCCGCTCGCCTCGCCGCAGCGCTGCCTCGCTCCGGGGAGAGGCTTTCTCGGAGCAGCCTTGCTGCACGTGCCCCAACCTGCTGAACCAGCCGGGCAGCACCTCTCTGCTTAGTAATAATAACCCGGCTCCTGGTGACCCGTCCTTATCTTTCCCACCAGCTTCTAATGCACCTTCATGAGTCACTATTTCTGACACGCGTTGGGGTTTTTTTTTTTCATGACACCGTGTTTTGGTTTCAATCCTTTCTGGCTGGTGTGTCACCTCCTAAGCCTGAGCCTGAGCCYGGGCGGCTCCTGCGAGGCGAGCGGTGCCGGAGGTGGCTGGAGCTGATGGAGCTGCTCTGGCTGCTGAGGGGAGGGAAGCTGCACGGTCTGAAAAGAAGATGAGCAGCCAGTTCTGCTCCGCGTGAGTTACCTGCGCGGATCGAAGCCCCTCGGCGTGCTCCTTTCCTGCGAGAGCAGTGCCGTCTCCATCCCTGGGCAGCAGCACGCGGCGGCAGGTGGATCAGCTCTCCCCACCCTGTTTCTCCCCCCTGCAGCACAACTGCTGCTCCGGAGAGGATGTTTGGCTGAGCGGTGGAGAAGGCAACATATGCCCGTGTTGAGATAGTGCAGCAGGGGAGAGATTAGATAGAGAGAAGGGATTGGGCCGGATCCGCTCAACCCTTGGAGTTCAGACCCACGGCAGCGCAGGGAGCGGGAGGATCGCGGGCCCTGGGCGCTGCTTCCTGATTTTGCTGCTTCGCTAAGGTTCACGAATTTTTGCACCCCTGGTGTTTTTACCTGCCCTTCAGTGACGGAAGGGCACAGTCAGAAGCCTTCTTCAGGAGGTCAGTAAACATGACAGCAACCGTTCAGTTTTGAAAGCCTCTTTCCTGAAGCAAACAACAGGAGCGTGCAAAATAGCTGACACTTCCCATGCAGCAGTTGCATCATCTTCCTCTAAGCGTGCGTTGTGGTCAAGAGAAGGGCAATACGCGACAAGCCCGCGATAACAGGCGTGAGCACGGGAGGTCCCTCGGCACATGAACGCGCTCTGGAAGACCCGTCTCTAAGGGAGCCTTCGCTTGTGTCGGATACGCAGCGCAAATAAAACCGGCTTGTGCYGCGCAGGAGGCGTTGCAGACCCGCGGGGCGCCGGCAGCGCGGCACGTGCCCCGGCGAAGGCGCCGGGCGGACGCGAGGGGCTGCTCTCACACGCGTCTGCGTTACGGGGAGGGCTGGCAGCTGCTCTGCAGGTGAACTGCAGCCTGTTTTATTAGTGCWGCAGAGATATTTCCTTGCAGTGACTTACTTTATGTCCGACAGTGTGGGTATATGCACCGCAGCTGTAGCTGTTTTTTATGAGGTTCAGTACATGAAGTACAGCGCGCTATAAGCAACTGTGGCTTTTTTTTTCCTGCTTATACTCTCTACTTCATATGCCGATGAAAAGAAAACTTTTTTTTCCCCTGAATCAGTGGAGATGTCTCAAATCATTTGTGTTCCCATGTTGTTGCTAAAGACCAAGTCTATCGGAGAGAACRAGTAAGGGTTTTCCTTGCCGCTTGCGGATGCAAGAAATGTTTGTGGCAGGAGTTTCCRCGTCCCATCGCAGGATGGTTTCGTGGCCTCCACCATCACCCGGGCTTTGCTTCTGCTCAGGGGCAGCCGAGCCCAGGGGCTCGGGTGGGTGCAGTAAGGCGAGCGCCGTGGGTGTTCCCCAAACCACCTCCCCAAATCAGCGGTCAGAGCCGCGCGGTTAACGAGCGCGTTACGCGGTTTGCCCTCGTTCGTCTGCGGAGGTGCAACTGGCGGCGGTGAGAGCCGGCAGCGGCTCGTGCTCGCRCCCCCGAACGCGGCTCTGAGAGCGGGTGCCCGTCTCTGGAAAAGCTGCCCTCCCTGCGGCGCTCTCAGCCGTCCCCGTTTCTGTGAGGTTTTATTTCCTTGTGTGACTCACGCCAGCTCACCTGAAAAAAAAAAACCAACCACCCCCAAGAGCTCTGTTTGGTGACGAAGCTGCGCGGCTGCACCGGGCCGTGGGAGGTCACCTGCGGACGAGCGGCTCCCTCCGCTCTCCCTCTCCCCGTCCCGCCGGTCGCCGTAGCGGGACCGCAGCTTGCGCGGCAGCTTCCTCCGGACGAGGCACGCGAGGAGGACCTCCGAGCTTCCCAACGCCGCTGCTTTATCTTGAGAGAGAAACATTTGCCGAGTGCTTCCCCTCCCGCGGAGCAAACTATTTACATTTTTAATGCTTAGCCCGTTTTCGTTACAGCGCTGCCTCTTGCCCTGGCTGCAGCTCGCGGATTCGTGCTCCAGCYGGAGCAGAGCCCCGCGCTCGTGACCTTGCTCATGAGAACCAGGTCGTTAGCTCGGCTCTTGTTTAGCGTGTTTTGGGAATAACGGAGAACGCTGTCTCCTAACCAGTGTAAACATAAATTTAATCTAGATAGCTTTTCGAAGACTGCGTATCTGTTTGTTGAAGTCCATCTCCCCCACCGGTTTATCTTGCCTCTTCTCCTCCGGTTAGACCGTGCGTATACACGGCACGCGAGACAAATTGAGCCTACGTGAGCGTCCAGGATCACCCCTGCTCTCGCTCRTCGTCAGCGAGCCTTTTTGATAGCGTCTCTTCTTCTGACATAGAAACGCGATGGAGGGGGGAAAGAAAGTCCGCTTCGGCYTGAGAGGCGCCTGCTTGCGGTGCGCTCTGCGCTGCGGAGCTGCGTCCTGCTCCCGCTCCCGCTCCGTGCCGGGCAGACGTGTCCCACGGGCCTCCCTTGCACCGCTGCTTCCCGTTAGGAGGAACTCCGGGGTGGGAAGGAGCATCTCGGTCTCCGTCTAGGCCCYGCGTGAAGGCAGTTTTGGACCAGAGCCGAGCGTGCCGGGCGCTTTGACGCAGGCTGGACACGGCGCCCTTCGTCCCTCTTGCCCTTCAGGCGTCACAAGTATGTTAAGATGTTTATCCGGATCTGCGGAGGGAAACTGGACTGGAAGATAGCAGAAGGAGATAATCCATTTCCTTTTCATTTAAAGGGCGTATTCACCTGTAGCTTGATGACCAAACCAGCTGGCTGACATGAGAGCCGTGACACCCGGAGGCGTTAAGAGCATCCCGTGTGCCTCGGTGGGAGGTGGTGGTCCGTTGCCACCACCGGGGCTTGCCGTGGCCCGCTCTTTACGTTTATTTGTCTTTACGTTTATTTTTAAGCCTGCCCGGTGTCCTCGTTGGTGCTGCTTGTCCACCCCGAGCCCGTGACAGCACGGGGACAGAGCCCGGCGGAGGGAACCAGCGTTCGCAGAACGTGTCCCTTGTTGCTGTTGTGATCTCGGGAAAAGTCCCGGTTGAGAAAGAAAAGGGATTAAAGAATCCCCYGGGGTTGGCTTGAGCGCCGTGGGTCGGAGCCGAGGGGCATGTCCGATGCCGGAGCGTGGGGACCTGCCCCGGGACAGCTGCTCCGCTCCTCCCTCCCTCCCTCCCATCCCCGTGGTCCGTCCATCACCCCGGTGCTCTCCCGAAGCACGTAACCGCATCCAGCCGGGTGTCTTTAAACATAAATCAGGAGGCACGGGGAATGTGCCGATAACCGAGCGAGAAGTAACGCTTTGGAGGTGCCGGCCGGGCGGGGGTCCCGGCGGGCGCGAGGCTTGGCGGCGCCCGACGCTGCCGTGCCCGTGYCAGCTCCGCCTCGCCAGCCTGCCTACCGGCGTTTAAATGACCGAATTAAACAGTAACTCGACGCCCTGAGGGTAAATCATGTGACTGCCGGGAACAGGCTTAGCCGCGATGATCGGGCGATGCCGGGGCAAGCATCCGCCGTGCCCGTCGGCCCGCCCGGGCGCTCCGGCGGTGCCGTAGGGCGTTATCTCCGGAGGCAGGCGGAAGGGTCGCCTCGCCGCGGATCGGTCGGGACGTGCTGCGCCGGCCTCGAACGAGCCGGGTGCAAAGCTGCTTCCAGTAAATCGGAGGCCAGCGGGGAAGGCAGAGCTGCGCGGCGCCTAGGCTGAGCGCTTTCCCTCGGGCGAAGGCGGCCGGCGATCCCAAGCTGCAGCCCAAGCGCGCATCCCTGTCGCTCGKCTTGGGGGGAAAAAAAGTGGCAAAGCAGAAAGGTTTTAGTTCTTTTGCAGAAAGCCACAGCGTTTAATCCACTGAAAACTAAGGRCACGGCTGAGGGAACTCAGCAAAACAGCTGGAAGCAAATAGTGTCTGGAAAGCGATTAATGTCTGCCTGCGAACTGTTTTGTCAAAAACTCAACATTCTGCTAAAAAAAGCAGATTAGCAGAAAAGTTTTGACTAGCCCTCGTGTTTATACAGTAACGTGTTAGGCACACTGCTTCACATCCGATTAACCGCGGGCTAATGGCAGTCATGACTGTAGCTGCCGAACTGGGTACACAGAAAACGGCTCCGATGTCCACATATTACAAAATGCACCCGTAAATAATTCAAACCATCTTGCTAGATTAATCCTGCTGTATAGCATAATAACTTGCTAACGGAGGTGCGTTTGATGTAACTGTGACCATTTAACAAAACCTACTAGCGCTTYGTTGCTGGAGTTGTGCTCCGGCCAGTATTTCCCAGCCTTATTTACTTRGTAATTTAGCTTTATTTTTATCTTGCTGTTTTAACCCTTCTGCCTGCCCCGTGGAGCATCTTTTCCCGTCGCTGCCTCCTCCATCGAGAGTCAGGAATGACCTCAGTAAGCGCAACTTTTAGGCAGCGAGGAGGAGGGGGAAAAGGCTTCCCGTGACGCAGCCCTAGGAGCATCGTAACACGGCGAAGGTGCAAAGGAGCGCGTAGCGGGGAGGCGCTGGGCTGCGGCGGCACTGGACGCCCCCCCGGGCAAGACACGTCGCCCGCAGAGGGCCGGGTCTGGGAGACCGCGCCGCCGTCCCGGCTCTGCTCTCTGCCCTGAAATACTCACCGTCACGCGTTGTCTTATCTTGCAAGGGTCCTTTTCTCTGGAAGCGCTCGGATCGCTCCGTAAACACCCGTGAACAGTTTCGGCGTCGGCTGGGGGAGAGGCCGGCGTTGCCGCGCGGTAGCCGGTGGGACGCGCCGAGCGGAGGGCGCGGGCGAACGGCGGCGGGTTTCTGGTGCGAATCGCCCGCTTTAGGCATCGCCGCGTGCTTCCTGTCCGTGCGCTCTTGCTCCCTGCGCCTCGGGTGAACGAGACCAGCCGGAATCACCTAACGAGCCCTTGGGTTGCTGCGTTTTTCCACGCTCCCGGTTTTGCTTTGCTGCTCTTTCCGTTCCGGCGCGAGACTGGCTCAAGCCTCGACCAAAGCCACGGTCCAGGCGTTCCTGCAAATGTCCCCTGCTGAAATTCTCAGCCGGCTGGAAATAAGTCGCGTGTCGCCGCACAGGGAAAGGCAGGCCGGCGGCTCGGCGGGCGTGCGCGGCGCTCCCGTGGGTGCACGGGGCTGCAGGGCGCCCGTCGCGCCGCCGCCACCAGCGATGCTCTCGCCCCGGYGGCAGCCTGGGCGCCGCGGGAGCTCTGCAGGGAATCGTGCCGGCGGCCGGCACCGCGCACGGCCGGGAAGCGCGAGAACCTCCTCGGGGAAGGAGTTTTCTTCCAAGCGGGAAATCTCTTCTGTGCGGTTGCACACTGGGATTTTGCACCTTTTGCAACCTGCAGCAATAAAAACAAAGCTGCTTAGGGAAGCAGGGGCTACGGATGCGTGCTGGCTGGGTCAGGCCCGCCTGGCGAAGGGTCGCGAGTGCAGGCGCGGGGCGAGGAAGCCGGTGGAGGCTCGCGGCAGGGCGGCGGTTTGCAGCTAGCGTGCCTCGGCGTGCAGCCCGGCGGGCAGGGCTGCCGGCGCGGCGCTGCGGTCTGCTCTCTCGAGGTGCGCCGTTTCCTCTTCCCATCGATCGTTCGCTCGTAATTTCCTGTTCGTTGTCCCCCACTTTCTTCTGGGCCTTGAGATGCCGGGAGCTGAGGTGCTGCGGCGCGCGGCGGGGCCTGCAGCGACCCGCTATGGCGAGCGGAGCGTCCGAACCGGGCCAAGTTTGTGTCGGAGCTAGGAGAAACACATTCAGCTCAGCAAAATCAGCATCTGTATTTTTACCCGCTGTCTGGCTCTTTATGAAAACGTGAGCTGAGTAATTGCATTTGCTGTTGAGAAATGCTGCAGTAAATGTTTCAAGGTGAACAGGTGGGTTTTACTCCAAAGGATGCAAACCCAGATGCAGAGGATTTTGTGCACAACCCTTGCGCCGCGCAGCGCGGGGACAGCTGGCTTCATGCAGTGACCTCCGGGCCAGGACCGTGTTTGCATGTGGGAAAACCGGGGAGCTGGCCATAAATTGCAATCAGGACTTTTGCAGAAACTGTGGGCTTGGAAAATTGAGGCATTATGTTAATTTGCAACAGGCACATTTTGATAGAAGCGAAAAGAAACGGAAAATATGAGCTAGCAGTTTATGATGCACAATAACGGACTCAGATATTTCTCTTTACTGTACTAGCTGTTCACTGTGCTTCGTGACTTCTGCAGGTGTTTTGTGCTTTTTTGCACTTTATGATAGTTGTCTGGCTCCAGCGTGCCATAGCTTAGGAATTTGCCCCCGGCTAATGCTCCCGTACGTGGATCAGGCGAGGAACCTCTTTGGTGTGCTCGTTCCTCAAGCCCCAGAGATGGTTTTGAGGAGCAGCGATACTGCTGCTCGTCACTGCTCCAGCAATGCTGAGAGTGTTTTCAGTGATGTAGTCAACATAGCCAACAACTTTTACAAACACACATCAATTCCCTCTTGCACCCTCTTGCAATGCTGCAGGGCCATCGCTGTCCGGGTGGAAAGGCGAGTTTGAGCGGCTGAAGTCAAACTCCACGAATGAATGTTTAGGCTGAGCCGCCTGACGGTGGAAACGCATCAGCAGTGACYGGCAGAGCTTTGCCCAGCAGCGCGGGGATGTCGGTCGGAGAGCTGGGAGTCAAAGACGGGCGCCCCAGGCCTCCGGGGGCTGCTGCCCAGCCGGGCACGTCTCAAGCTTTTCATCCCTCTAGCAGCTACCCAGGGCCGCTGTGGACGATGTAACTCTAACGTCAGTATTTTAACTGAAAGCACAGAAACTCATTGCCGCTAGTCAGCGCGCTAGCAAGCGGTAATGACCACTGTCATTTTTCTGCACTGCAATTTTTTGGTCATTTATTTTTTGGTAGAGGCGTAACCACAATGTCCTTCCAATGGCATTTTAATGATCTTTTTAATAGTAGTGTCAATAACAGTATAATGATATGGTTGTTTTGTTTGTGTTGGAATAATAAAAAGGCAGGAAAGCATATGCTGTAAAGCTATAAAGGGTTAGAGACGTCCTGAGAACCTGGCTGAGGGCAGGGTTACGCGCTGGTTTCAGTGTCACTGAACTGGAAAGTTTTGGTCTTCCGTAGGGCTTGGCAGCCCTTGAAGGAACCAACCGCTGCTGAGCGTTTTTGTCAAATAAGAGTAGGGGTTTTTTTTGCAGCTGGCAAACTGATGAACGTGGGTGAGGAAAGAAGTGTTGCTGGAGGCGCTGAGGATTTTTTTTTTTTGCTTAAAAAGCCAAAGGCCTCACCTGCGTCTCTGGAAGCTCTGGGGCTCCGGCCGTTGGCTGTGTCGGAGGCCGGGAGAGGCAGCTCCACGGCGCTGCCCCGTTTAGGGGTTCCTGGGTATCCCGCTAGAGCTGACACTGTGAAAGATGAGGATACGGATCCAGCCTTTCCTCCTCGGGTGAGCAACCTTGGGAAAATGCGTTTTGTGGTGCGTGTCCTCCAGGAGCCTGAGGCGGTTCGAAGGCTTTGGGGCAATTTTGCCGCAGGGCAGCTGGATTGGAACCTGCTTCTAAAGCTTTATTAATATATAAGAGCAGGAAGTCAAAGAGGTGAATAATCCTCGCGGGGTGAACTGGCGTTTGCAATACCTGCAGCCGCTTGATCTGCACCCCAAGCACCGGGTCGACCCGGTGCCTGGCTGGGTTAAGGTTTGGCGTTTGCAGGGCTGTCTGGCAACCGGAGCTTCCTGCGCCTTGCGGCGTGCCGTCGGGCCGTGCCGCGTCCTCCTGCCTCCCCTGCCCTGCAGCGAGGGGGTCGGCGCTGAGCAAAGTCCTGCAGGCGGATGGACGTCTCCAGCCGGGCTGGGTGTTGAGTCCAGGCGCCAGAACATACCGGTTTTGTTCGAGTGTAAAAACGGAGGAAAAGCAGTATTTCTCGAATTCCCCAAGGCGGTATTTCTGGGAACGGCTCTCCGGGGYGAAGCAGCGGAATCCTGGCCCTTTTGGCTCTGCAGGGACGGAGCCTGGTCCCCAGGGACGGCTCCCCGTGGTCTCCTGGGCGGTGAGGCGGCTCTCCCCATCCCGGCCTTCCCGCTCCCCGGGGGGATCGAGCCCAGGCCAACACACGATCCCTTTCCCTTGACCTAGGAATAGTAAAAACGTCGGGCTTAGTGCAGAAAACGACCTCGTCGGAGGAAGTTATGAAAAAAAAACCATCACACAAAGATGTCTCTGCACAGAGGCGGCGCTGAAAATAGCGGAGGAAGCGAGCGTCCCCGCGGTGAGCGGGGTTTCGGAGACGGGAGCAATTTCTCCCGGAGCGGGTGAGAGGAGCTGGCACTGCCGCGGGGCACGGCGGCGGCGGCTCTCCTGGGCCCGCGGAGTTGCTGGGGCGCCTGCAGATCGCCCTGCGYGCTCCGTAGGTTGCCTTCGGAGAGGAAAAAAAAAAAAGGTCTGGAAAAAAAGAAGCAAATGAAACGTGGTCTCCCCAGGAGAGATTTTGACGCAGTTAGCGGGGTTCAGCCTGTTCGCGTGAGCTGCGTTAGGCGGCGGCGGGTCTCGGCGCTGCCTCCGTATCTTGTCCTGCGAGCGTGGTAACGGGCATTGCTGCAGGCAAAACTCGTCGGGTAAGAACGTGAAAATCCGAGTTGGAGATTTTGGTCTTTTTTAATTGGGACAGATCTTTTCCTCCTTCCGGAGCACTGACATCCAGTCGGAGTAGATGGTCCGCGGGATGGAGCAAGGATGCTGGCTGCGGACCGCTGGGGCACGAAAATTACTGATAACTGCATACGTGTGCGCTGAACGACTGCCGCAGCTAGCAAAAAGCCCATATAAACGCGTGCGATGGGCGCTTTGGAACGGGCCACCCTGCGAGGAGGGAGAGCCTGCAAATTGCCCGTGCCTCTGCTGTCACGAGGCCCCGGGAGCGGTGACACAGCCCAGCTCGTGGAGTCTGTGCGGCACGTCGTAGCTGGGTCGACTGCCTTCCCTGCACGTGTTATAGGTRAATAACTTACAGAATTGGAATATGGCTAATTCTAATGTAGAGGACGGGAACCATCACGGCAGCGAAGGGCAGCTGGGCGAAGATGGCCGGGGGAAAGGCACGTGTCGCAGGGACTTCTGTATTCCCGCATGGAAGATGCATATGAAAGTGTCCTGAAAATGGGACCGTGGCTTTGGATTTAAAGATCTTGTCCAAATGGATGGTGCGTGCACCGACTGTGAAACGTTGCAAAGTTTAGGTGTTTTCCCCCTTAGACTGAAACAAGCGCAGTTCCTTGTGCCTGAAATCCATGGCAGGCGTGATGGGGCAGCGTTTTTCTGGCTATTCTCGAGGAAAAAAAATGAATGAAATGATTCTCCTACTCCTGCTTGCAGTAGAGTGGGAAACACTGTCAAGAAAACTCATCTTAGAAAAGGAAACTTAGAAACGTGCCATTTCATGCCACTCGCTTGTCCAAATCAGTATTCCAACATCACAGACCCGAGATTTTGCAAGAACTTATTCTTTTATTTTTACAGTATAATTCTGTCTGATGTCTGTTGCTTAATAATATTTTCCAAGGCWTTTTGCATCGTTTGAAGGGTGTGTTTTGTGCGAGAGCAGGTGCGTCGGCTGACTACTGGCAGGGCACCGCTAGCGAGTTTCTTTGTATGTGTTCAAGAAATTAAGCACAACTTGAAAAGATAATCCGAAATGAATACCAAATACACAGTTTTTAGAGGATGCAAACAATCCGAGTTACCATTTGTTATTTGCATTCCCTTTTCCAGGGAGTGGAAGTACCAGAAATAAATGGGGGAGAGATGACTGTGCAGCATTCCCCATTCCTGGAAGCTCCTGGGTGGGATCCGTGCTGTCGGGACCTTCTTCAGCCAGCGCTGAGGGTTCCCTTTCTGGCCGGTTCTACACAAAACCGCCAGCCGCTTTGCTTACCCAAGGGCAGACTCTGACCTTTGCTTCGCGTGCCGCAATCAGAGGCGATGGCAGAGCGCTCACGGTGCAGAAGGGTGTACGACGTGACAGGTCCCTCCCAGTCCTTGGTGCTGCCAGATGTCCTTCAACGTGCAGTCCAGGTCCATGCGTCGTCCTCATGCCAGACGTAGTAGCTTCGTATACGTGGGTTGTACGTTCACCGGTTCGACTGTCACCTCGGAGAGGGCCAAAGCTGGAAGTTGACTGCAGAAGCTCTCACGGCGTGGTGGCTCACTGGGATTTTGTTCAAGGCATTAAAATCTAATCARGGAGTTTGCAAGACAAATGCGCGGCCTCCTGGGCCATCTCAGACAGCGGGTGTTTGTCAACAAGGAGCTCGTCCRTCTGTCGTGTTGATGTATGGGATGTCATCCCCCCCATAAATGGGATGATGCATCCCGTGTATCAGAGAGGATGCAGGTAGAAAACTGGGCTTTTTTCCACCAAATAAAACCTTTTAAATCAAGTTCTGCGCTGCTTACGGAAGCTGATCTGTTCTGGGAAACGCTTGGCTTTTCCGTGTGTTTTAGTCATTATCGTCTGCTCTGCTCGGGAGACCATCCTTTAGACCCCTCGTTTTAGAGATTCGGCCTCAACGCATCTGGCCCTGAAGATGCTTCAGAGTGAAACGTCTCGCTCTCCCCTTTTTCTCAGTGACTTTATTAACTTTGCTAAACATTGGGCTTGTGCCTAGACCCTCTGGCTTGGTTTCCCCGCAGACGTGCAGGAGGCATGGTCGTGGCAGGGGACACCGCTGGGCGAATGCCCGTCTCCRTTTAGGGACTTTCCTGAGACTTCCCGGGAGGTTATTGCCTGCCTTTTATTGCTCCCGGCTCCGCTGACGGTTTTCCCCTGCAAGCTGCCTTCCTATTGCTTTTGCACGTGCTACTTGATCATTTCTGATCTGAAGACGCGTCTTCCCTCCCAGGTCTCAGTGGGGAGCCCGTGTTAAACTCACCAGAGATTTTGCTTGCGTTTATGTAAAAAGACAGGTAATTTCCCTTCCTTCAGGCTCTTGTTATCAAATGTTGTGTCAGCATTAAATCTGAAACTAAGGGGAAAGAAAGACTTGATTACTGGAGATGTACTGTACAAAAGGTTATTCTCTGGAGATATTCGAAACCCGCCTGGACGCGATCCTGTGCAATGTGCTCTAGGTGACCCTGCTTGAGCAGGAGGGTTGGACTTAGATGATCTCCAGAGGTCCCTGCCAACCTCAACCMYTCTGTGATTCTGTGGTTAAGTCTACTGCTTTATTGTTTGTTTGGTTGTATATTTGTATCTCGATGGCGCGTTCCCTCTACATTTCATACAGCTGTTTCTCAGTGCATAAGGTTTCTATCATGTTGGAAGTGAACTTCGTGGCTCCATATGTAAAGGATTTAGAAACAGATCACTGGTGAGGTGTACTTTTATAGTGGCATTAGTTATGAAATGACTAACAGGCTTCTGGATTCTGATCTTATTATTTACTCATTTAACACCAGTGTAATTTTAATCACATCAATTAAATTAATTCTGATTTACATCAGAATAAATTAGGACAGTATTAGGCCCATTTTGTTTTTATTGAGCGTGATATAATGTTTATTTAGTCAATGGGGAGTAGCAGAACAGTGCAGATTCACCTTCTTTTGTGGGAGCAGGATTGATTTGGTTAATCTGGTTTGTGGCCCCGAAAGCTTGTCTCCAAGGAGGTGACAGAGCAGAGACGTCCCTGAAACCCTGTGCCAAAGCGAGACCTCGCACCCGGGGAGAAGAAGAGGCAAAGCCACTACGGCCTTGGTGCTGCGGCTCTGGCGCCCGCGGGTCGGGCAGAACCGGCGGGTGCCCTCGGCCGAGCGACACCGGGGCGGTGACGGCACCTGACCCATGATCCCTGCCGTCCTTTTTGCATGTTTTTACCTGACATGCAAAGCCGTCGACATGAGGGACAGAGTGCGGCTCGGGGACGTTGCGCGGCAGAAGGCGAATAGCGCGTGCAAACGCACCTGCTGGGAGTCGAATGTGCTGCCGGGACCCGCGGGAGCGGGACGGGCCCCCGAGCAGGGCTGGAGGCTGCGTCTCAGTCTCGGCTTTAGAGGCCGAAAGTCAGCTCAGCCTCCGAACGTCTCGGGGGTGCCAGCACCCGGGAGGAGCAGAAGGGAGTTCCCCGGCAGGACGCTGTGTCCCGTCCCTCTGCCCCCATCTCGCCCCGCTTTCGGGAGCTTGCCGTTCGGGCTTGGCTAAAATAAGATGAAAAAATTATTTCTGCTTCTGGCCCGGGCCAGGAGGGACTGGGATGCGTTTCCAGTATGAAGCCCCTTTTTTCTCCAAACCTTTAAGCAGGGAAATTGCTTTTTGATCCGAGTAAGACACAGCTACGCGCTTGGCTCTCCTTGGGTACGCGGTGTTGTGGGAGGCTTCAGCCTTTGGATATCCCGGCTGCGAGGAGCGAGCAGAGCCCGGCCCGTGCTGCCAGGAGCCGAGCAGCCCCCGCGGGACCCCCGAGGCCGGCGCGGGCCGCACCGTGCCGGCCAGCCTATTTCTCGAGATTGCAAAGATTTTACTCTTCCTACCCGCTTTTTGCAAGTTGATGAGAGTCGCGGTCCCGAGTGACGGATCTCTGCTTTTCTAATGGAGCGTCAAGTGGGTGACGTGGGGCTTCCCGAAAAGGAGAGGGGATTTGGGTGCTGCGTTTTCTGTCCCGTTGGCCTTGATGCAGGAGCTTGTATTTCCACGTATTTTTCCTGAAGCGGCCTGCAGCCCATCCTTACGCAGCGTGTGCTTCATCGCTGCAGTTCACAGAAAGCAAATGATTCGGAGCGTGAGCTTCCTGGAGCAGAGACACCTTCCTGCGAAGCTTTCCGTCTCGCATTTGATTTAAAAATACAAGGGATTTTGTGGGGGGAAGGATTCCAGTAAACAAAAATATTGGTGGAGATTATCTGCTTTGCACAGAAACGGCCCGTTTTTTGTGATTTATGAAAGAACGATTTCCTCTCTTCTTTACCCCTTCTGCACTGCTTCCTTCCTCCTCAGTTCACAACAACTTTTTCTGCGTTTTTCAAGCAATTTTTTTTCTCAATTTTCTGCTAAAGCAAGCCAGGTATCTTTTGCTCTTTATTCTTTGGAAGCAAAATGAAAATCTCTCTCATTTTTCCTCTGTGAGCCCCCTCATTTTTCTGGCCGGTTTTCCAGGACTTCCTTGTTCGATGACATGGAATAATATCGGCAATAAATTAATCCCTTTGTCTGGGGAGACAGTGAGAATTATTGCTCAGGAGGGACCGGTCCCCGCTGCGTGTTTTCCCACGGTAGGCGCCTTGGCTGCTCCGCTGGCGTGCGGAAAGCCGCCGGGGCTGGCTCCTCCGGCAGGTGACGTTTCTTGGGGGCGAGCCGGGATTTGCGAAAAGGGACCGATTTGGGGACAGATCCAGGCCCTCGCTTTTGCCTGGGGGCACGTTTGTGCATTGCACCCTTTTAACGAGGCGTCCGGGAAGCCGCGGGTGAGCGATGGCTCGAAGCCCGGGAGCTGCTCGGCTGCGCCCGGGGCAGGAGCTGGCGGAGAGGCCAGGAGCACGGGAACGCCGCGCCGCTGCAGGGGAGCGCTCCCCCGCCCGGTTCCTTTTCCCTTTATACAGAAGTTAATTAACTAAGAGAGAATGGGTAAAATCCTGGGCGTTACGGGCTGTGCCCAGAGCTGCTGGCAGGGAGCGATAAACCTGGGCGGCTCCATGATTTAAGGTTTCTCTTCCAGGTGGGCTGCAAGGAGAGGCGAATTTTGGCCTTGGAAATGTCTCGGTGTAGGACCATGAGCAAAGCGCAGCTCTCCATATCCTGGAGATATGGAGATATGGTGTCATCCGGCCCAATTCCTAACGCGAGGAAGACGACAGCACTTTCCTGCCTTGAGGGAACGCTACCGGAATAAGCCAACGAACGCTTGAGACACCCGGCTCCGAGGGCGGCGGGAGGGGAAGGACGGAGTTGCCAGCACCTGGCAGCTTGCAGCACCAACGGCAGTGTTTGCCAAAGAGCCTCGTAAAATGTGCCGAAGGTAACGAGCTGTCCTGATGCCAGTATTGTAAACAGATATATGTATATATATAAAAACACACACACACATGTATATATATATACACACACACATATATGTATATAGCACTTGCAGGGAGAATAGCTACCAGCATGTGAAGAAACGAATGCGTTTGGACAGAGAGGGAAATGCTCTTCTTCACCGGCTGCGCTGGAAGCGGAGGAATCCGCAGCACGTTAACTTTGTCCCTTTCTTTACAGCGCTTGGCACCTTATTCGCCCGCAGAAGAGGCGCGGGGTGAGGCGACGGCGGGATGTCAGCGGGGAGGCGGAGGGCGGCGAGCGGGACGCGGGAGGAGCGAGGGGGCGAAGGCTGCCCGCAGCGCGTCCTGCACCACCACCGCCGCTGCCACTGCCGCGAAATGGGTTCTTTTGGATGAAAACCGACGCACGCCGCAGCGCGCAGCCGTATCGTAACGGAGGCGAAGGCTGTTTTTCACCTCTAGATCTTCTCGCTGCCGCAGGCTTTAGCGCTGTGCGCGCATCCGTCCTCGCTGCTTGGTTTGTCCTCGCTGAAGTTCGTTTCCTGACGCCGGTGACGCCGTTATCCGAAGGCCTTCGGGTCCCAGCGGCCAAACCGAACTATTTCGGCCGAAGCGGGTGCTTCTGCCACAAAACAGAATGAAGACCACCCCGTGCTGAACGAAACCATCCTGCTCTAATTCCCCTCTGGAAGGGCTCGTTGCCCGCGTGGCACCACCTTGCTAGTTGGAAACTGGCTTTTGAATGCATTAAAGAAAGGCATAGCCCAAACCTCGTGTTCCCGTAGCTGCTTCTGGAGCCGCGACGGGGTGCGGGGGGGGTTCGGGGTGCTGCGCAGCTCGGCCCGGGTTTCTGGTGCCGCACGATAACCGGGTAACGCTTGGGAAGAGCTCGGTAAGTAAGATCTGCTGCACGGGTAGCGAGGTGGAGGATGCGAGCTGGGAGTTTAAAGGAAGCAGGTTTTGGCAACAGACACCTTAAGAAACCTTTTCTAGCTCAGATTAGAAATTTAGATTTCCTCAAATGTGTTGGCAGGATTCGTTTCTTCTTCGTACGCGTAACGTATTTGCTCATATGTGTCATTAGACAGCTCCTCTCAATCTGAATATTAAACTGGAGTAGAGCAAAGGCCAAATTTAAGATATGAAACCGGCGGAGATTATATTTCATACTGCATAAAATGCACCTCTGGAATTTTCAGTTCTCCTTTTCTGCAGTATTACATATGCTTTTATACAGTATCATGGCAGACGAGCTAAAAAAAAAAAAAGAAGAGAAAAGAAAAAAACTGTGGCTTTGGAGATGTTCACTTCAAGCCTGTGGTTAGCGTTTCCCAGGCTGCCGTAGAGGTGAACGCGAGTTCAGCCATCGCATCGCGCTGCTCCCGGGCCCGTCTTTGCTGCCGTCCCTGAGCGACTCCGGCAGGAGATGGAGCCAAACGGACCCGCGGTGGCTCCGGGGCATGGATGCCGCGCTGGGGAGCCGGCCCGCGCGTTAACCCGGAGGTTGGGGAATGCTTGAGGCTATGGATTCATGGAAGAGTAGCTGGTGGACCAGTTGCAGAGCCGGGCGTCGCTAGCCGGCCGGTTTTCTTCCTGTACGCTAGAAATGGTGCATTAGCTGCTGGGCAGGGGCTCCGCACGGCTCTCTGCTGGGAAACGGGCTCCTGCCGCAGGAGCCGCCCGGGCCGAACCCGGCTCCAGCCGCCGGCACCGGGCACCCGGCAGCTCCTCCCACCTGCGGCGTTTCGGCGCACGACGCTTCAGCTTCTCCTGAGCTCTGCGATCTCTCCTTAAATTCCCTGTCTTTAGAAAACACACCGGCTTTTTCCTGCTCAAACCTCCAGGGACTTTGCTTTGACCCCACTAAAGTGCACTGCCAAAATCCCAAGCCGGGTGCACCCGTGACCCGTGCAAGCGTGGCCGGCCACGACAGCACGTTAACCTGGGACGTGTCCCGGCCTCCTGGCATGCACGATCATCAACTACGCCAAAATAGTCTGTGAAAAGGAGCAGAAGCTGCGGATCCTCTTCCTTTCCGCGTTCCTAGGAAAGGAGCCAGTGCTGGCAGCAGTAAAACTGACTTTGCAGGTGACAGGTCGCTTTCCCAGTTGCATCTTTTGCACGAGAGGGAAAGCGGTGTCTGAACCGGCTCCTGCTCCGTGCCGACGCAGGGGGTGCTGCTGCTGCCGGCGTCCGCGGCAGTCGGGCCTCGGGTGCGGATCCTTCCCACTCGTTTTCGTGCCGGAGGAGTTGGGCATGCGAGGGAGTGCATGGATGCGAAACCAGCTGAGAAGCTTCCCAGCCACTTCCCTTTTCCCATCAGTAGCTATTGCTTCAGTTCTCGTTTCCTAATATTGACTCTCTAGTTTGCTTCAGGCCCTTTCCCCCAGTTGCTTGCCAAGGTTTCCTTGGACAGAGACGTAGCTGAGCTATTTTAAATAAAATTTTTAATATTGTATTTTTTCTTCAAATGGACATTTACCATCCTTTCTGCAAAATTCTCCTCCCTTTTGTGTCTGCTAGCAATACCAGGTGGAGTCAGATATCTTTACACCATGTTATTCGCAGCGCTCCGGCCGTAGGAATAGCCTCTGCCTCCTCTTGCCTACATTCAGCTTTTCCCCGCTCGTTCTTTTAGCTGACACCTTCTGTGATCTTTCTGTTTATCACCTCTGTGCCACCGCTCTGTCCTTTCCCGTAACACCGAACATCAACTTCTGCCTCAGAGACCCTGTAAAACTTTGCAAGTGTCAGAATAGGTGAGAACAGCTCAGATACGAGCAACATCTGCAACCACAGTCTCATCACCTCCCTCCCTACTTTGCTGCTTCTGGCAGTTTCTGCCTTTTCAGGCATTTAAGGAGTGCTGGGTTCAACCCACACCCATGGGCCGGGTCGGGAAGCAGCAGGAGGACGGAGGCAACCGGGCTGGATTGGGCTCCGATGCAGGAGCAGCTGTGCCCAGGGGATGAGCTGCAGCTGGCGGCAGCAATCGGCCCCGTGGCAGCTCAGCCCGGGGCTCCTGCCATAGCCGCTACCCCTGGTTTTATAGGGCACTTTGGCCATGGCCATGGCCATGTCCATGTCCCGGCAGCACCGGGGCGGCCGCGGCACCACCTGGCCCCGGGGGATCCCGGCAGCGGAGCGGGGTGGGAGAGCTGCCGGGACCGGGGCCGCCGGTCACCTGGGCTTCTGGTGCCTGTTTGGGAAAGTTTGCAGCTTGTTATTGGAACTAGCTGTGGCTTAAAACTGCTGCAGCAGTTTTTGATTTAATTGCGCTCCGGGAGAGTGGTAAATAAATAAATGGGAAAGGCCTGAGCTATCCCTGTGCTGGGGGCTCTGCCCTGTGCTGGTAGCAGCGTTGATCCAGGAGACTGGATCCGGGACTGGAGAGCTGGCCTGAGCCTGATCGGGAACGCGCAGCATCGCCGAAGGAGCCGGTGTGCAGAGGTTCGTCTCTAGCACGTGAGGAATGTTGCTTTTTAAGACAAAATGAGTCTTTTTCTTGCTGTTCTTTTTCCTTTGCGTATGGAAGCAAAGCTCTTACCGGAGCTAGGGCTTCCTTTCCTGGTGTTTGCAGCATTTCTGCTTTGTCCCTCCTGCCCTGCCTCCGGGGCAGTGCTGTACGCTCCCGTGTGCAGTGGGGATCCCCTTGCTGCGATCCCCTGGACCGGGGCCGAGCCTGAGAGTGGCCGCTACCTGCCGTAGTGAGGCTGGAAATGCCACGCGGAGCTGACGGGTGGAAACAGCATGTGAGGCACTGAATACCTCTTCTAACCCTGCTGTGCTGGTTGTCCTCAGCTCATATATACCTCAACGAGATGCAGGGATTTGTGTGTACTGTCTCTGGCCTAATTCTAGTAATGCCGTGCATTTAAAAAGTGCATTGGGAGACGTTTCCCACGCAGCGGAGAGGGGGGGGTCTCTTGCTCTTTGGCCCTCTGCACCTAGATTGTTTCATTGGAGGAAATCACACCCACCTTTGTGAATAGCTGCAATGCCAATAAAGCCCAAAGGTAGGCAGAGGTTTTTCTGAACGCTTTGCAAAACTGCCCGGAGCGCTCGCCTTGGCGCCGGTCCTGGGGAGGAAGCGTCGGTGAGCGGGCGCAGCTCTCCCCCTCGCAGTAGCAGCAGCGCGCGGCCGTAAGCGTTATTCCCCCTGCTGATTTGGGGGAAACTTCCAATCTGATACTTCTTGGTTTGTCGGGGAAGAAAAGTTTTTCTTGTTGTTGGCAATTCCCCTTTCCTCAGATAGCACGCTTAGGGCCTGTTTCTGCAGGGTGATAAAATAAGCCTTAAGCTAGCGCTTGTGTTCGTGGACTGCCTTAGCTAGCATGAAGGTTTTTGGTAGAAATGCCGTACAAAAGGTAGCGGTGATTCACCTCCGCTCTTGGAGCCGATGCAGATGGATTCGCCTGGGAGCTGGACGCTGCTGCGGGAGCCGGGCTCTGGCGGATCCTGCCCGGCACGGCGGCCCTGGCGGCTGCACCCCTGCGATGGAGGGACCGGGGACCTATCGCCTGGCCTTAATCAAAGCTTTAGAAGAGAGTGGCTTGTCTGAAAGTGCATTTTTCAGCAGCAGCATACAGCGTGCTGCCCTTGCGTAGGCGAACCCCGGGAGCTGGGGGCGGTCGTGGAAAGCGGCTGCTCCCGGGGTGCGGAGATCCGGCCTCTCCTCCCCGTTGCACGTGGCCTGGCCGTGCCGGTGGCCCCGGGTGACGGCGCCCGCTACGCCCTTGTTGGCGTGAACCTTGCAACGCGCTCGGCGAACGCCTGCAGGGAGAGGAGCAAAGCGGCTCAGGGGCCGCGCTCGGCTCGCCGCTCCCCGGGGACGTGACTCACGGCTGAGTCGCTTCTCACCTGCTGGCTGAGATGCGAGACGGAAGGGAAGGATAAAACCGTATTAGCTGTAGGAAAAAGGAGGATATCGAGGGAAGCAAGTTCTTGGGGCTTTTAGATAAGGCCTTATCTAGGGCTCGCAGGTGCTTGCAGAAACGCTCGCGCGGCAGCGAGCCTCGGCTTGCCCCCCGCAGCCGGCGAGAGCGTGGAGCAGGCGGGAAGCGGCTTGGCTCCGCCGGCCTGTGCCGCCGTCTCCCCGCGGCGCAGGGAGCTTCCCGCGGCAGCATCACAGCGGCAGCGGTGCAGGACGTGCCCGACCTGCGCCCCGAGCGCCAGGAAGGACTCGGGTGCTGTTTGTCGCTGAGCCGAGGGCGACGGTTGCTCCCGCGCGCAAAATATTTCATGCCTGCCACCTCGGTTCAGGAAACGGCGGTTTGCTCGGCAGAGGTGCCGGAGGCAGCGCGTCGTTATCGAGCGCGGTGTTGGCCCTCGTCACGGCTTTCGCCATTTGCCGAGTTTGTCTGCCGAAGCAGAAGGCCGTCGGGGCGCCCGGGGAGCGGAAGCGGGGAGAAACCCCGGTGCTGGCGGGCAGCTGGAGCCCGGCTCCGGCAGCGTTGCCTCCCCGGGACCAGCCGGGAGACGTGGGCAGCGGCTGAGCCCTCTTGCAGCTCTTGGCGCCCGGCATCGCCGGCCCCGGGCGTGCAATTCCCATAAAAGCGGGCGAACGGGGTCGCCGGCGGCTGCGGGGCGATCGCTCCCAGCGTGTCCCCCCCCGCCGGGGCTTGCTCGCACCCGGTGTGACACCGTTGAGCTGCGGAGCATGTAAAAAGATGTTATTTTAAGGATTCCTCGTGCCTGCTGTGGCGTGCGCTCCCTAATCCTGGAGCTAATCCCTGCTCGGGTTGCCTTAAAGACACATGTCCAGTGACCGGAATACCCGAACAGGCTTCCTCGCCGCCCGCTATTTGGGTCGGAGATGTTGCTGCTCGTCCTTGGTGCGATGCAGAAGGAAGGGGGTGGGAGCGTGTGTCCCCACGTACGTCCCCGCGTGCATCCCACGTGGAAGAGCCGTGCAACCCAAACCGCGGGGGATGAGTGGATGGAAAACACCCTGGAAAGTGCTGCCAGCGCGCGTTGCCACGTGCACTGAACCCCGTCCTTGGGTGATGGACGTTCAGCTATGAGCACGTGACAGTCGGGCTCTGGGTGGTCGGTACGGACCTAGTGAGAACCACGATCCTGGAAAAAAGGCCCCGAAATTGGCACTAAGCGCAGCGGGGGGGAACAGAGCCCAGGCGAGGCCGAGCCTGCCGAAATCGGTGCAAAATGTTTGGTTGCCTCTTAAGTGAAGATGGGTTAAGAAAGGGCGGTTTCAGTAACAGCCCCTTAGTTAAAGACACCACCGATGCCAAATTCAGTCGGTCACAAGCGATGAGCTAAGGACGGATCCCCATCCCTGCCCGTTAACCACAGTTGCTTCCAAAATCCCCTTCCTTTACGCGACAGCTGCTTTCGCCCCCCTGCCCGGCCGGGCGGGCGCAGGTCGTTCCCGCAGCATGGCACGGGCTCGGACGGGCCGCCCCGTATCGAACCCAGCGGCAGAGCCAAAGAGCGAGTTAATAATTTGCCGGGGGGTCAGGAAAGCCCTGGCACGAGCGCGGGAAAAGCCGGTGCGAAGGGGCTTTCGGCACCGCTTGGTCCCGGTGCGGCACGGCGCGGGAGGCGACCCCCCGGCTCGCGCGGAAGGGCCGCTGGAGGAGCGGCGGGCGCAGGGTGCGATGCCGAGCTAATGACGCTAATTAGTTAGCGAGGGCCCTCAAGAGGGGCAATAACACTGAGGGCGAGCGCTGGGAATGAGGCGCGTTGTTTCCACGCGGAGCGTGTACGTGCCTACGCGGCCGCCTGGTTGGTTTAAGACAGTGGCACTGGCAATCTGGCTACCTCCAGGGTTGGTTTTTTTCCTTTTCTTTTTAAAAACTTCCTAAAAAGCAGCAGAGCAGCYGTGGGGCCGGGACCAGGCCAGCCCGCTCCGCGCGGCCGCCGCTTGCCCCACTCCCTTCGGCAGGGGCGCCGGCGCAAACGGAGCGGTGCCCGTCYGGCCCCGGCTTCTCGATTAACTTCTGCCCGTGTGCCCCCGCGTCGCTCCTGCTGCAGCGGCCGGGGCGCGACGTGCGCTGGCACCGCGGCCCCGGAACGGCTTCCCCGCGCGGGATGCACCGCGCGCACGGCGGCTGGCTGCAGCATCGGTCGCCGCCAGGTGATTCCCAGGGAGCGGAGCGCGCCGAAACCAAGCGGTTCCTGCTGCCGGGGRCTGAAGAAGCGGCCGCTTCTGCCAAAGTAGCTATGTAAAACTCGCTCTCTTGAATTCCCCCAGAAGATCCCCCGAAGCGGCGGTGCTGCGCTTTGCGACGCGGCCCCGCGCCGTAGCCAAGCGTGTCGGGGACGCCRGTGACGCGCGGCAAGGGCCGGGAGYGGCCGCTGGAGCGGGATGTCTCCCGCACGGATGCCGGCTGCGAGCGCTGCCGACCGGGGCGCTCGGTCTGGAAAAGCGATGCAGCACCCAGTGGCGCTCGCCRCCGTCCGGCGATGCACCACGTGCAGGGAGCCGGCCCCGCGGGTCGCGCGGTCTCCCGGTCGTTGGCGCTCGCCACTCCGCTTAAGAAGGCGGAGGAGGGAAAGGAAGCGGCTTGGCGGAGAGCGCGGGCGGGAAAGGGGCACGGATGCAGCTCTGGGTGGGCTGGAGCACCCCATCAGCGGGGAGAAAACGCAGCTTGGACGCAGTTTGTCCGTGCAAACGTGACTTTCCTCCCTTTCTGGGGAAGTCTTTCCCCCTCTCCAAGCTCCAGCACTGGCTTTTCCTGGACTAAAAGTATATGACGTGAACGTGGGGTATTGCACCTGCAGGATTTCTTGAGGGGGCYGTAGCTGGGATGAAGCGGCCCCTCGAAAGCCAGTGCGGGAATCGAACCTGCCTCCAAATAGTGTCAGGCTCCGACCCTTAGGTGAACGCTTTGGGGGCAGCTGGATAGACGCTGCCGAGCCCCTGGGAGCAGCCAGCGAGGGCCGGAGCAGGACCCGTCCGGCTCTGCGGCCGCAACCAGCCTCCAGGCGATGCACCTGCAAACCCGAACGCGGGGAGATGGCCGGCAGCGCTGGGGAAGCTGTTCAGCCCCTCGTGCTCTGCCTCGCAGGTCTCCGTGCTAGAGGCAGAGCCCCAGGAATGCAGCGGCTCCGCGCGCGCGCCGCGCTGTGCCAACGCCGGGAGGGAGCAAAGAGCCAGACCCTTGCAGAGCGGGAGAGGAGGGCAGAGCTGGCGCGGCACCAAAGCGGTCTGAGCCGCTTCGCTGCTGTCTAAGCAGCAGTTTGCCTTTGCCCTTCAAACATAAATTTAGCGCTATTTTCTGCAGTTATAAATTCATACCTTTGGCCCGGAGTGCTGCTGTTCTTTCCAGCCGTGACCTCACGGATCCAGTGACTGCCTGGAAATGCGTCCCGTTATCGGGCGCCGATCAGCACCGCAAATAAAGGCGAAACGATAATTGCGGGCTCTGCTGCCTGCTGCAAGCTGCTCGTGGGCAAAGCTCAGGCGAGGCGCGAGCTCCCTCGGTAGCGGAGGGGGAAAGGCTCCGCGGCAGAGCAGACCCYGCCGGGGGGCTGCCCGGTCCTAGTCGGGGTGTTTAGGCTGGTAGCGAGGTGCTGGGAAGACCCAAGGGGAGGAAGGTACGTCCCGCTCCGATTGTGGCAGGGCAATTAACCTATTTGGACAAAAATCAGGGAAAAGCAACAAGCCTTTATTTTTGTAGGTCAAGGGTTTTCATTAAAGCTACAATTAACGGGTCTATAAAGATTGCAATCTTTGCCTCCGCGGCACGGAAAGCCTTTGGCATTGCCCAAGGTAACCCGCGTCCCGGCACAGGGAGCGGCTGCTGCTGAGTCGCTGTGGGGCTCTCGCGGTTTTACAGCTGTTCCTGAGGCCGTCGTCTRATTTTCAGTCGGTTTTTGTCCTAGTGGCATCGTAAATCGCTAAATAAGAGGAATTTTGGTCATGTTTTAAAATGGTTTCAATGCCGGCGTATAAGCTGCGGACAGYGATGGTGTGACTGCGGCAGAACTGAGTGGGGAAAGCCCCGTCTCAAACAGACCCCCCAGCCCCTCGAGGTTAGCTATTCAGTCGGTTTCCAGCTAGGTGTCTTCTGGATCATGTTTCAGGTGGTACCTGGCGAGGTCGGGTGGCTGCGTGGGTTTTCAGACTCGTTGCATTGCCTTTGCCCTCTCTTCGGCGCCATCCATGCAAGGGCCAGAGCGCCTTGCCGGCTGAGCCACGTGCCCACAGGAGGGGAAAATGCTTCCAAAACCTTGAGGTCCATGAGAAGCTTGTTCACAATTGGCAAGCTTAGGAGAATCCAGCGTCAAGAAGTTAGATGCGTTTCCCTTGGCTGCGCGTGGAAGGGGCTCAGCCCTGGGGAGCTCGTGGTGTCCCGGGGGCAAGCGGCAGGGCCACCTCCTTGGTGCGGTGCGGGGGGGACACATCCCTCCTGCGAGTCCCACCAGCACCATCTGGAGATGATGGACGAGCTGCTAAACCTCAGTGTCCTCAGAGTCGCCTTCCTCCATGGTGCTTCAGCCACTGCTTGGCTTCACCTATCCCGAGAGCACGTGACTCGTTGGGGGGGGGGGGAGAGGACTGTTGAGTTGGTTGGTTGGGGTTTTTTGTTGGTGGTGGCCAGGCCCACAGCCAGGAAGGGGCAAGCGGCCCCCCCCAGCCTGGCCCAAAGCCCCCGGCGGYGGTGGTGACTCCCAGCCACAGCACGTTCCTCCTCCAGCTTCTGTTGGAGCTTTCCCCTGCAAGCAGCTCGGTGCTGTCCTCTTGCACCTGAGCATAACTGCTTAAAAAAAATAATAATAATAAAAAAAAAAATAAAGCCTTTCTCTCTTTAATGCATGCCTGGGGGGGACTCRTCTCCACCGTCTTCTCATAGGAAGGTCCCCTTCGCGTGTCCCTCCCCGGGTCCCAGGCTCATGGTGCCTCCCAAGCACCACCCGTCTCCTTCCAGCATCTCCCCGGCTCCTTCATCCCCGTGGGCGGCTGGGCCGTGCCATCCTCGACATTTCCCTGCCCTCGTGGGGCGAATTTGCATTGCTGGCGGCCCGGCTCGGCGCGGGGCTGTCCCAGCCCAGGTCACGTCCCGGCAGCTGCAGCTGGGCACCCAGCTGGGGCACCGTCCCCCTTCTCACCCAGCCTCGAGGATGCAAGGGCTTGCGATACCCGAAAGCGTGGCAAAGGGACAAAATGCACAGTGAAAACTAAGCTTTCTCCCCCGTTTCCTTCCTCGCCGTCTACGTGCTGCTTGGTCGCAGCAAGCTGCGTTTCTTCAGCCCGGGCTTCGGCCCCGGCGCTCCTCTCGCAGGAGGCAGCCCTGCGCCRCTGGYRYGACCCGCCGCAGCGCGCCGTGCTCYCCCCCGAGAAACGGGAAACGCAGCTCATATATAAAACATTTATTAACACAAATATACAACATTATTTTATATACAAAAATAAAATGTACAAGAAAATATTCTATTACAACTTAGTGATTCAATTCCTATGTATTATGCATAAACTAGAACCTCCTCCATCCTGCGCTCTCCTGCAACCGCGCGCCCCCCCGTCACAGTACGGCTGGCATCCTCCTCGCGTGACGAGCGGCCAAACGGATCTCTGAAAGGCAGCGTATAAATAAGAAGCTCTGCCCCGATCAGTGCAAAAATTGTCTCACGCTGCAGCTCTCCACCTATCACACGGGGAAACAGCTATGCCAAGCCTACGAGCAGGATAACACCTTACGAGTGGACCTCCCGAATATGTGTACTAAACAGAAGCAAAGCCTACACTGAATTTTCACATTTTATTGGTCTAAACGTATTTACACAAGCTTTAAAAGCTCTGATCTGAAGATGAGCTATGTGGTGCTGGAGTAAATCAAAGAAGAGAGGGCCAGTTAGTGCAATTTCTGCTGACTCTTGAGAGTGTAATGACGGTCTCGAAGCTCGCGGCTTCGCCAGTGTTGCACAGGTAAGCAGCAACCAAAACGCACCTATTGGCGACTCCTTTTGCACTGCGTCTCCTAAGCGCTCCGGGGGGGCCGGGGGCCTCCCCCACGCGCACGCCGGACCCCGGCTCACATCAGCAACTTTACAGCAAGGGTTTCACATCAGAAGTGACCACCACGTACGTGCATCTTCAGTGCAAAGAGTGCTGCCAATGGGATGGGATTCCCTTCTTTTTTTTATTCTTTTTTTCTTTTTTTTTTCTTAAATGGAGTTTTTCTTGCTAATTTTTTTCAGACCTAAGAGTTAAACGGAATATAAAAGCTACTTTCTGCTTCCAGTCAGTAACAAACGACTTCCTCCAATCTCATCGGGGCTGCGAAGGAGTCTTCACAGGCGGCTGGCGGCCGCGGGAGCCGGCGGCCTACAAGCCGCAGGAGATGGCTTGCATGGGGACCCTGGCCGTCTCCAGCCAGGAGAAGTCCAGGCTGGTTTTCTGGTCGAAGAATCGGAACTCTAGTTCTCCTAGAGAAAATAAAGTGAAAATGAGTGTCGAATCACGCACAGCAGGAGCAAAACAGTTAATAGATTTTAATAGAAAAGTGTGTGAGGATTCCTCAAATGAGTAAATAGATTAGTATTTTGCTAAAATACTATTTATCTTTACTACAACTGTCCTATCTTTAAGCTATTGGTAGGGGAAATTCTTCAGTTACATCACCAGGTGCTCCTGAAAACCAACATAGCTTAGAAGTATGTAACCTTGAGACAAATTTTCAGCATACTTACTGGTATAATTTTTTTTTCTGGAATATATATATATATATATATGTATTTTAATCTCAACAAATTCCTTACAGCCTTCCACCAGGCTAGTTAGAAATCTCAGGACCCAGGAACGTACGAATTCCTCGATTTGCTCTTCTCCCTCCCGCTTAGTGTCTCGCCTGGAAACCTTGCTCCGTCTGCCCCGACGCCAAGCCCCCGCACCTGAGGTGGTGTCGATCTCGGCGTCCTGCTCCTTGTAGCTGTAGGCGCCGCAGCCGCTCTGCGAGCCGGGCTCGTTGGTGAGGTAGCCTTTCCCCCCGACGCTGGTCGCGTGCCACTCCGGCGCCGGCTCCAGCAGCTGCAGGAGCACAAGGAGATGGTGAGAAAGTCTGAAATCCAGGGCAGGGGGAAGGAGGACGCTTTTTTTTGGAGTAAAGGCATCTTTACCCACAAACAACTAAATTCCCTACGGCCAATACAAGCTTAGTAACGGCAAATACGGCAAAAGAAAGGTTTCGTCTTGACGTAGGAATGAAAACCGGCAAGACGAGGTCTCCGTGTCTGCACATGGCAAAACCACATTACGGTTCGCCCTGTAATGGCCGAGAGACCCAACACCGGCGCAGAGAGCGCTGCTGGCGAAAAACGGCGGCTCCTGCTTCCCGTGGGCCCCGCGTCATCTTCCTTTTGTCACAGGAAGCTAATTTTATTCCAAATTAAAGTTAAGCTGATGCAAAGCAGAGCCAGAGCACCTTCCATGGAGGAAGCAGCCATCTCATCAGAGGGAGGAGTGTGACGTGTCTGGACATACACATGCGAGAGGTAGGAGGAAGGGCAGATTTAAAAAATATATATATATATATCTTTCTGGACAGCAGAAGTCACTGCAGACTCTGATAGAGCACCTTTGTTTCTAGCGGTACCAAACAGCTTTCTCTGGCTTTCATAAAAATAGTATATATTTCCGTGCATGCGGATTCTCTAGTTCCTGCCTGCAAAGGGGCCTCCTTGCAGCCGATTCTTTMAGGCTTCCTCATTAAATAGGGTCTTGGCTTGCAGCAGCTCTGTGTTCAGCTTGTGCAGGATTAGCAAGGGACCAGCTAAYGACTTTTCTTCCCAGCTCAGAGCAAACAGCAACCTTGACCAATTTCAGTCTCAACGGAAGGGCTAACTTTACCTTAAAAATCTCCGACTTCATTTCATCTTCATCTTCGTCTGTGACTGCTTCGTGAGTACATAAAAAAGAAGAAAACAGATAAATATTTGAACTTTTCTCACTAAGCTAGCTCTCACGCGTCCTATTTACCACCACAACCCACTTCACATTTTCTTGTCACACACCACCACTACCTTTTTCCTTTCTTTTTTTTAAATAACTGCTCAGATTTAAGAATGTCTCTGGCTGCTGGCAGGTGAGGCACAGGAGTTAGCGTCACCCATGGGAGTAGTTTCACTTGCCTCCGTCATAAGGATCGCCACAGTGGGGGCTGTCCCCCGTGCACCCAACGCAGCGTCCTGCTTCTGGCACCCTCCTCTCCTCTCCTCTCCCTCGTGCGTTGACCTGCCCGTGCCATAACGTCGGGATTTTGAGATGAAGCCTGCTTTAAGAGCTGGGTGTGAATGAGGCCTTTGGCTTGGAAGCAATGACTTCTGCAAGTCCTCGCCTCTGTGACCTGGCCGCAGTCGGGTGGCTCTGGTACCCCAAACCATCAGGTGGAGGTTGTTTTTCCGACAAGAAAACTCTTGTTTCTCCAACCACCCCCCAGGGCACATCTTCATCCTGTGGCCTTGCCTACAAGCTGCTAGAGCAGGGCCGTTTCCAACAGACCGGTGAAAGACTAGGGGTGAGGGGGAAGAAAGCGGTACTGACCTTCCGAGGACGAAGCCAGGGGGGACACCTGGAGCGGGTAGAGGTCGTTGGTGCTGTCAGCCATGGCGATCTCCATGTGCGTCCTCCAGTCGGTCAAGGGGCAGTTCACCTCGCAGGGGGAGAGGTCTGCAGGGAACGCACCAGAGCGGGGTTGAGCGCGGGCAYGCACCACCCCCGTCTCCCCACCGCCCGCTCGGCGCCAGCCTGACGGAAAGCTGCCATCGCCTTTCGCTGCTGAACTTGTCGCTTTCGCCCGAACGGCGCTTTCCACTCTGGTCAGCGAGCTAAAAATTGAATCTCACCTAAGGTGATGGATGGGCTCTCCACCTCCACTTCCTGGCCCGTGTAGCCATGCGCTGTGTARCCACTGTGGTCGTCCGGGAGACTAGTATTGGTTAGTCTTTCTACCGACTCCTCTGTCCTCGTGTCTTCATACGACTACAAAAATAAGGGCAAAGCATGAGGGACTTGTCTAAGATCGTACAAGTTCCCATATGAAAAAAATTAAGCAAGAAAACCACCAAAACCTCTAGCTTCTTCAGCTGCTTCTACAAATACATACCTTCCTTTTGCTCCTGTTTCTTGATTCTCTTGATGACTTTGACTTCCTCTCTGTTAAATAAAAATAAGACCAATGTGAGAAAGGGCTTCATGGCCAACATTTTACGTGAGTACGAACCACTGCCGCTTTGACCGCAGTCCTGCTCGGCAAGTTTTGCTGTCGGTCTCTGCAGAAGTGAATCCTGGTCACTTCCTGAGGATCCCTTCTAAGGATGTTTTAAGAATTTGGGATAAAACGAACTGTTTGTACAAACTGTTACTGTATATCTGCAAAGCGCTACTGATGATAGCAATAACCGGTGACTAACCCCAGCAGCAGCGTTGCTACCAGCAGCTCTGCTGCACCCTGGTGCAAGCGGGGCAGGAAATCCAGGCGGTGTTTGAAGCGCAGCCRCGGGCGCTGCTCACGCCGGCGGGGTTCCCGCGTGCTTACCTTTCTTCTGATCCTTCGTCAGCGGCGGCAGCATTCGGTACACTCTGACTGCGCTGGAGCCTTTGTTGATGCTTTTGTCCTTCACTTCTTCAATGTCGGGCAGGGAGTTCATAGCACAGCGGAAGTTTGCCTTCCAGGTCTTGGGGTCAGGGTCTTTCTCACCTATCTTATATCTTCCTGTAAGTAAGAAATGGTGTGAACATTCAGACTTTTGATTGCAGTGGTGGTTCTTCCCGCAAAGAAACAGTTCTTTTTCTATTTTTCCTCTTCTTAAAATATGATTTCCTGAGCTGCAGATGAAGACAGAATAAGCTGCCCTACTTGAGGTATCCATCTGAGGGACAAAACCTCAAAGCCAGCACGCACCTGTATGAATGGCCCAGCTCCGGAAGAGGCAGGCATCCTTCTCCATGTCCCAGCCATGCTTAGCTGCGTGTTTCCAGGGGATTTGAAACATCATCTTGTCCTGAAGTTAAGCCAACAGAGTTTTGAATTAAAAAAGGAGATTCATCATGTCCAATTCGTAATGATGCATTTAATCAAAGAAAACCTCAATAGCAGCACAGATGCCTTATAAACCCTCTGCCCCCATATCTTCTTTTAACACCCATTTTGTCTCATCTGTCTTTCTTGGGGTATATAAGGTTTTCCAAGAGTTCTGGAACTGGAAAAGGCTTCTGATTTACAGCAGAAATAAGAAATATTGTCATTTTTATCTCAAAATCATTTGACTATGTTGCCTCTCATCTATTAGTATATCAGAAACTACAGCAGGTTTTCCAGGTACACTTTGGTGGAGAATCCCTTTTAGAGTTACCCGGAAGAACCTGCATGCATCCTCAGAGAAGCATGTCCTAGCCAAAATATCACCTTTAGATGTGTGCGAAAACTTCACAGAAGAAGTCCTCGTTCAGTAAGGCTAATGATCTCGCCTGTTACACAGTTCTCAGGGATGCACCTTGCAGTACCAAAGTGAGACATGGTTTCTTTTAGGCCAGATCTTAAAATTTAATTAAGCAGTGGAGAGTCTAACACTAGCTACTTAACTGGGACATAAGGAGACTTGGCTCAAGCAGGCATCTGAAGTTAAAATAAGCCTTGGAGTTTTCTTGGTTCTCAATCTTTTCAATGTTCAGACTGCTTTTGTTTAAATTTATCATTTCCCTTCTGGGGATTTCCAGAGGAAAAGCTTGGAGCTACTACATTCTGTAACCAATCAGAGCTACCTTTTCTGAAAGCAAAAATACTCTTTTTTTTTTTAAAAAACATGATGCATGCAAATTTTCTCCATTTTCTTTTCCTTTATGTGATCTTGATTTATATTTAGTGATAGCTAAGAGCAAGGATGGTTAATGTTACAGAAGCAATAATAAAAAAAAATAAATCTCACCTTGTTAATCCATATCAGTCCTGGTATTTGATTGGAATTAATCTGCATTTCCAGCCAGGGCCTCATGCGCATTCTGGACACTGGCATGTTGTCTACGAGAGAAGCAACAGCTCAGCAAACAAGTGCTCGCTCCGGACGGGCGGCGGGCGAGCACGCTGCCGGGCGCCCCCCCCCCCCTTCCGTCCCCTCTGCCGCCGCTGCGAGCGCAACCAAAACTTTCGCCGCACCTTCCGCCTGCCCGGCAAGGGCAGCACCGCCGCTCCGCCGGCTGATCGCGCAGCTCTGCGCTCCCGCGGCCGCGGCCGGCCCGTGCGAAGCGCCGCACGGAGCTGCCCGGGGCGCAGCCCCGGCCTGGCAGCAGGCAACTCCGCTCCGCTCCGCTTCCAGCGCCGCCGGCTGGCGGCTTTTCCCTGGAAAACGTGGGAGCCGGCTGATGCCGGAGAGCGAGAGGTAGCGGGGGGCTGCGCGCTCGCCGGCGCGGTCCCTGCGCGCTGCTGCCCCGCTCGCTGCGGCCATCGCGCCGCGCCGCAATTAGCACTAACTGCGCAATCGCTTTCTTAAGGCTTAACTGCTTAATTGTGCAAAAGGAAAAAAGGGAGAAAGCTGGGCTGCACAGGGCTCCTAATTAGCAAAATGAACCCCACCGTCAAAACTGCGCCTGTTCACGCTGCGGTCCGAGCCCGCTTCCCCGCCGCTGACACGAAGCGCGCCAGAGGCGGTTCGCTATCAACCTTTCCTCTGCACAAATTTATTTCCTGTTTTTGTTTCTCTCCCAGATAGACGCACCAGGATTTCCAAAACAATAGCGCGCAGAGTTCCCCGAGGCGGCCACGGCGCCGGGCGGCCGCAGCGCTCCCGGCGGCGACGGGTCCCGCCAGCTCCCCTCGGCGGGGCGCCCGCTCCGCCCGCCCCTGCGCGGATGGGCCGCCCCGTCGCGTCCCGTCCCGTCGCGTCCCGTCGCGTCCGGGGGCGGGTTATGTAAGGGGCCGCAGCGCCGCCGCCCGCTCCCCGCCGTGGGATGCCCGGCGCCCCCCGACGGCACAGAGCCGCCGGCAGCGCACCGGCCCCGAGCTGCCGTCGGGACCCACCCGCTCCCCCGCCGCGGCGGCCTCCCGCTCACCGCCTCGGCGCGGCCAAGGCCAGCGCTGCAGGGAGCCGAGCCGAGCCGAGCCCCGGGGCCGCTCCCACGTCCCCTGCTCGCCCTTTGCGGAGCGCCTCCCCGCCCGGGATTCCCCGGCGCCGTGCAGCCGGTGTGTGTGTTGAGGGGGGGGGAGCGGGCGCCGAGACCCACCTCGCCGCGCTGAGCCGAGCCGAGCCGTGCTGAACCGCGCTGCTGCGAGCAGAGCCGAGCCGAGCCGAGCCGCTGCAAGCCGAGCCGAGCCGCTGCGAGCCGCGCCGTCCGCGCCCGCCGACCCGCCTCTGCAGCCCGCGGGGCGCGCCCTCGGGTATAACGCGGCGGAGCCCGGGATTCCCCGCCGCCCCGGGCACGGCTGCGTCGCAGCCAATCAGCGCCGCCGCGAGGGGCGGTCGCGCCGCCCATTGGCTGCCGCCGCCAGCATCACTTCGGGGAAATCAGGCTGTTGTT
>NW_020448307.1:2275933-2279278 GCF_003343035.1 Apteryx rowi | reverse complement strand
ACAGCTCAGCCCCATGGCCCATGAGGGTCCCACACCCCAYGGGRTGCTCAGCCCCAYGGCCTGTGAGGGTCCTGCGCCCCAYGGGRTGCTCAGCCCCACGGCCCATGCGCCCTGTGCAGAAGGGCCCGCGCTGCCGCCCGGGGAGGCGCTGCCCGGGGCCGAGGAGCTGCCGCCCCCCATGTGCCATGACCACCCCAGTGTGAAGAACAACCGATTTTCTGCCAGCCCATAGTGACACTAATAAATTAGCAAAGGAAGTGAGTAAAATGCAGGGTCCAGCTGAGACTATTTTTAGCCGAATGGGAATTTGGCCAGGAGTTGGGCTGCTCTTCATGAACTTGCTGTGAAGTTTCTGTCTCTCGGGGCCATCTCTGAGCTGCCGGTCCCATGCAACGCGACTGCGGGACCCCCGATCGGTGCTGACTCTCTTTCACTGTCTCCTGTTGATGGGGAGGTCCAAACCTGTATTTTTATTTATGGGGTGCTAGTAATTTCCAGAAGGGATGCAGTAAGGCTTGGAGCAACAGGAGCAGTGATGGGTGGTAGAAGCAGAGTTGACATAAAATGGAATTAAATGTGTGAAAATCACCAGTGATGTCCCTGCTCCTCTCTTCCGCGTTTATGGTTTTGTAGCACGCGGTGGCCGGCTCGCATCCACCTGACTCCTCCAGCCGTGCAAGCAGACCTGCCGGAGTGTGGTGCTGCATGCAGGTATTGCACGTGCTTTGACTGCACGGCTAAAAAACCAAACCAGGCCGGGGAGCCCCCAAGGCAGCGCCCGTGGACGTCACAGCGCAGCCGAGGCCGGGGACGCAGGTCCCCATCTCCTCTCAGCAGACGACTTCTGCGGCGAAAAGTGGTGCCACGGACACGGACCGGACTTTCTTTCTCTGCCGTTCATTCAGAAGCCTGGACTGCCTAAACTGGGTTCCTTGGCGTAATTACAGTTGTAACCCAGTCTCTTTTCAGTGCCTTTTCTCGAAAAACTCCCAGCTGAGATCTGGTCTCGGCCACCCCATTGTAGGTGTCCTTCATTTTTTTTTAACATAAAAGTTAAAGAAAACCCCTTTTATACTGCAGCAGAGTCCTCCAGGCAGGGCTTTGCAGACACCGTTCCCCAGCGCGCTTGCAGTGCAGATCAATCCTAGGCAGGTTAAGCAAATAACCAGAGGAGGGGAGAGGTAGACAGCCGCGGCAGGGATAGCCCTGGGACTCGTACGATCCATAGCCCATGAGAGGGCATAAGTTCATTCTTCAGCGTGAAGTATTCAGAAATAGCAATCAGACATAACACAAAGGCGTAACCTGGAAAAGGGGTGACAGTGTGTTTGAGGTTCCAGTGCAAAAGTCATCTACAGAAATAGTCACAACGCCTTTTATACGCCCTGCGTGTTGACAGAAGATGAGCTTGCAGTCCCTTGCCGGCGTCGGCCGCCCACCGTTTATTCGTTTCCCCACCAGGTACCTTTAAGAAAAATTCACTCTGAGCTTCCTGGTCTGATGGGCCAGTGCGTGTGTAAGGTGAATGTATCTCAGATACTTTAAAGGACTAAATTTTGAACAATGTCATGTTTGATATATGACTTGGGTACTGTTATGCTACTTACTGACTATTTTCAGTCTGTATTAGCAGCAGAAATTAGCAGCAGGCATCAAACGAATATATCTAGAAATGCAGAAGGGAAGGTTAACAGCCTTAGCCCCGAATCTCCACTTCTTTCCACTGATTTAAATCCATACGGACCCCACTGCATGCGATATGCAACTTAATTGACCTTTCTATGTTATGCCCCCGATCTGCACAGAGATTGTGGTGGCGAGTGACCTGCATAAGCCTGTTTGCTATTTCTCTGTTTGCTTCTTTGCTATCTCTCAGCTCAAACAAGGAAATAGCAACTGCTCTCTTACCTACGTTAGCATGTATCGGACTCTCCTTAAACCAGCGTTACAAAACCTGCTCCTTATTGCCATTTATACCATCACGCTAACAACCTTTGCAGCTGCTTCGGGAGCTGGTAAATGACATAATACAGTGAGAATACACCCCTGAATTTGGTCTGTATTTACAGAAAAATGGGAACAATGAGTAATCTACGCACTTCAAGAAGTAAATGGGTGGTTGGCCATAAAAACATGCTGCTCCACCCAGTTTATCACTTAGGGAGAAGCTGCATGAATTCCAACATCGGTGGTGCCCTCGCAGCGCTGGAGTCCTCTTTCAGGCTCTGTTTAATGGCAATCCCACCTTAGATAAGACCCGGGTGGCCCTCTGGTTCTGAACACCCTGCGGTCTCTAATGCGTTCATTTTCATATTACCCCTGTGACTCGCTAATTCTCTTTTCTAATGGTAACCTGAGACACAGAGAAACAGATCATTAGGAGCATTTAGTCATATTTACCCAATACAAGATGATCCCAAGTCTAGGACTGTTTCCCTAATCCAGAGGAAATATTTAATAATATTTTTCCTTAAAACCAAATCAGATCTCCAAAGGTGCTCCAGCAAGTGGTATTCGTTATTCTAGAATGGCCACCTCTCCATTGCCATTAATAGTGTCCTCAAATAAGGTGCTCCTAGGAAGACTGTATTTCAAGTAATACTGAAAACCAGGAACCGCTTGGGATCAACTGCAAAGCTCCTGGCATATTCTACAAGAAGAGAGGATTGTGAACTTGGTATAATGGCTAAAATACAGTTCTTTTTGTTTCCTGTCTTCGTGGTTACGGTTGGTTGAGGTGCCATGAACAGCAGCTGAAGAAGGCTTCGCGCCGGTGCTCCAGGAACAGCGCCGGCGACGCTGCCGGCTAACGCCGAGCTGCACGTGCCGGTGAAACGGGCAGTTTTCAGAGGCGTCCTGTACCCGTGAGCCAAAACTGCTGCCTCAAAACTCACGGCACAGCACTCTCGTCCCTAATGAGAACGGGGGCACGGAGTTTCGCTTCCAGGCACGAGCCAAACCGGTGCCAGAGCTAAGCAGAAGAGGTTGCCCCTCTTGCAGTGGGAAAAGGGTGTCGTCTCCATCTTTGCAGCGGGAGCTGGGCGACGCGAGAAGCTTATGGCACGTGGGTCACAAGAGGGATCCTTTACCCACGCGTGTCCAGGCGTCGGGGCTCTCCATGAAGGGACAGCGCCTACGTGGATATTTCTGAAACGTGGCCAGGAGGAAAGGCCTTGGGCCGGTGCGAGGGGAGCACGTGCATGGCGCGCCGAGGCCTTCGGACAACCTCTGCTCCGAGCTCCTCTCCCCTTGGCCGGCGGAGGAGGTCCGCGGTGGGGAAGCCCCGCTCGGCACCGGGCCGGGGGCTGCCGCAGAAATCTGCCCCGGGGCGGATGCCAGCGAGCA
>NW_020448307.1:2272768-2275680 GCF_003343035.1 Apteryx rowi | reverse complement strand
GGGGGGGGTTTCCCTCCCTACCTGGTGCTCTTTTAACACCCCCCCCCCCGGCGCTGCCCCCTCCCCAGGCGCCTGCTGTTGGGGCCACACGCTCGCCCGAGCCTCCCCCTTCCCTTCCCCACCTCTTCTCCCAGCCGCCCGTCTCCCTCCATCCTGGAGCGACCAGCTCCGGTGCAGACCCTTCCTCACTTTCTCCCCCGCGTGCTTCCTCCCTTTTCCCCGCCGAACTCCGAAACAGTTATTTCCCTTTGGAGTGGCCAACCCAGGAGCATAAAACCGGTGCGCAGCAGGTGCCAGCGAGGGAATACCCGGTTCCCCGATAAGGAGCACTCAGCAACCGCGCAGCATTAGTGCCCGGGGCTCCCGCTGCGCCCTCTGGGCTGAAAGGGGTTAATGCAGCGCCGAATTTTCCCGTGCAAAGGTAGGGCATTAACCCGCTGAAAAGGCTGGAGACAGAAAAATCGCTGCTTCTCTGCCTGCAGCCTTGAGATTGCAGCGCTTGCTGCAAGCTGTTGCTATTTCTTATAAATGCTTCTCTTACAGAAAGGAAGTTTGGTTGGAGCACATGGAGGGAAATAATGTGAAAAATGTTGAAACGCTGCCCAGCTGGCATGAGGTAATACTAGCAAGTGCTCCGCTCCTCGGCTGCAATAAATACATCCTGGGATGGGCCGCTACAGTTTCCTGGAATCTGAGAGACCTAGTTTAGCACCTAATCCAAGCTCTCCCGAAATCAGTTCAATTCTCTCCATTGATAGCAAGGTGAATTTTTAAACTAAAAATAAAATGACATTATGTGCTTGATTTGGTGGGAAAAAGTGAAAATTCTGAGGATTTTACTTGTGTCTCCAGAATTTCCCTGTTCTTTGCTTTTCCCTCAACCTTGCAGGAGGAGACAGATCTTTCACGAAATATTGCAGAGGAAAGTGAAGTTTGCCAGTGGGCCAGATCCTGCGAGAGGCAAAGCACCTTGACAGCTGCCTGGAGTCTGGGTGCAGACCTGCAGTATCCTGAGCTGCTCCACCAAAGGTCGGAGAAACTCAACCCTGTCCCGCTTTTGGGGACTTCACTTGTAGAGGGGAAAATCCATCCTCTATGCATCCAAAGGGCAAGAATGGGACCGCACCGGCACATGGTGCCCTGAGGTCCTAGGGTCCTGGCGGCAAGCCCTGATGAAGTCAAATCTGGAGTCCTCTCGTTTTACACTGATAAAGTCACATTGATGCAGCTGGAGCTCCTTTGGCTTGCACGGATAGAAGAAAGGTGACCTTTGTACTAGGAATTTTTTCATGCACCCTCAGAATACCCATTTGAAGTTAACGTGCATGAATTAATTCACTTTTGACCCATCTGAAGAGCAGCAGTTAAACCAAAGGTAGCTGCATGTGTGCTGCAGGACCCAAACCCATTTTTGTTGGAAGGCCTTGGCGCAAGAGCTGTGAAGGGACCAGCAGGTTTGTACCTAGAACCTCCCAGGGAGACTAGAGCAAACAGCGAAAATACAGTGTGTCAAGCAATGGACGTGTTAAAAACACCCGAGTTTACTCCCAGCTTGGCTATTAACTCGCTGTTTGATGCAGACCACCAAACATCTTGACTCAAATACAGAGCGAAGGTGAGGACAGGGGCCTTATTCGATAATAACGCAGTTCATTTGGTGTTGCGCGGGCAAGAGTATGATGCGATGCGCCAGAAATAATCAGCTTAACTTCAGCATGGCCATTAGCGTAGCCTCGTCCCCCTGCGCCGAGGCAGGTCCCCGGTGCGTAACACTGGTTTAGCTGAACTAGAGCTGAGCCGGTCCAGCTGCCGTCTTCAGGCACTGCTTTTGGGAGACCCTAATGGGGGGCAGCTATAAACGCTGTTTTTCCCCCCCAGAAAAGGGAAAGCAGCTGGGGAAGGCTGAGCTAAGGACCCGGCCGGACGCTGCAGAGCTTGTGGACAGCGGTTTGGACGAGCGTCTCCTGTCTGCTTGCGGGACAGTGACGGATCTGCTGCAGAGCTCGTCCTCGTGTCCTTGCCCTCCCACCGAGGGACAAGGCAGAGCCCTCCCCGGCAGTCCCCCGTGCTCCCTAATGCACAGGCGAACTCGGAGGGTCCGAAACACCCGTCAAAACCAGCCGCGCACGGGCGGGCCGGGCCGGAACGGGAACGCCTCGCAGGGATGGGCAGCCCGCCGGGGCACCCCACGGCCTCGCTGCCGGCCTGCTCGCGCAGCGTCACCCTCCCCGGCTGCCAAGTGGAGACGGTTCCTTCTGGAAGAAAGCACAGAGATTTTTCTTTTCTTTTTTCCCCAAACCGCCTGTGGTGCCGCAGCGGAGACCTGCTGCCGCTGCCGCTGCCTCTCCCTCTCCCTCCCGGCCGAAGCCCCGGGAAGCGCTGCAACACCGGCAGACGCTGCCCCGGCTGCTCCCCGGGACCGCGGCGAGGCTGAAGCGCGGCATGTGCTTGACATCTGAGTCAGGCTTTGGAGGGCTGCGAGCTATTCCGAATCCGCTGCGGGAAGCACACTGTCACCCGCTTCTTTTAATCGCAGAATTGCTGACTTATCTGGGAGGAATGCAGAAGTTGCCCTTTCGCGTGGGAGACGTGGGAGACGGGGGGGTGAGGGCTCCCGCGGGGGCCGGTTTCTGACCCCGGCCGAGGCTGGGTTTGCAAACGGGGGCAGGAGCGAACCGGAGCCCGTTCGGGCACGGAAAGAGCCGCCGGGCAGCGGGGGGGGGTAAGCGGGGTCACCCAGCTCTGCAGCGGAGGGGACCCGCTTGCTCTTCCAGCCCCGGCGGGAGACGCTGAACTCATTTCCGCTGCGCAGCACCGATTTGCCCTTTTTCTCCCCCAAAAGCGGGTCAGGCCGCCCGCTGCCCATCCCGCCCCCGCCCCGCGCCGCCGCCGCCGGGTTTCGGTTTCCCGCA